>NC_072861.1:2216078-2519933 GCF_028858705.1 Grus americana | reverse complement strand
CAGAATCACTTAAGCCCATGCACCATTCATCAGTATTTAATATATACCATGAAGTGCCACTCAATTTTCAGATACTTAGCTCCGAACTTAGCTCATCTCATGCGACTTTTTCACAGACTTGTTATTTCCATGAAGAAGGATTTCCAAATTGTTCCCTGTTGTCAGAATGCAAACAGACAAAACTAGGTAAATCCTCAGCTACATGAAATATGCCACGAGAAAACCATTGGAATCACACTGCCATACGCTTTAAACTCAGATTTTTGTCTTGCCTTAAAATGGTTGCAAATTTGTGAGAATAACCTTCAGAATCAGAGGGCCAACTAGTGGTGCCAGACATGGGGAGACACTGCTTGCTTGCAGTGTTCAGCATGGACAGTAGGATGAGGAAAAAGTGTACAAGAGATGACAGTTTTCTATAAATCAGAAGCAATTATTTTGCAGTTCTAACTGGTTTTTACTGCTTATCACACCGTAGGCACTAGCTAATATGATAGTTGCACATCATGCACTAGCGGTGTTTTAGGTAACCATCCCCCCTAGCCTATACCTGCGAGCCAAAGAAGAAATTGGGTAAGAAGTGCATACAACAGGCAACTTTGACTTGATTCAGAATACAGGGTCTTTGCCTGTACTATGAAATATAAATGTAACTCTGTATTACTGTAATAGGAAATACAAGAATAATAGCCACTTACATTCATAATGCTAACTGATCAGCCATGCAAGCTCGTGGACATAAACTGTCAGGAATTTTCTCCCATTAAAGCACATATAAAACAATCTTTTCATGACACAGAATATTTGATTGGTTTTTAAAAGTTCTGTCATCTGATCATAAATATGTAAATGAATAATATTTTCTCCCTAACAATCTATCTGAAAAAAATTATAATCAGGAATTCATGGGTGAGAATTAAGGGTGTACTATTGCTATGTACTATGGAATTTGTAATTCCTGAGCAGAATAATGTGTTTACTTATTCTATGAGCACTATGGGATACTTTAGTTATGAAGTTACAATGAGATGAAAAGACAGCCTTGCCATAAGTTCATATGGAATTAGCACCAGCCAGCAGCTACCCCCTTACACCATTAAGGCCATCTTGCTTGCATTTTGTAGACACCGATGGACAATTTTTAGCATCAGCATTAGTTCATGGGCCAGTTCATCGCCTCTATTGTTCTAGGATGGCAGTAGGCTTAGACACTCATAGTCTGCACGTAATGTTTTCCAAGCTCTAGTTTGCATGTAGAAATACAGCTCTTATTTTACAAGGAAGGTGGGAGTATCTGTTAATGATGTGACACTGAGAGCTGAAGACCTCAGCATATGTTACAGCTTCTAAAACTTAATCTGACCCACGTGCCAGAGGGATAATGATACTTATTATTATTGAAGTGTATGGATATATTATTGCAAGGGTATAGAAGAACATTCAAGAAAGAAACATCCAAAAAGGAGTTAAACAGGTAGCAGGCAAAATACTACTCTATCTAGATGCTTCAAAATGCTCTCTGAAACAGTGTGAAGATCGAGAAGAGACTGGCAAGACATTGCTGAGTAAAGAGAACAAGTCGGAGTTCAGG
The DNA here is from genome assembly GCF_028858705.1 of Grus americana. Classification (NCBI taxonomy): domain Eukaryota; kingdom Metazoa; phylum Chordata; class Aves; order Gruiformes; family Gruidae; genus Grus; species Grus americana. Next base: position 2,518,342 of record NC_072861.1, on the reverse strand, counting down.
TTCCAGCTGATGACTTTTCTTATATGAGAGTTTATAAATTCCATTGCACTCATGTTAACTTCAGAATTGTTCTTGCTTACTTTCTCCATTGAAGTGCATTGCTTGAAAGTTGATAAAATAGAAAAAGTAATTATAAATTTGGCTCAGAGACAGACAAGGAGCTATGTCTGGTTGGGTCTGTGGCTGTTCAATATTCATTATTCTTCATCCTTTTTCACAGTGAAAGGACACAATTTATTTTTACAATTGTATTGAGATATTTCGTGGATTCTATCAGATGAGCAATTTGGTTGGAATCTTCTCGCTATACCAAGAAGCTGTTGTTGATCAGTCCTTTTATTCATACACCACAGAATTCCGACCTCAGGGAAAAAGGAGGGAAAAGAACAAACTTCATGTGGTCATGTTGTTTAGCATACAGCTGGATGATAGTCGGATATAGTGAGGAAAGTAGTATAGGAGTCTACATAACACACCTGTGCACTGCACTAAGGAACGCTACAGTATGGTTCTGGATACAGTTTTTTGAGAATCAGAGACTCCGTGGGGAACATGTAGCCTGACTTGTATACCATAAGCTGTAGAATTTAACCCAGCGCTTCTTACTGCAGCTTGTAGATGAACTAGAGCATTTCTCTCAGAAACAGTGATTTGATCTTGTTTTAAAGCCACTAAATGGTATAGCACCATTTCAATTTAATCAAGTCAAGGAAGAGAAATCGTTTTTACAAAATCACCTTGTAAAAACACTAGTACCTCTTCCTCTTCACCACTCTGTGAGGAGCAGGCCAGGCATAAGCTGGCGATCACAACACTTTGTATACAGACTCTTGAAGCATTCAGCAGAACGACGGTGGTCCTGAGTAGGCCTGTTACTGTCAGTGGCTGTTCACCTTCTGTCAAGTTGCACATTGCCTGCTGCTGCTGTCAGTACTGCTCAGTGCCCTCAGCATTAGCACTGTGACTGCTTTTCCAGACACAAGTTAAAATGTATCTTATTCTTAATGCTCAGGCAATGGCATGTACCTCCTTTGATATTGCATCCCATCTTTCCTTCTTTGGGCTTAATATTCTCAGACTTACCCCAACAGTTAAGAGTGGTTTCATTCCTTATCGGAGGTTGAACGTGGAAGCATGTGAAGATGATGTTGAAGTTCTTGAATAAAGTCAAATGTGCTTCTCACTGTGAGTCTAGGGACTTACGACGTACAGAGTAGGATAGATGGAGCAGTTTCCCTGTCAGTCATTACTGTGGACAGTGAAAAATATAGCTGCTGGGTTTCATGCAAGTGGCAGGTGCTGGGGTTAAAAAAGGAAGACATGAGTCTAAGAGGAAATTCAAGGAAAAAACTGCAGTGTCTCAAAGTCCCTTCGAATTAGGTTTGGGTGGGAATGTTCCTTCCTGCTGGCTGATGGAGACAGGTGCTGGAATCTTCCTCCACGTTGTGAAGGGTATCTATGTGTGTCTATGTAGATGATGACAGATATTGCTGTTGCCTAACGGAGTCCATGCTTACCTGCCACACTTTAAAAAAAAAAAAACAAAAAAACCCAACAACAACAAAATACCTGATGGTAGAGAACATAACAGGCCTAACAGCAGAGTGAACTGATGTATAGATGAACAGGATGTAGAGCTGGTACAGGTCAAGGTATAGCAACATACACCTCTCTCAACTACACATATGCTCAACCCCGCTCTGGAGGAGACAGGTTCTGAATTCACCTCGAAGTATCTGCAGAAGGGCAGGTGGGAGGGGACGGTGTTTATTCCTCCACGAGGCCTTGGCACAGAGATTCCACAGGAGCATAGCCACTGTGCAGTCATTCAAACACAGAAGCCTGCCACCAGTGCCATGTCCTGACTGATCTGAAATTGTGACCAGGGGATAAGGTGTGTCTTAAAGAGCTGCCAGCTACACTCCTCTGGATTCCTGCATTTTGTTCAGTAACCTGTTTGCTCTTCTGCCTATTACCTATATCCAGTTGTGGGCATACAACACTGAAGCTTCAGTGTTTGCTTGCAGCCTATCACCTAAGACGCAGTTAGGTACTTGCTTAGTCCTCCCCTAGTGTAAGACCAGTGCTGACTCCTGCCATAATTTAATGGGATATTTTTACGCTAAAAGCATAGTCTGAAAAGGCTAACTTGTTCTACCATGTATGGCAAATGGATCCGTCTGTTGAGCCACCTGGAAGGCCTCTATTTTTAGGCTCTTTCCTCGGAGCAGTTGTAATTTGAATTGACATGCTAAATGCATGGCACGCTGGGCAGTAATACCTCTGGAGCCATGCAAGTTGTTGATTGTTAACAGCACTAGAAACAGGGGCCCTAGTGAGAGCCAGTTTGCTTTTTCCAAGCAGGAAAACAAGCACAGAAGTTTAGACTTGCTTTCAACAGCCAGAGCTGAGCAGTCTTAAGTCAGTTATTCAAAGAGAGCAAAAGGATGAAGGACTCGTTTTATCTGTCTGGGAAGCATTCAGACTGTCAGTTACCAGTTGATACATGAGGCAGACACAAGTACACTGTTTAAGTTAGGCACCTAAAGTTAAATTTGTACAGAGCACATATGCAGTTTTGGCTAACGTTGTTACATTGTTCTTTTTTAAAGAATTCAACAAAAGTAGTGTTTAATTGGGAAATGATTTCGTTAGCATGTTCACACAGTTTATGTGAACTTGATTGGGAATTAATGTATCTTAAACTGCACAACATTTTGTACATGCGTCTGCTACCTGCGCATACTTGACTGAGGAGGTCATATAGATGACTTCTTGCTTTGGCAGTTGCTATTTTATGCATGGCGATAGGCTTCTGTCTGTATGCACATGTGTTAGTTCAGAAAAGAGTGGGTGTTGGTCCATAGTGTTTCTCCCATAAAGATAATATGCGTTCTACAACTGTCCTAGATTCACCGAAGGGAAAAGCAGAGGGACCATTTCATCCTTCTGTTCCTCACTGAAGGGTGAGAAGTCATATCTGGCTAAGGTAAACCTTCCAGGAGAGCATCCAGTCCTGATACAGAGTTATTAAATGACTGAAAATTCACCATCTCCTTTGGTAGTTTGTTGTGATAGTTAGTCAGCTTGCTTTTAAAACATACTCCCTGTTTATCTCCCAGTTAACTTTGAGACATTTGTTATCTTTATGTGTTTCTGTGCTCACTTACAAAATTCTTTAGTTGTTAGGGTAATGCCTCTTTATAAATAAGCGTATCACCTCTTGATCCCCTTTTATGACAGATTAAACATAGTGAACTCTTCTCTTACTTTAAGGCATTTTTTTCCCCAGATCTTCACACATCTTCCTCACTACCCAACTGCTTATGGTCACAAAATCCCTGTGTGTATTTGTGTGTGTGTGCAGATGTGCATTTCTGTTTGCTTTGTTATCACTGTTAAATGTTGGCTCCAGAACTATTATTTCTGGTCCCTTTTTCCCAGATTGACTTTGACAACGACTCTACCAAGACAGATTTGCTTGGAAATCTGATTTCTTGTTTGTTCTGGTGTTTTAAGAATAGGGAAGTCTAATTTCTGCCCCAGATTCTGGCTCTGCTGAAGCTTTGCCAAATGGAAAACCTGTGCGTTCCCAGGAAAGCAGTAACACCTACATTTGTTGGGTTTGGGCATCACTTGTACAAACAGATGCCGTTTAGGTGCTAGTTTTTGTTAAATTGTGAACAAGGGAGTACTTTGATTCCACTCAGTCAATTTGCAGCAGCCTTTCCTTGCTCTGAAGTACTGTCAAAATCTTGGTAATCCATATCCTGTCTCTAAAAACATGCATTCATTGAGTTTAAAATGATTTCCACTTAGTTTTGTGTTCAGAAGGCTGGCAGACCAGTGTATTATCTGGCAATTTGAGCTGAGTGTAGGAGTTTTCTTCTGTAATATATATCTGCAGCAGTACCAAGGTGAGTAAGTCAATAGAATACTGGTCTGTTTGGTCTCAGACTTTTTGTTGAACTAATGTATATGTCCCAGTTGTGCAATCATATCTAGAAAATAGGTAGCATGAGGCACTTCATTTCTGCTGAAGTACGGAACTGTTCTCATGATGTGGAGAGAAATTGAGGGTAAACATTTCTCTTGTGTTACTGATACGAGAGCAGGATAGATAATAAAATCTGCTTGTTGATATTGGTTGCTAGGCCAAGCAGAGTGGTGGTCTTTGCCTTTCCTGTTCAGATCTCTATTGCCAGTTGTTCTTCATGTAGCTGTGAAAAGACTAACAATGAATGAGGGTCTTAGAACACGGAGCTGTGCAAAACTGAGGGTCATTTTCTGGTTTGTCCCCAAGCGTTCTTTGCACTGAAAAGATTATATTCCTCAGTCTGTGCTGTACCTCTGTCCTCTAGTTAGAAAATGGGAATGATACTACTTTGCTTTATGGTTGTGAAGAGAGAGAAATAATGCTAAAATGAATTCAGAATTGTGATGCATTCCTACTGCAAGGGGATGGAGAGCAGTGTGACTTGATAGATTAAAGCTGCTTCCTAAGTAACGCTAAACTATTTTATTAGATCCCTATTAATTACAAAGGAATCCAGCTCCAATTGTTTACTGTGATTGTAGGAAAAGTCAGGAATTTCTACCAAGTATATATTGTTTCATTCCAACTAGAATGTCTGTTTCCAGATAATATAGCAAATGGCTCCAGTCAGTCAGACGCTGCTACTGTACCTCAACTCACCAACCACTGTAGCTGTTCAGAAATCCAGGGTAATTGTGGTACACACTTTGACCCTGCTTGTCAAAACAATCAGTAACTCAGGAAGAGGATATCTACCAAGGTTGCAGCATATTCCTGTGGGATATGGAAACTTCTCCCCTGTGTAATGGAGGATGTGATTAATTCTGACTGTGTTGACACAAGAAGGTTATTGAATAGGATTTCCTTGTGAATGGGCAAATCCATTCCTAGCAGAAAACCATTAGAGAGATGTCAAACATACTCCCATTGTATTCTGAAAACCCGCACTAAGGTTGCATAAAACCAGCTCAGTGTTTACGCAATTAAAAGTTACAGGGAAGCATCTACAAACTTGTGCATTTTGTAGTATTATGTAGTTACAAAACAGTATGGAGAAGACTAATTTTACTGAAGAAAAAAAATTAGCTCTGCAGGCTCCCTGTGTCTCCTCAGTCTCTGTCTCTGTGTTTTCAATAGCAACCAGCTATTAGTCTGTAAAAATCTGGAATTTTGGTTCATACTCTTGTGTGTCCAGAGACTCTGGTTCCCACTCAAGGCAGTGTATAATCACTTTCTACATTTTAAGCAGCTTAACAGGTCACTGGCTTGGTCCATCCTTCTCTAAACACAACTTCAGTACCATCTGGAATGACATCAGTCCATAAGGGAAGAATAGGTGGCAGCAGTTAAAGCTGAATGAGACAGCCATCATGGTAGATGATCAGGTAGAGAGATGTCTTCCTCAGTGCTTGTAGCCTCTGCTGTTTGAAGAGACATACCTACACTTGACAACTTCAGTTAGTGAATCAGGAGACTGGAGGAACCTTTCCTGGCAACAAGGGTAGGATTTATTTCCCCCAGTGTAAAATTTTGCATGTCAGGTGTTCACGTCGAGGCTGGTCACTCACTTTATAGCCACTGGAGAGAAGGAAACGCTACCCAAGTGTCCAGCCCATTATAGATACAGATATACACATATAGTGCGAGGAATTGTGCCTCCATTGATTATGAAGAGACATGAGTAAATGACTTAGATCTACACTGCAGACATTCACGTTTGGTCAAAGAAATCATACATCTGAGTGATGCATTCATCACTATTATCTTCTGGAAAGAAACAGGACCTTGACAAATCTGATCACTTTTTGCTTCAAACGCAAGGTACCCATCATCTTGACTTTCGACAACAAATCTCTGCATGTATAGGTGAGTAACAATTGACCTGCATATACTTTTACCCCTACTGAGAGGACGTAAGAACAGAGTAAGTGACAAATATTACTCATGGTGCTCTAAAGCACCGTCGAAAGATATTTTGGTGCAAGGTAATGGATGTAGTATAGATGTGTAGAATTCCCATTGAATTCACTAAGATTTAAGTGTGCATTAAAACTGCTTGAGTGCTGTACTAAGGTAAGCTCCCCTGAGACAGCAGTCGCCTTTCTGTTGCTCCATTAAGCTCACTAGTCAGTGGAAAGACTTGCAGCTATTAAAAGTCGCAGAGAGGTAACTGTTACCTCTCTATGAAGTTCTAAAATCCTCCTTTAGCAACTGTTGAAAAGCTCTGCCCATGACTCATAAAGGCTTCTCTTTTTTTTTATGACCGTTTCTGGCAGGTACATTTTGGTGGACAGAGCAGTGTGTCCTTCTGGAAGGTATAGATAGCTGTGAATACCGTTTGATATTTTCCTGGTGCCACAAGAGAACTAGATACGTCAGCCCAAAGTATTACAGCAGTTAACAGGATTGGTGTGATTGCAGGGGCCCTTTACTGTCTGGTTGTGTAGATTCCCTTGGAAGAGCTTTCAGCTTGTCGTGGTCTTAATACTAAGGAGTACTTGACAGAGCACAGAGTCTCAAAACAAATAAAAAAAGTGATTATTTCTGCCATCTCATTCATATATCGGACACCTTCTAACTAGAATATAAAGAGGACTCTGTGAAGAACCAAGACATTTTGTACATTTTCTTGCCAGAAGATGTGTTAGGCATATGGTAAGTTTTGGAATTTATTGATTAACTCTCCAAGTCCCTGCCACAGCTTTCTAGGAGCACAAGCCCCTTAGGAGATTATCCGTTAAGATACTGGATGCTATTAGGAATCTCATGGTTAGTGGAAGAATATTAGGAATCTCACTGTTAATAAAAGTTCAAAACCCCAGTGCATAGACCCATGGGAAAGCAACCAGTTCAGAATGTTTTCTGTCCTCCAGAAGTTGAGAATTAGACTATGGAGTTTTTGAACTTCAAGTACTAACTAATATTTAATATGCGTAAGTGCTATATATATAAGCTATGTGTCACAAATTCTTCAGTGGCTACTACTATATTAAACCCTGTACATACATAAATCAACTAAGTGATGTTATTATTTATGTTGTTGTTAGTGTGAAATCCAGGATCATCCTTTTACTTGGACAAATCTTACTGATCAAATAAGATTTTTTCGAAGTAAAATGTAAATTCCAAGTAAATTTCAGTCTTTGTTGCAAAGAAATAAATGAACAAACATCTGTATTGGTCACACAGCACTGCATAGTTGTAAGACGTAGCAGGAACACAAAACAGTATAATTGGGGCTGTAAGCAGACCTTTAAAAGCAGTTGGTTTAGTCCTTACGTATTTAAAAAGTTAATAAAATTAAATGTCATTTTCAGCATTGTACTTATTTTAGAATTTCATGGGATTCCAGGTAGTTGTCTGAACTGTTTAGTTCTGCTTTTGTATAGTAATTGGTTATATCATTCCTTCTGCTCCTGAGGTCTGGAGGTGGAAACTTTACAGCTTAATTAATCAGCGCTTTTGCTATTTTTATTGTCACTGTGGGATCTGGAATTGGTTTAGGGTTCTTTTCCTGCTCTTAGCAATGTTTGGACCCATTTTGCCCTGTGCATGTGTTAGAAAATGCCCTAGTCCTAAAGAACCTGTACATTCTCAGAAGCATAGTGACTGATACAATGATTTTTGGAATGTATAGCTTTAAGCATTGGCTTCAGTGATACTTAAGCACATTTGTAGTGCCAGGCATAAATGCTAGTCTGATATTTTTTCATCAACTTGGATATCAAAATAAGCATTACTCGCTGGTACATCTTCTTTGAAATACAAGAATTTAACCCTCAAATATTTGCTTCTTGATGTCTGCAAGGCAAGTTCTCCCTGAAGCAGTTAACCTGCCTTCAAGAGAAGGGGGTTGGTGACTGAATGGCTGCTTATTTGCAGTAAATCTTTTCCACGGTCAACTTTTCATCTGAATATATGGGCTGCAAGTCTGCTCTCAGTCTCACTGAGTAAATACACAGGAATTCATCTGAATGTCATCAGTGGAGTTACTCTAAAGTTTCTTATCTTAAATCAGATTTTTAAAAATTCATTGTTCTACCTTCTGTGTTGGCATAAGGAATTCAAATTGCCTTCACCATCTGGAGAGGACGGGTGGATCATTTTTCCCATGTAAGTGAACAGCCCACTGGTAGAAATCTGATATATTTTAAGTTTGCCTCTCTGACTGAGCTTGTCAACTGTGACAGTTTAAATACAGTTCCTTCAACAATAAAGTTAGAGCTCAGTTGTTTTGGTTTTTTTTTTCTCTTTTGAGTCTCAATATATTTGGTACTTCTCAAATGCAGCAGCTTCCAAATTAAGAGTACAAGGCAAACATCACAAACATCACAGATTCACATTGTTATTTATTTTGGGGGGTGGGGGTGGAAGGTAACATTTGTAGATGTAGAAAAACATCAAGTGAATTCTTAGGCAGTTATTATTTTAAAATAGATCTCTTGGTTTTGAAGGCCTGGTTCAAAACACTTGAAGTGGTAATGCTGAAGTAGAAATTCCTTCTGAAAAGATACTGAAGCTGTAGCTTCAGTATTGTGCAAAAGTCCATATGAATCTCAGCCAGGCTCTGAGGGCATCTTTGTACACATGTAGTAGGCAGTAGAGAACAGCGATGGAAGGAGAAGAGAGAATAAGATGATTAGGTGAAAGGAAAGATGTTCCTTGGTAACATTAACTTGCTGTCTTTTGGGACAATGAGGTAGGACAGTTAAAGATTTTGAGATGCCGTTGACAGTCAAGGAACAAAACTATTCATTTTGTACTGCCAGCATATTTGTAGTCCATGTTACTCAGCATCACTTGTCTTGCCACAAGTTGGGGCAACTCCATGGTTTGGGGGAAGGAGCAGGTAGATTTCTGCTGTGTTGTGAAATTCCTGGTTTCACTTTAGAAGGTTTCTTTCTGTAGCTGCAAGGAATATTTTTTTATGATAGCTGTAGAGTCTGTAGAAAGACTAAATCCTTATGACAGATTCCAAAAATAAGCAAATTCTTGGTATTCTAGATCTAAGGAGTGGGTACGTGGAGGCTGTATGCAGCTTTGTTGCAAGTCTTTACCTGAATAGCAGCAGATGTGATGTATGAATATATAAGCAAAGGGTTTTTTTTTAAAAGTGCACTATTTAGATTGGGTGTATATTGGATAAGAAACCCTGCCACTGATGTGTATTTCTTTGTTCATTGCCTATATACATACATACACGTTTATATAAACGCACACATATACATGCATATCTATATAGACCCTGGAAATAAAACCTCAGTTTTGAGCTTGTGTCTTGGTTGCCAGTCTGCCTATATGATTAGAAAATAGTATGGCTGAGACTTCGGATCACTGCCAGAGAGGGATCATTCTGTTTTCTGAATGCTGCAATTTGTGTAGTTCAGTATTGCTTCTTGGATTATGTCTCACTCTCAGTCTAAGAGTGCAGTTAGAGTGAGATGTGTTGCTCAGCAGCTTGAGGTTGCTCATTGTTAGTACCAGTTAGGGGACTTGCTTTACTGTATCCTAAGTCAGTAGGTGCCTGAACTGCAAGGGAAGGTTCATGGCATTCATCTGTTTGCTGTTTAACGAACATCACACTTTGGACTCATTTCAGAATGCTGCTTCCATAGGCCCATCTTGGTTTTGACCTGAGAGAAAATCCTGGACCACCACTCTTCAGTTCAGCTTGAGCTAAAAGACCAAGTTAGAAAAACAAATACTTGCTAGTAAAGGAGCACAAAAGGAAATGTATATCATACTCAGACCAGTGGGATGTACAAAATATTGTCAAAGCTGGACAGTATTATTGCACATACTTCAAGGCTAATATAGACCTCAAACTCAAAAGAACCCCAAAAGTTTCATTTCAGTGGGGAGAAAAAAGTGAAAATATATGGTGTAGAAAATGACTTTTTATCCCAGTTTGATTATCAACAGAGTGCCTCTTTGTCCAAGACATCATCATCAATTATACCTTTTCCCCCAAAGCTGTTTACTGTAAAAATCTGTTTTCAGAGCTATATGTAGTAGCATCAACAAGAAGAAGAAAGGCAAAGAAAACCGACATTTTACCTTTCAGGTACAGAGAAAAGCATCTATTAGTGGTAGGGGATGCTATTTTAGAAGCATTACCACTGTCCCACTTATTCTCTGGTCTGATCCATCCATCTACCTTTCAAAAACCTGTCACAATGGCAGGAAAAAAAGCCTTTAGAAATATACACGTCTTGCTCCTGTTTAATTGGTGTGTTGGGTGACTGAGCTCAAAAGACTTTTTCCTTGTCAGTCTCTGTCCCAGTTCCTGCACTGCTGTGAGAGGCTGTCCTCACCATGTTCCTGCTGCGTGTAACACAATGCTCCAGCACAGCTGCAGAAGACTTTGGGTCCCTCTGCTGTATATTGCTGTCACTGACAGCAGGAAGGAAGATTAACTCTGTTGAAAAGCATAGATGCACATAGTGCCTTTTTTAACTGCAGGGAAGAGTGTCATTATTTCTAACTGCAGTGAAGAATTTAAATACTGAAGGGCCAAAATCCCCAATCTGTGTAAGCCCTGCTCCGCACAAACCTGCTAAGGCTTTTGACTAATTTTAAGGCTCCAGGGTTTAGGGCCAGGGTGTGAGAGAGTTTGAACAGCATGAAGTTTGATCTAGTTTGCATCGTTGTCAAATAGTTCTAGAAGCTGGAAGTCACTGGAGTTCAGTGCACAAATCCTGACCTTTGCTTTATCTAGGTAAACTTAGGAGCAAGGGAAGCAAATGGCTTCCGAGTGTGTATGACAAATAATCCTTACACAGTTAGATTTGCTCTGGCTTTAAGGCAGTGTTGTTTCTGGAGATCTCCCCCAATGTGATAGTTACACATTAAATTTGCTTTGCTTAGTAATTGGCTTGTGTTTAAACTGGAAACCAAGATAGTGTAACCTTGGGGAAGTCATGAAATTGCATATGACCCTATTTGCAAGTTTGGAATACTAATCCTCTTCTTGAAGAAGGGCAAGAAAAAGTATATTGTTTCCTCGGAGGATGACTGCTGTGAAAGTGAGCATCATTGCAATTCACATGCGTGAGTGAGACATGAGTACAATATGCTGTGAGGTCTGTAGCATTAGCAATATTCTCTTCATTCTGTTGTGCTGAGATTTTATAATTCTGTTACTTTAAAATCGATATAACATGAAGGCAAATCAACCTATGGAATGGAAGCATACTTCAGTGCATACGCTCATCCTTTTTAATATCTTTAAGCAGGGGTACATCCCATTGGAAGTAGTTTGCCTATGTTGTGAAAAGCTTAATGTGGGAAATTGAGGCACACTCATCCCTCAGATTACTCACCTGCCCAAAAGCTTGTCCCTTTTTTCAAACTATAACGCTTCTAATGAATATGTATGATTTTTGTAATGATAAATATTTAACAACTCTGAAGAACTCCAGACTTTTACACATCTATCAAATGATTCAAGCAGAAAAACTTGTCCTAACTTTGCATGTGCTGCTTTAAAAAGGGAGAAAGTTTGCTTTCTGTGGCTCATCCAGTTCTTAATAGGCGAGCCAGTTTTTGTCTGGGAACAGAGCTGAAATCATTTAATGCTCTCTATCCAGTAATCAAGAGAAGAAATTGATTCTGGCTTTCTACTGATGTGAGCGATGTGAGCTAGATTTGTTCTTGAGGCTCTGGTTACCAATGCAATTCTCTAGTCGTTCTGTCTTCTTTCTAAGTCTATCCCAAATTTATAAGACACTCTTTATCATATCCCCCATCCTAGTTAGTCCTGAGACTATAATTTCATTTTGTAAGTGACAGTTAATTACATGATGAATGTATGCAAAAGGAGAGAAGTATGACTGAGTAATTGTGGAAGAATTGCTTCTTTAATTCCACCCACAAGCATCCCTGTCCCTCTCATCCACAGACAGCTTGCCCTCACAGAGAGGCTGTAGGTGAAATTACTAAGTTTCAGGGAGCAGCAAGAGCAGGGCTGTTCCACAGGGAAAGACAAGCCAGCAGCTGAGGGAGACCACAGCACAGGCAGGGGCAGCATCCTCGCCAGTGGGGCGCAGTCCCACAGTACCTCAGCTGGGCAAGCAGGACAGGGCTGGTGACGGTAACAGATGCCATCAAGAGTCCAGCCATCCTCAGGCAAAGAACAAGTCAGTCCAGGAAAGCCAAATAACAACTCAGGAACAAGCATGGAAACAGATAGACCTACACCGTAGCTCAGGCCAGGACTGGGTGCCCAGGTCTGAGCTTGAATGGAGTTCCTGGAGCAAAGAGCAGAGGTTGTTTGGGTAGGGCTGGTGGGGCAATTAAGGCCTACTGGTGCACTGAGGACCCTGACACTCTAAGTTGAATGGTGGTCTGTCTTTAAAAGATGAGTGCTTGCTTTCCTGTCTCCTCACACAGTGCTAGCTGGCATTGTGAATGCAGAGTTGCTGCTCCCTTCATTTGAATGAAATGAATCTACTAAAGCCAGTCGCAGCCTGACTATTGCAAGCAATTTATGGTAAAGCAATTCTGTTGTTTTCCGAAGTGGCATCACAAGCCAATTTGAAATCTGGGGTTATCTTCCCATTTCTTTAACTGCTGTTTCCTGCAAATTCACAGGATAGAATAAATGAAGAGCACATAGTAATAAATTGCTCTTGTTGAGGCTGCTTGGTGTCCAAAACACTGCAGACAGAAAGAGACGTCACATCATTGTTATGGTGACAGTGAAGTCAGTGAAGAATGATCCTTCCCCCACCCTCAACTCCAGTCATGAAAATTCAGCTATTACATCTCTTTAGTCTGTGATGTATGCCAGCTGCCACTCATTAAGCAGCAGTAGAGAATTTGGATCCATCCCTACCACATATGATTTACTAACCAACAATTGGGAAGCTTTTCTAAAAGAAACAAATTGTTTCTACCCTCCTTTATACATACAGCAGCTTGAGACAGGGCTATCTTTTATTCCTTAATTCCGAACTCTTTATTTTTGAGGTGACCAAACAGCTGACTTATTCCTAACCACTTTAGTGTCTTCATATCTTAGTGGCTCTTCCGTGGGCTGCTGCTGAGCTGTCCTTTTAGACGTTGCCCCTTGGCTTCTGTTCCACAGGATACTTTGCTCCAATTCAAGACTAAAATATTAGGCTCTTCCCCAAAAGAGAAAGTCCATATTTCAGTCAGATGCTACAGCTGAGTGATGAATCCTTTCAGTCCCATGCACAAGAAGTACTACAGAAGTTGCTCGTTAAGGGAGAAGCTATATTTTCTCATTTGGTGTCATTGTTGTGAGGTGCTGTTTAGTCATGGGCCCTGTGCCTTGGATCTGCCTGAGGCATTGCATCTAAAAAAGCTGTTCTAAAACATACTTTGCATTAGACTCTTGAGAGTTAAAAACAATCTGACAACATTTAGTGCCATAACTGGTGGTCTTTGTGTTCCCTATTTTAGCACATTCTTAGTAAGAGAGCTTTGTGATAATCTCTCCCTAATCCTGCAGAAACCTGGTTTTTACTAGGCTGCCAAGAGCTGCGTTCTGTAGAGGTCAGATTTGGGATACAGATGCACTCAGGAGCATGGTCTTTTTTACACCTGACAGGGTCTTCCTAGGAATGATCACTCTGATTCTCAGCCACTTCTTTTTGACTCTTGTTTTTTGCTACTAAGAAGAGTCTTTGAAAGCAACGCATTCTTCCACAGATAAGCATGATCGACTTACAAGCCTATTGGTCTTCCTTTTCCTCTTGGATGAGAAATGAGCCTGACTTCTACCTTCAGTTTACTGACCAAAGAGAAGGCGGCTGCCTGAGTTACAGCTCACATCCTCCCAATTAAACCAAACATTCCTGTGTAGGTCAATACATTGAGTCTTGTACCAGTTTGAACTAGGCTACAGCTGGTGGCCCAAGAGCAAAGAGGTGCTGCATCTTTTTGTTCTACCAAGACATCTAATTTCATAGAAGAGGATATAAATATTAACAAATAATTGATGTTCTGGTTAATAAAGGAAGCCATTTTCCATATTCCCAGGAGCAGACATTGATTTCTATAGAAATCCAACAATCTCTGACCCAGAGAACAGAGCTGTTCACTATTTATGACCTACACTGAAAGGTTTTCTAAAAAACTAGAGAGTCAGGGATTTGATCCTGAATGATTCATGAATATCAGACAATAGTCGATCCCCAAGAAGGTCTGATAAGTATTTCACAATTGCAGCAGCATCCTCAGAGATTTTATTCCTGTTGTTCAGTTAACATCTTTGAACTCCTTATTAGTCTGTGATTTCTTTCTGTCTTGCCCGTAACCATCCTGACTGAATCCAGGGACAGGCAATTCTGTCACTGTCTCTGTTAAGCTCACAGCATTCGTTTCTGAGTTACCACAACAACACGGATTACGTGACAAGCAAATGAAGAACCAGTCAGATAATGGAGTTTTTAAAATGGGGATTACTGGTGCTGAAGATGTAATGGCCTCTTTGATGCTGTTACTATCTATAGCATAAATCCTTCTCAGTCTTTGGACTATTGACCTGACACACTGAAAAGGCTCCTTTGCAGCCCCTATTGTCCAAAGAAAGGGAAAAGCTTTGAGCACAGACATCTTCAAGGCACAGGAAAAACACAAGGCCAAGAGATAAGCTTGGTAATTTGAAGGCATTTTATTTCTTTCCAGCACAATCCCAACGTTTTAGCTGAAACCGATATCCCGATTTTATCTGTGTTGCTTTTTTGCCAAGGTGTGCACTCAATACTTTGTAATTTCTAAAGATATCCTGAGCTGATCTCCTCAGGGCCAGAGCAGCAGCCTTCCAAATCAGCATCTGCTGAAAAGAACTGTCTAATGAGATTTTGGAAAAAACAGTTGTCCCTGACACTTCAGCTGTCATACCTCTTGGAGTGTCTACAGGCCTCTTGTACAGTATGACTGTATGTATACCTTTACTACCTAAGAATAAAAAAATAGCTGGCTTTTGGAATAACTAGGTTGATTGTTCTTGGTTTGGGAGATACTAGTTCATGGCAGTGGAATAACTTGTAGAAAGGTGAGAATTTTTAGCCTTTGTCCATAACATAATGCTAACTCTCTGCAGCACTGTTAATGTAAAGAGAACCTTTTCTGAATTCTGCAAACATGAATCCTTTGCGCTTTCATCTAGAGATCTTGAGTTTTTTGACCAATAGTTTATCAGGTTCATAATATTTTGAGGAAGTAGTGGAATGTAATTCTCCCTATTTTACAGATATAAGGTGAAATTCTTTCCTGAAGTAGGGCAACATTATGCTCTAGAGCAGAGTTATGAAGACTGCCTGCAGAAACTTAACAGGTGTAGCTATGCTTCACACGCGCGCGCGCGCTCCCTTGCTAGGTTCTCTGATTAGTCTCTGTTTTTGCGAGAGCTCTGTGGGATATCTGGCAATTAGCAAGTGTTGAACCAGTTTCAATTTGCTCTGAAATTGAAAATATGTGGGTTAAAGAAAACTGAGGGGTGAGGTTGAAGTCTATACTTGTGTAGAAGTTGCCTCTCTTGTTTTTGACTCTGCTCCTCAGCTGCATTCAAGGACAGGCACATGGAAACTAAGAATATTGGGACTCATTCAAGTGCCATTTCATACAGATACCTTATCATCACTGTCACCATGAGTCTCTGTTACATAACAGATGCTGTCACTCAGTGCATGAACAAGCTTCCCACTGATGCTAACACATTTGTTATGTCACACTGCCCAAGTTCACAGAGGCCGGTGCTTCCTTTGTCTTGTTGCCTGTTTGCAACTAAGGACTCAAAAGAGTTGTCCAGGACCTTGAAGTAGGTGAAGTGTACTTCTACAGTGACTTCAGAGTGTTTTCCAGGGCAACTGTGCTTTCCCTTTCTGTGCTCCAGTTCTGTATGTCAGAGCTGTTTAGGCATTTGCACGCAAGACCTTCATTTCCACAAGTTTTGAACATTTCTGTCTTATCAGTTGCACTGTTCATGTAGCAGCAACATCTCACTGTCAGGCAGCTTTCTTGGGCTTTAGCCTATGCTGCCTTTACTCCATTCCTTTTCCCTACTCATTACAGCACTTCATAACAAACTAAATTTCCCTCCCTCCTTGTGTTAAAACCCTTCAGCTATTGATAGGTGGCTATCATGGGCCCCCAGTCATTGCTGAGCCAAGCAATACATATTTAATATGTATATTAATATTTAATATTTATTATATGGAGCCCATGACCGAACACCATGTTCTAGATGCAATTTCACCACAGTGGGAAAGAAGACATTTTACTGTGTCTTTGTTTGATAATACAATGCCGCTGCAGATTCTCCCTCAAAATTGCTTTGTTTTCTTGTCCTTTTTGCTGAAATATTTTAGTGAAAACTTACCTCCAATTTTCTGTTTATCCTAAGGCCTCAGGTCTTGCCCATGGTCACAATTGGCCTTAAGTTATTTGTAAGAACAATCCAACTTCTTTTGATTGGTTTTTTTTTTTGTGTGTGTGTGGGAAGGGCGGTGGTCTTATTTATCAGGGTGGATAGAGCTAGTGGCAGGAGTCCCTCAAGGCATACCAGTTTAAATAGAACTAGATTCAGATAATGAGTCATGGCCAGAGCTGAGAACAGAGGACAGGAACTCTGGTCATTAATTTTTTGCATCAGCCTTTGACCTCACACCTCAGATACACAGGCACCTTCCCGACTGAGGAATGGCCCCTGTCTGAAACTGCTTGCTTTTAACTGCCTGTGGCAAGCTAAGTAGAATCAGTTACAAATTCATGTTTATCTAGTGTGCAGGCACACCAGAGATGGTTGTCTACAAGTCCCTGGGGGAAAGCAAAGTTTATTTGCAAAAGCAGTTACACACATTCTAGACTGCACTGTGTGAACTGATCTGTTTAGATTGGAGCTGGTTTAGGTGTTATCTATTACATAGATAGTGACAAGGTGAAACTGTGCAAATGGAAAATTAGTTGAAGTATCGAAGTGTCATAACAGAGAAGCAGCGTTGGTATATTGAACTGGGTTGGTACTCAGGAGACTTTGGCCCTACACCTGCCTTCACCACTGAATGACTAGGTGAGCATGATTAAATCACCTTCCCACCCTCATCCTCTCTTTGCTCTCTGACCCTCTGTCATCAGCCCTCTGAAACAACAGCTGCCTGTCAAGCTATGTTTTATGCAGTTCCTAACAGAGCAGGGCCTGGTTTTAGCTAGGATTGTCCTATAAATCACCACAATGAAGCCCATCACAATAGAACAAACTACAGAAATAGAGCAGAGCGATAACCCCCTCACTAAGTTATTTGAACTACAACAGGCCTAAATCCCACAGAATCTGCTAAGGACAAGACTGGCAGCGAAGGGAATTTAAGTAATGATGTAAACCATGTATGAGCTAAGATGCCCTGGGAAAAGAATACACAGCCATAAGCTGCCCACAAGTAAAATCTAGGCTGAAAAGTAGGCAAAGAGCTTTCTAAGCATCAAGCCAGGGATGTTCTGGAAGAGTTTCCCACTAAGGAAGTTGGAGGCAAAAGACCTAACTTTTTGTAGTAGCTATAAGTGCCCTCTTTTAAAGTTCATTAGTAACAAGATAGAGGGCTTGCTTAATACTTTGTTAAAACACGGGCAAGTCATGAAGTTTAGGGACAGATTCCTACTCCACATCTTCCTTTCTCAAAGTTATGTCAGATCTTCATTCCTTCTCTGTTCTTTTCTAGCTTTACTGTCTATGATGAATTTCATTCAGTTAACTTGAACAAGAATCTAAAACAAATTTGTGAAATGAACTGAGTGCGGATCAAAGAGTTTGACTTGTCCATTCTAAACCTGAGAAACTGTGGCTTCACAGTCAGGACTTTTAACAGGACTTTTGTCTGGAACACATTGCCATAATAGAGATAATTTGTGCCTTGATTGCATCAGTCCACTTAAGGAAGTTAGCAACTTAAAGTATACAAGCAAATGCACATTCTTCACTATCAGTGGGGCTCTGCTCCCCTGCCTGCCACATTTGATTTATGCAGCACGCTCCCTAGGACTTGCCTGTTTCTTAAATAGGTCAGTCAATATGTAAAGCGGAACCTTAGCTAGTTATCGCAGGTGAGAAAATCGGTGTCTTGGGTTTCAGCACAATCTGCTGATACAACCTGGTGGGAAAATGACTTCAGTGTAAAAAGCTACTTTTGTGAAGGAACAAAGCAGAGAGGAATTTGAATCTGCTTTAGAGTAGCTGAGAAACTCCGCTTGGTTTCTGCCTGCCTTTGTCCCACCTAACAATGCATTTGCTCTAAAGTATATAGCAGAAGAACAAGCCCAATACTTCTTGCACTGTAAAACCACAGGAATTCTACCTGAGCGGATCAGTGTGACTCTTGGGCCAGTAGCATGTCTCTGACAGGACTGCTGAATGCACAGTCCAGTCAGAGCCAATCATAACCTCAAGGCCCCAGCAGCACTTCTTCATAAGAGCTGGGTTTACAGCATCTTTTTCCAGAAGGTTGTGCAGAGTAATGCTGACTGGCAGGCAGGACAATCTTACATAGACCCTGCAGTTGAAGAATTAACACAGTGGAGTGGGACATACAGTCTGGATCAGTTATTTCTGTTTGAGGTCTTCCCTCAGTCTGTGATTCACTGCGTTGTCCTTTCTCACATGATGGCTCATCCTGAAAGGCAAATCGCAGTTGCTGTCCTTTTTTACAGGGAGTTACGTATGCTGCTGAAATTAGAGTCCTGAGACTCCTGTAAAGGTACTATCTGATACTGTCCAGTCAGAGCCCAGTACAGAATGTTCTTCAGGGCTTCCAGCACTTCTTTCTGAAAACATCTCAGCATCTTTCCCTGGCAAGGAATCCCTTCCTGATGTCTCTACCTTACCTTGCCATTTTGTGTGTCAGAGTGAACCTGATCAAAAGGTTACTGCTACTGAAAGAGGGAAGCTTTATTTTCCCAGTTACCTCCTACACTCCGCTGCTTTTACTGCCTCTGGCTCTCATCAGGTGCTTTAATAAACTGATGTAGTCTACTAATCTGTCAGATAACTGAAGAAGCAAAACAAAAAAATAGCACTTTTTCTGGGTTAGCGAACAGAAGTGTTTGTTTGCGAAGGTGCCATGAGTGCAAGGAAAGGGGAAGGGAGAGCAGAGCTGGAGGATGAACAAGGCATCTGCCAGCTGGTAGATCAGTGTGTGAAACCACAGCTGTAGATTCACCCTGTTATTTTCTTAAGCATTAGGAAAAACTGAAAATCTAGAATCAAATTTCATGGTTCAGGGAGATCTCTCTCCTAATTATGCAAAAATATCTACAGGGTAATGATCACAGACCACAAAGCACGTGAATGTAGTTTCCCTTGTAATTCCAATTCTAGGTATATTTTGGCAAAGTTTAACCCTTAATAGTGAGTATTCTTCTTCCTGTGTGGAATCTAGGCCAGACTCATATGTTAAAAGAAAAAAAAAAAAAAAAGAACCAGCTTGTCTCCATGAAACAGAGTGGTGACTGTCTGTGTATGTCTGTATTGCTGTTAGAACTTCAACACGTTGTTCTGGATGCAGACTGTTCTTTTCTGCTTCATACTTAGCCTGGTTTCATCTGTCTGGAAATGGCAACCACGAGGGTTTGATAAATGGATTGAAAGGTTGTCCAGCTCCACTGTGAGTGTCAGCCTCAGAAACTCGCTTATATAACGAGTTCCTCAGTGATTCACAGCAGCTACGCCTGCGGGAGCTGCCAGAGTCAGCTGGGAGAACCATTCTCCTGCTCTCTAGTGGTAGAAGCACAAAAAAGCCAAAAACGTTCTTCTCAGAACAAACTCATACGTGCATTCCTTGTTCTTACAGTGCAGACCTGAAAATGGCTGCCAAATTCCAAGTTGGTAACTTGGAAAATGGAAGTATCTAAACTACCAAAAAAAAGAGTAAGAAAGAGTTTAATCCATCATGTATGTATATGCATAGTGTTACCTGAGAGTGTCAGAGCAATCGTTATGCTGAATTCTGGAAGCTTTTAAAGTGAGAACTTTTTGCTTTTCTAGGAGCCCTTGCAGGAATGATTTTGCAGAATGAAAATTTCTCACTGCCCTTAGCAGCAGATGGCCCAGGACACAGAGTTGCTCAATTTGGTTACAGCCAGTAGATAGCAGCAGCAAGCAGACTCACTCACCAGTTTGCCGCCACTTTGTGCCAGGAGCAGCACCTGGTAAGCAACAGTCTGTTTCATGCCAGAGTTGAACAGCCCTGTGACGTGGTTCATTAGGGAACAAAAGTCGCATGTGAGGCCATCCTGCATGCTGAAAGAAAGGGGCAGCCTGCTGCAGAAGCTGGACATCAGCATTGTCTGTAGGGGTATCTCGAAGGCCGCTCCTGGCAATTCATGGAAAGTCAGGGAGCCGTGGCTTCCTCCTTCAGTCTTTTCACAGACTGGAAAACTGAGAGATCAGCTAGTAAAACTGGAGGCAAAACTAGAAACAGTAGTCCTTACCCACCTCCCTGCCTCTTATTTTGGGGTGGCTAACTCATTGTTTAATTGTGGCTCATGAGTGTCCACTGAGGACGTCAGCAGTATTACACATCGTCTGTGATCCCTTATGCTGGCATAGCCACCATGATCTGCGTGGACCACTCCACCCGAGACTGGGGCCACGTAGTAAAAGTAGTAACAGCAGGGAGGCTACAGGCTCATTGGCTGCCTGTCAGCTAAGGACACAATCCTTAAACACAGTCCTGTAAATATAGTTGAGTCCACACTAAAGTAAAGGTGAATCTGGATTTTAAACCTGCAAACCTATCAGAACAGTGATGTGTACCGGAGCCTCTCTACAGTCCTGTATAATAAACTAAACAAAAAGTTCCCTTTAAGGCTTGCTTTAACACAGACAACTCAGAACAGATGAGTCAGTCCTGGAAAACTGCAGATTATTCCTTTCTCCTTCCCTATCCAGTGGAAAATAAGGAAGATAAGCTTTTTCCTACAGTCACCTGCTGATATGTGAGGAGTACATGGTTTGATACCTGGATAGGCAATCCTCAGCTTAACTGCCTCAGTTGCTAAGTATCTATTTTAATCAGTGTTGCACAGCACCCTCTTCTGCTGAGAGGTGATGAGAAGTGGAAATCCCTAGTCTGTCTCTCTTTTCCTGTCTCTGATAGGCATTTATATACTGAAGAACAAGGTAAGTATAAAAACTAAATTACAGCAAATAGGGGAGAATCAATAAAGGAATGAGAAGATGGCAGACACACAGATGGGGGTTTATCTCTGCAGCAGAATCCTGACACACGACATTACAAGAACATAGAGTGCTCAGATGAGTTATGAAGATTGATATTTATGATGATGACTTGCAATTGCACTATTTAAAAAAACCAGCTATTTGGTAATGAAAACCTGCTGGCAAGATCTGATCAAAGAGGTAAAATTGCAGGAAGAGTAAAATAAGATCAGTAAATCAAATGTTCTAAATCATCAGTGAGGCACACTACAATTAGGGTTGAATTCAAGAAGGCAGAATTATTGGAATTGCAAGCATAAATCCGTGTCATGCATGTGCTGCCATTTCTTCTGGGAAACACACGCTCACCTCTAGCATTTCCAGACTCACCTCTGTCAAGGGCAAAAAGATAACAACCGTCTCCTAACATAGTGATTCCCATTGACTGCTGCATGTTTCAGTTCAACGGAGGTTATGCAGGCTTTGAGGATCCCCATTTTATTCCCTTAGGAAGGCTCTCAGATTTTGTGTCTTCACATCAACTTACATAGAAAATAGTCTGTGACGTTCATTTGCAGAAGGGGCCCACGGTGCATCCAGCTGGATAGGTGCAGAGAGGCCAGGTGGCTGTTGGTGGAGGCTCTGAGAGCTTAGCTGACTTTGCCTGGGAGATTGTTCATTGTTATTAATCTGAAATGTAAACCACCCTTGACTCAGCAGTGCCTTCTACCTTTTCTAACTACACGCCTTGTCTCATATTTTTTTAATTCCACTTGCTCTATTTGTCTCATGAAAACTTCCACTTTCTAATCATATACTTGCCAGTGTACGATATCTGCAGCACAGGAATCAAAGGTGAATAAGGCCCTCTGAATAATGCAGTACAATCTCTTGTATATGGCATTAGTATCTCTTTTCTAATACATTGAAAGAAAAAAAATGTGAGACTCTCTAATCATAAAGTTACAGCCTGGGATTTCTTTCTTGGTCAGAGATGTCTCCTTAGAACATTCATATCAGATGGAGATTGAAGCAGGTCCTTCCAGTTTCAGTGGTCGTGGCAGCTGGTAGATCAGGTTGCCTGAAAACAAAAATGTTTTGGAATGCATTTAGGGAAATGCTTAACAAAAGCTGCTTTGAGTTCAGTGACAACAGCTGGATTTTGGTTTTAAGAGGCACTGTTGAACAAGCACAAGTGGAGAGGAATAGCTTGTTCCAATGGACTGATTATGGGATGAGGAATTAGGAAATCCTGTATTTTAGTTCCTGGCCTGCCACTGCTTTGCTGAGAGGCCTTGGTGAAATCTTTTAGATTCTCTGTAGTGAGCATCTTGCTTATTTCATCTCAAGTAGCATTAAAATTTGCTTCAGTGAACAGTCGCAAAGGCTAGCAGCTTGATACGGTACAAATGTCCCTTGTTTAGAAAATTAAGCAGTGCATATGGTTTCCCTCTTTTAATTTTTAGTAGAAAGGAAAATACTGGCAAATTGGCATTGTCCCAGCAGTGCACATAGGAGTGATAATATGTGTGAATTTCCTGTTCTCACTGGGGGAAAACACAGATCTAAGAGCGCTTCTGTCTAGTTTTCTCCTATTTCAGGAAATCTTCTCTCTTTGGTCCCTTCATAAAGAGGAACTAAAATGAAAAAGTGGATTTATAAAGAAAGAACCCCTCCAACTAATTTGGATTTTGGGGGATCTTTAGCTTTTTAACTTTCTTCCTTTGTACTATGCTGCAGATTGGTGAATAACGATTAGGAAGTGACAGCAAGACTGTTACAGGTTTTTAATTCTGGGTCCAGTATTGACTTTGTTGTGGTAATCTGGGTAAGGTAACAATTTTTCCTTTTTTCCCTACACAGAAACTAGACAAAAGGTGCTGAAGTGAATTTGTGTACCTACTGTAAGTAGCATATTTGGTGCAAAGCAGAGTGAACTTATTTCAGTAGCTCTATGATTTTCATTCTGTATATACTGAAAAACTGCTAGAGGGAACTTAATAAAGGAATGTTTAGTTATTATTCAGTCTTCAGAATGGCTCCATCCAGTTCTTTAAAATGCCAGTTTATTAGTCATTTTACTTTGCTACAAGGCATTAATAAAACATGAAAGGCTGACTTCATTGCATTTGGAAATCCACGCAGTATAGTTACACAGACTGAGAAATCTCGTTATGTTGCCTTCATTTTCTACAGAAAAATGAACATTATGCACCAGCAAAGTTTACCATTTGTGGCATTTAATTTGGATTTACCATCAGGCCACACTCCCAGCAACGTATCTGCAAGAAGCAAAGAGAATCCATTTGTGAGTCTTTCCTTGAAGCAGGTCCATACTGAAACTGGAATTGTGATGGTTCAGCCTGGTAGAAGCCCTCGATACTCAGCCCATAGAAAAAAGAAAAAAGTCTGTATGTACTCCTATTTCGTGTGGGCACAAGCATCTGACAAGTGTGTGAGAACCCTCAGGGGATAATGACCCAAAGGTCATATGGCACTGTCATTTTCCATGAAGGCATGTTAGGAGTTCCATCAAGAGTATGAGAGAAGCCAAGGAATAGGAAGGAAAGGTATTATCTCAGCTTCAGGCACATGTGACTAACAATTCCCCTTTAGGCTGATTTTAATCAGAATGCCAGAGCTGGCACTGAGCAGTATCACAAGTGTAAGCAAAACACAGAGCTGAATAAGGAGGATGGTATGATTTCAACAAGGAGAGTATGGAGAGATCTTGGCTGACTTGCCCTGTTCTTACTGCAGTTCTGCTCTGAAGAGGGATTTTCCACTCCAAGTACTGGCGCAGTATGTGTATGAGGGCTGGTTGATGTTTACAGAAGATGTTGGCAGGGACAGAATGGGGTACTGCAAGTCAGGTGCATTGTCAGGTGGGTGTTGTGGCAGTAGTATCAGCAGCTCTTAGAAAGGAAGATCAATCCATTTCTGTTTTATAATACTGGTTTTATAAAGGATACATGTAGCACTTGGCTGCGATCGTATTAAAAGTGCAGCACAACAAAATCTGTGAATGGCTTGCCATTTTTCCCCATTTAGAAGGAAATCTTTAACAGTCAAATAGATCGCTATAACCAAAACCAGAATCGGGAACTTCTGAGGACTGGAAACCTCCTACAGGACATGAACTTGGATAAATATGATCTAGTTCAGTCTGCCTGGGAAGTGTTAATGTGGCTTCTGTAAAGGGGAATCCTAACAGTTTACAAATCTCTTGGACATCTTTGAAGAGTCATCAATAAATGGAGTAAGGGTGATTTGATTTATACTGTCCATCTGAATTTTCAAAAGGCTTTGGCAAATCCAGTTTTTGAAGAAACCAAGCAGCCAAAGAGGGTAAGGGAAGGTCCTAGCATGGATAAGTAGTTAGGTAAACAAAAGGAACAGATGGTAAAAGTAAATGATCAAGCCTCACAATAGTGCCAACAGTTCTTTAGGGATTTGTGCTGGGATGTAGGCAGTTCAGCATATTCATAAATGACCCAGAAAAGGGTGTGAGCAGTCCACCACCATTACTCGTCATTTGCTTGTCCAGTTTCCCAGATTTTAATGTAGAAAAGGAACATTATTAACATTTACTCTAGCCTCCAGTGTGATGTGATCTAGGGCTAACCCAAATTAATTGCAGATTCAAGTCTAGTAACTGGGATTGAGCTAAAGCAGATCTTTTATAAAAAATATCTAATCTTGTTTTTAAAATTTCCTGTGAGAGAGAATCTACAAAAAACTTCATCATGTTAATCTAGAGGTTAGTTGCCCTCGACATTAAAAATTATTAACTTAATTCTGGCCTGAATGTGTGTAGCTTCCAGGCAGCATCTCTTTTGCAACTATGTCTGCTGGTGTGAGGATTCCTCTGTGTTCAGGTCTCCACCTCTCCATGTGGGTACTTACAGATTATTATCAAATAATTACTTATACTTCCTTTTGCTTAACTAAAAAAGATTAAGCTCCCAGGATCTTTTCTGTTAAAGTATGTCTTCCAGTTCTTTTCCACTTGGTGCTAACATCTTCAACCACAAGCAGCAAAGGCAGTCCTGAGTACAGTTTGAGCAACTTTTGAGAGTATTCTGCACTGGGGAGGCCTTCCAAGAGTAGGGGAAGGGCAGAATCACTAGAGCAGCTCTGATACCACCCTCCTGTAGAGCAGGGAGTAAGTGCATGGTTGGGGGCTACACGTTCTAGCGAGCTTAGACTAATAAATCTGCCTCTTGTAAAAAGCCAAAGGAAGCTAGCAAAGTCTTTAGACTACTTAAAGTCACAGAAAGATGTTTTAACAAATTCTGTGTCAGCCCTAGGCTTGATGGGAAGATCAAGTCATTTTTGAATCTCACATTCTTTAGGTCTCACAGCAAGACTCAGTCTTCTCCTTTTATTCCACTCCAGTATTCTCCCTGCTAGAAAAAGTTAAGCATTCTCTAGTACTGAAAAGTGTGGGTGGCAAACACCTGATCTGAACCTTTTCCCCTGCTGAGAAGTTTGAATTTAAAAAAGCAACAACAAAATCGTGAGCTTTTCCCCCCATTACTCATGAAGTGGGTATTTTTATCACCACACATTTCTAAATAAATCCTGTCACCTAATCCTGTTAAGTGAAAACTGCAAATCCAAGGAAGTAGAAGTCTGTTGCTCTGCTGAAACAGGGATTTGTGAAGGGTTTTGCAGAATGGTGAAAAACAAAGACAGAATTAACAAGCACAGAGGTAGCTAATACTATATACAATTTCTCTTTGAGCAGACTTTGAACAGCAGTGTGTTGAGCATCCGCTATGACATGAAGTTGCTCAGAGAGGGAAAGTGGTAGTTGTTGTTGTTAACCTTAAGTGCTTCCTCTGGGGCAGAGTATGCACTGAGATGTCACCAGCTTCACAGTGCTGTTTAGTCTGACATCCCCCTATGACAGTAGCAAGAGAGAATGACTGCAGTGTCTAGGTCTGCTTTACTAAGCTACTTTGTATGTATATGTATGTATACAGGTTTTTTTACAGCAGTAGCAAACAGAAGCAGCAAGCAGAAATAAATGGGTTTTGCTAGTAACTTTCTGCTAGACACCGTAGGAACATGTATAACCTGGAAAGCTAAATGGCCAGATGTCCTGTGTCACCTCAGGCAAGTTTTTTATGCCAGACCCAGTGAAGGATATAGGTGCTCAAAGGTGTTGTGTGTTGCAGTGTGTAACTCCTGGGGACCTGACCAAGCCCAGAGTGGGACACTGAGCCTTTCTGTCCTATACTGTGGTAGCTCTCCAGGGACTACAGGCCAGCCTGCGTGCTGAGCAGGAAGCAACCTAGCCACGAAGGGAATGCTGTCAAAATCGGTCACAAATTGCTTCTCCCCGTTGTCTCACCACAGTTCAGCCATGTGCGGGGCTGCATATACCTTCACATCATCTAGAACCCTGTCATAAAGATTTAAGCTTTGTTAAAAAGGAAAAAAAAAGAACAGTTCTCATGCTTTTTTCCTGAATTGCAGCTGGTGAAGCATATGCCACTTTCCTGTTCCCTTACTGTCCCATAGGAAGCATCTTTGTGAAGTTGCTCCATTGAACAGAAGATTTAAGATTCCATCAGTCGGTAGGAGAGCACAGGAGGGAATATGATTCTGTCAGCTAATGGTTTAGGGGAAAATCAGGAAGGCCTGTCTTCTCATCCTGCTCCCAGGAATGTTTCTACAAATCACATAGGAAAGGGAATTGTCTAAAAAGAAGACAGAGTCCAGAAAGCAGCATCTACAACTGCTGTGTGTTGTCCTGCCCTTGCATTAAACAGCACAGAGCAGTAACATTAGATGCAGTTTTCTCATTGATTGCACGGAAAAAAGCTTCAGCATTCACAGAAGAGCCAGGTGAGCGGGATCCCTCCCCCTTGCAAAAACACACACACACAAACACAAGACTACCATCCGCTGAGACAAACTTATACAATGATGAACTGGTACTATCAAGGCAATGGCCTCAAGAGTCTGTAGAGCTTTGTTTAAACTCTTACACAAAGGTCAGTGGAGTGTTGAAAACAAATGAAAGCACAGGCTGTGAAAATTAATCAATGGGGAGTCCCTGGGTGGACTTCTAGAACTGCCACAGCGTGGGGCAGGGCTGGTCATTCCCTTTCCTGTGCAGGGCTGAACACAGCCTTGCAGCTCAGCTCCCGGAGCATCTGAGCATTTGACATTGTTTAATCAGGGCCAGCTTGTGTGGCACTGTGAAAGATAAAATCTTACTTAGTCCTTAGTCTGTGTGCCTGAGAACTGGGGAGATGCCTGCCTGATAGATATTAATTAGCACAAGGGCGTACGGTTGGAATAGTTGTGGCTTGCAAGGAGCATCCAGGGAAGGAGAGGCACAGATAAGAAAACACTGAATGAACCTACTGCCTCCACCCTTCTGGGTTTACTGGGTATTTAATCTTTGTCAAGTGTACAGCACTTGCACTTCCTTTTATTAGGAAGCCCAAATCTCATTTTATTATTAGCCACTTGGGTAATACATTGGTTCCTAAAATACCATTTAAAAAAGGAGAACAGGAAAAGTGCATTTTCTCTTTTTTCTCTTCTATATATACAACCTTCTTGTTTCTAAAGCCAGCAGGTTTTGCTTTAACTTTCAAGAGAAGGAAGCTAACTTTTTGGTAAAGATAAGGTTTTCAAAATGTCAACTCAGTTGGTTAAGAACACAAATGACCATGAAAAAGCTTATAATGGAAGTTCATACCTTTCTTAATCATCGCATTGCAGCACAACTTTATCATACAGAAAGATGAATGCAATGCAGACAATTCTCTCCCTGCCCTCTTTCCATGTCCTTAGTTTCTTCTCTTCTGCTTTGGATCCACCCTTCTCTGTCTTTTTTCCCTGCTCTAGTTCCTCTCAACAAAGCCTTCTCTAAAACAAAACCAGCAAAAAGGAAACAATAGCACTGAACTGGCATTTGAAGACCATGAGATTGTTTACTCTGCTGCTACATTCTGTTCCTCTGCTGTTTAGACGGGGACTGGACCACCTTTCTCTGCTGGGGTTTTCCTATCAGCAGGATTTTCTAGATGTTTTAGTAACACCTATAATTAAATAACAGTAACAAATGACTGAGGCCCCAACTGGACCTGGAGTGCTTTTTTGATCCAGAATTGTGGTAAAAGCTTGATTAGCACAAACACAAATGTGCATGCGTAGACATAGGCGTGTGCAAACTCAAGGAAATAATCTCTGCATTGAGGATAACCTCAAGATCTTTCTGGTGTTGAGTGGGTTATATGCAGTACCACTGAAGGTCTGGTTTCTAAAACCAAAGCCCAGAGAGAGGAGGCCTTAATTTTAGTCTCATATAATTACGTGCAGCCTTATCAACTGAAGTGTCTTCCCTTTCCTCTACTTATCTACTGGCTCACTGAGGCACTCAGCATTGCCGACAGTTGCAGACACTGCTGCTGAGCAACAGACGTGGTGGCACAAATTGCTGTTTTCTAAACTTGCAAGATAATGGGAATGTCTCGAGGACTCAGACTGGCCTAACCTGGTTGCTTGTTTGTAGAGGATACACTTATGCCAGTAAGGAATGAAATGCAGACAGAAATAGCGTATCTCCCTTGCCTTTGGTCTTGTTTTTATTGGAAGAGAAATTCTACTGCATTGAAGTTGCTGAGTGGGAGGGATAACTACCTGAAACATCCCTCTGTGGGTAGCAGCATGTATCTGTAAGGGGTAATGGTGAACAAGTATCTTCTGGTTGAAGTTCTTCTACTGCCATATTGTTTAGACATGCAGGCTAAGCTTGGTTTTGCAATTTTGCTATCTTCAAGAGTTCAGAAATCATGAATAAGCATAAAAATGTCTGAGTGTGTTCTCCAAAATCATGAAATGGCTTCTAGCTGCTGACCTGAGGAAATGAAGCTTATACAGTCATGCTTTGCGTCCATCAGTCTGTCAGTTCCCTCCTTCTAATATTTCAACCTGTTTGATGGTTAAAACCAAATTTGACAGAGGAATTTTGTCTCAAAGATAGTATCTTCCTACATATTTGTGAAAGTAGGTAGCTAGAATAAAGAGAGAATTCCTGTTGAGTCATAGTAATAGAATTAAAGGCTAATTTAGGTTGGAAGGGACCTCTGAGGGTCTTTTGCTCAAAGCTGCTGTAGCCTACAGCACTGGCATCAGTAAATTACTACACATCAGGGAATCCATACATGACAGTACAATTATGAATTATAGAGGAAAAGTTTGTATTGAATCCTGTACATTAGACATGGGAGACTCCAGTCACAAGGCATAAATCTCTGGGACATTTCTTTCATAACCATTTTGCTTACAGAGCATCTTGTTTCTAATTAGTCTCTTATTTCAGTTTTTCAAATCTACTGCCTGTCTTCAGCAATTTGCTGCAGGGAGGCATTGTTAAGATGCATCCATTAGGAGTATGAGTTCTTAAATCAGAGCTTTATAAATGTCTGACAGGTGGTATGGCTGTGAAACTTTGGTTTGCAGTTGCATCAATGACATGACGTTGAGCTTGTTTGATTCACTTACTGAGGATAGAAAGGGTTAAAGTCAGCCCTGACAGAATTCAGCTCACTAAGAGCAGAGTCTGGACTTTACAAAGCTGGGGGCTGCCATTACTGTTGTTGGAGGCAATAGCACATTTCCCATCAAATCCGGCACTGCATGATAATCAAAAATAGTACAGTTCATGGAGACAGAAGATGCATCGGCGGGGACAGACTCGTGAAGCGGGAGCCATTATTCTTTGTGAAGCTACAGCTCATTAAATGCTGGTGAAAGGTGCTATTTTGAGAAAGAGTCGTTTGATAGTCACTGAACTGATCCAGTTTGAGCAAACCTCCCCATGCTGTCTCAACCCTCTCCTGAATAATTCCAGATGAGGGTAGAAAAATAAGCTAGTTCTTGGTTTTTAAATAGAAATTTAATGGAATATACATTTGGAAGGCAAATTTTATTGAAGTCCAAGATACAAGCTTAATATGAGCATTTCAGTGTGAATGTTGGAAAATTCATTGGTAGCGTTTAGACCATCATGTAAAAATGTAGATACTTTGAAAACTAAAAGTAATTGTGACTAAATCATATAGTTGCTGTAATCTCAGCAGCTTCTCAGATTCCATGTAATTTCTCTTCCTCATAGCCTGGTTACCTGTCTCTATTTTTCTATTAAGTTTTCTATTCACCAAGGGGAATATTAAAGGTCAGGTGGCAAGATGCTCTTGCTAATCAATCTGTTTCTAGCTATGAATTTTAGCAACTTGCTCCAGTGAGAATTACCAGTTTTTGCAAAACATTTAAAGATTCTGAAAATCACAGAGGTTTATTTTCTGCATAGCCTGTAACTTCTTTCCACAGATACCAACACGGCTGATTCTTTGGATAACATTTCCATTTTTGCAGTCCAGTGGCAAAGCTGTTTGTTAGTTATAAGCACATTCCCAGCAACCCCTCTATTTCCTAGACAAGTGCTCCTATTTTGATCTTGGTTATAAGGGTGAAGAGAGAGGGATTGCTCCAGATTTGTTTACCACTGGAAGCTGGAATGAATATAGCTTTCTACGTACTTCCTGATTCAAGCTTTTCTGTCCTGTTGTGTATCTCATCTGCTGCTGCCTCTCTTGCCAGGCTCCACAGTCCGTTGTTTAGTATCTCTCTGCTCCCACTGATGGACTTTGAACCGTTCTTTCTCCCAACCCAAAACCATTCTTGCACAGCAAAAGTGGACTTCTTCCTTCCATGCTGACAGCCAGCTCGGTGGGACTCCCCTCTCTGTCCCCTGCCCTCTGGAGTGACTCCTGAGTCCTGCATGCTGGCATGGATCTCACTTCCCATTGCTCAGCTGTTTCCTTTATCCTGGCCAGATGCTCAGGTGCCCTCTTCTCTGTGCCTTAAATAGGTTTCAACATATGTTCCAGCACTTCAGTCCCCCACTTCATGGTTTCTATAAGGAACATGATAGAGCAATAAGAAAGCACTGGCCGAATTTCAACGGGTACAAGTATGACAGCCCACTTGGGTAATTAATAGGGGCGAGGGGGGGATAGGATTTGTGTATTTATAGTGATTATTTCTTTATTATCTTTTAGGTATAATATAAGCTGCAGAGGCAGCGAGTGCAGACTTTACCACTAAAACTCTGAGGCAGAATTTCTCTGTTTTTGTAGTGTTGAATATTTCATGAATTTCAAATGCCAGTTATGAGTTACTTGCTGCCTGCTAGGAACAATAGGCAGCTTTGAAAGGACTTGCTCCCATTCTTCCAATCTATACCACATGTTTGTTGACTCCTTTTTTACCTGAGAATCCAAGAGTTCAAGGGTGATGACTGAAACTCTCACCCAAGCAAAGGTGGTCCTAACAGGCCAGCATGCAAAAAGCTTGCGTTGGTGCTTTCTGTACCCTGAGCTAGAGGATATTAGTTTTTATGGCGCTCAGTCTGTTCTCCTATAGTCCTGAGCTCATTAGGAATGTGATTTTTCCCATTTGCATTGCAGCACTGGATTTTTATTAAAATAGCACTACATATATATGTACATATATATATATGTATATATGAGCTGGCAAAATCCCTTAAGAAACAAATGAATCTTTGGCTGCTTCATCTGCGTTCTCCCTACTAAATCCATTCCCTTTGTATCTCTGCCAATTCTTGGAGCAGTATCTGACAAACATTGTTAAAATGGAGATCATTTCCCTCAAAAACAGTTCTCCCTTTTCGTGGCAGGTGGGTTCTCTGTACCCTCTCTGAATGTACTGTGCAGCCAATGATAGGCAAGACTTAATCCTACAGCAGTCCTAGCTTTCCTGAAATGTTCTAAAAATGTGCCTATAAAGGTCCATTTGCTGACATGGAAAGCACTGCCATAATGCCAACAATAAATAATGTCTATGATAGTAGTTTCATACCATTAGACAAGGATAATTCCCAGCCTCCTGCACTTAGTTCTTGGAAGGCTCTCAAATAAAATATCATTACTCTGAAGTTGTCTGGACACAAAATTGTCATTACATTTTAAGAACTTTAAAACTTCCTCTGAGTTTGGTACCTGTAAGTCCTGGAGCCATGTTTTTAGAAGTGTTTAGGAACCCACAGTGGGAGACAGAGCTACACAAGAATGCACCTTCTGGTTTTTAGTGCTTTGGGCTACCTGCTTCGGGCTATCTGCTAGACAAGTCCTAGATTCGATACAGCGCTTAGGTTCTTATTTCAGGTTAAGCTTTTTTTTTTTTCCCCCCAAAAATGAGAGGATAGTATTTGCTAAAATGATGTGCTTGAAAAATTGCTTCAAAACAAGTGTGATACTGAAATGAAGCTTAATTCTTTATAGATAGATGCAAAGGTAACAAACATGGTCCCAAAAAATAATTTTAAAAACTTGTCTGTATCTGAGGAATCATATGCATTGTATATAGACTGGACAGTGCTGGCTGGGAAGTGCTGGCCAGAGTTCTGGGCACAGGGATATCTGCGTGTGCTTCTGTAATTGTGCAGCAGTGTGCCAGTCAGCCTGACTCAGTCTTTGCACCTGGTAATTTTCTTTCCTAGCTACAGAAGTGATAAAGGAGCATTCTGCCGCTTGCATGCTCTGTTGTGTTCTTTCCCCACTTCAGGGCTGTAAGAGAATCTTATTTGTGTCATCAAATAAGGCAGCACTCGGAGAACAATCCCAGAAGGGCCAGGAAATAAGGAGTGTGGGTATTTTCCGAGAGCCAGCTAGCATACCTATAGCTGAAAGAGGACGAACAGCTTGATTCCTTGAGCACGTCCTTTATTGCTCTGTCATTCTCTGGGAACATTAGGGACTGTGTTTAAGAAGCTGCATCAGTTTCAGATGTTATGCACCTCATTAATCAAAACACATCCTTTTGGAAGGCAGTTGATTGCAGTTTAGGCACAGAAGTGCTTACACCTCAGCATCCCTAGTGCCTGGAGGAGGGAAGAAGAGGAAAAAGACCTTTAATGCTATGACTGGCTTAGTTCACATTATCTAATCTACAGGAGCATTTGAAAATTGAGATTTATTTTCCCCAAAAAGCTTGTTCTACCAGAAATTGTGATGAAAATAATAAGATTAAATAATATTTGCACTGGGTAGCTTCACTGTAGAGTATTTCAAATGAGTCACAGCCAGTCTAGGTTGTGCCAGGAGGTGGGAGGAGAAGAGGAGCAGGTGAATGCTTCAGAGAAAGGATTCAGGGGAGAGAGCAAGAGAGAGCAAGAGAGCAGGCACACAAAGATGAGGAAGCATGTGCTGTCTGTGTGTATGGTGAAGTCACTGCTGATGGCTGTATTTCCTTGGAGTAAGAGCTTAAGTAACGTCCTACTGCTTTAAATGCCAGTTACCTTAAGGCAGTGACAGGTGACTCCTGGAAGGGAAAAGGTGCATATTTGCTTATGAAAGCAAAAGCGCAGCGATCGGTTGAGGATTTCCTTGCTGGTTGCAGTGGGCACTCGTTGCTTGTGTTTCGCCTCCCTGCCTGTCTGCACAGTTCACGTGGTTCCCTTTTCCTAGGAGGTATGATTTTAAATGTATAAAACAACAAACATTCTAGAAAGCCTCAGATATTGAATCTATGCAAAAATATATGTGAGCAGTCTCTCACATAGATAAACAGATTCTTAATTTAACTCCACTGGTTTCAAAGGCTTTGCACTAGTAAATAATTTGAACTAGTTTATCCATCTAAGAGCTGCTTAAATGTAACAGAATGAACAGCCATTCTCAAAGAAGCACAGGGCTGGACTGATTGCCACCTCTTTTCCTCCTTTTCTACAAAAAAATTCTCAAAGAACAAAAAGTAGGGAAAAGCCTGATTTTAGCCTTTTTCCACTGGTTTGGCCTCTATTCTACGAGGTGCATTGTAGCTAGCAGTGAAAGAAAGAAGGATTCCCATCCGGAGCTGCTCTTTTCCCTGGACCAGCCTCCTGGGAGACACGCTAGTCTGGGTGAGCTGCAGAAAGTGCTGACTCAGGTGCCCACTGGGAAGTGGGTTTCCCCGTGTCGTAGGGAGAGCCCACGCATCCCACACACTCCTGCTTCGCCATCTCAGTCCAGCCTCCCTCAGTCCGGTAGGGGAGCTCTTTGAGATGCAGCTTGGGTTTTGGTTTTTGGGGGTTTTTTTGGTTTTTTTTTTTTTTGAATGACTTCTACAGATCCAACCCCGCAGGGGAGAAATAGTAACGTTTTGCATGGCTAAGCAGGGCAGCAAAGGAAAAAAACCTTCCAAACCTGCGGTGGTTTGCAGACAGGTACAAACCACACCGTGTTTCCCAGCAGGCAAACTTCTGCTAGAAAAGACAGGCAATCCCCAAACCCCTGCTTTGCATGCAAGTGAGATTTTCAAGGTGAACCGCTGCTTTTCCTTTAGATTTGGATTTGCCCCTTCCCACAAACCCCCGTGTCTTCACAACAAAGCAGCAACAACTCCAGAAAGAGAAAGGATCGTCAGCATCTAAGGGAAAAAGGAATCTTCGTGCTCCGTTTTTTTTTTTTTTTAATGTTTATGATGCTGCTTATTTTTAAATGCACGGCCGCCCGGTGGTTTTGTGCCGTTAAACCAAGGATGGCATTAAGCCTGGCACTGTCGGCTAAAGCCGAGCCGCGGGTGACTTTTGCTCGGCGGTAGGAGTTCTGCAGCGCCAGGGCGACGCGGTCCTTGCAGCCCGGCAGCAGCAGCAGCGTTGCGGCGCCCGTTCAGCCACACACACCCTTGGCAGCCAGGCGTTGCCCTTTTAAGAAGCCCGGGTGCTGGCTCAGGTAGGCAGAGCCTGTGTGCAGTAGTCGCTCCTATGGCAACCCAATAGAATGGGATCGCTTCATGAATATTCCCAGGAGCAGGAGCTGCATGAGGAATAAGTGATGACAGTGATGTAAGCAAGCAGTGGCTGCTGCAGGTTGCAGTTCATTGTGTTATTGGCCGGCAGGTTGAGGAGTTTGAGGCACCCGGGCTTGAGCTTCGCTTTCCGGATGATGTCTGCCCGCCGGGAGACACTGCACATTTGCATCTCGAAGCCAACATGGCAAGGCTGCTGCTGCTGCTGCTGCCGCCCTCCCTCGCCTTCCAGCCAGAAGTGTGTGGCTCTCCTCTAGACTTCTTGCCCAGTGCTCTGGATCTGAGCAGACAGGGATTGCAGTAACACTCACTAAGGGGAGACAAGCAGCAAGTAGCCAAATCAGGACAACGGAGGAGAGGCAAGGGGGCTTTTTTTCCTTCCCTCTTTTTTTTCCTTCCCTTCTGGATGCAGAGCCTGTGTTTTGATGCAGAGCCTGTGGATGCCACAGTCTGGTAAGGAGATGACACGCCAGTCTCCGGTCCCTTCTGTTCCTTGAGCTGGGGGCAGGGGCCTGGGGGCAGTGACGGTTCCCCTCCTTGGGCAGACCGGCGGGGGGGGGGGTGTCTCTCCCTCCAACTGAGTAGCAGCAGCAGCAGCATCGGCCATGGACAAGCTGCCCCCCTCCATGCGCAAGAGGCTCTACAGCCTGCCCCAGCAGATAGGACCCAAGGCGTCGATCATGGACGAGGAGGAAGACAGCGACAAGGACACCCGGAGGAAAAGCATCAGGCTGAAGCCACTGCCTTCGCCCTCTGCTGGGAGCACCCGGGCACTCGGGGGAGACCCCGGCAGAGGGGGGGACCCCGGCCTCCTGGAGACGGAGGCAGGCAGCAAGGGCGCCAAGACCAGCACCAACGGGGACTGCCGCCGCTTCAAAGGGAGCCTGTCCTCGCTGACCAGCAGGCACCTCCACGACGCGGCCGAGGAGAAGAGGCTGATCGGTGGGGAAGGGGAGCCGGCCTCCCCCTGTGAGGACAAGAGCCCCCCCGGCAGCGGGGAGCTGGAGCAGGGACTGTCAGCGCCCCCACCACCAGCGTCCCCGCCGGAGCCCCAGGAGCAGCCCCCCCGGGCTTGCTCCTCTACCTCCATCAAAGTGGAAGGAGGTGGAGGGTGCGACCAGATCACCCCAGATGAGGAGCAGAGGCTGGGCCAAGCCGGTTTCATGCAGAGGCAGTTCGGGGCCATGCTCCAGCCGGGGGTCAACAAATTCTCCTTGAGGATGTTTGGCAGCCAGAAGGCCGTGGAGAGGGAGCAGGAAAGGGTTAAGTCTGCCGGGTTCTGGATCATCCATCCCTACAGCGACTTCAGGTACAATTTCCCCCTCCCCAGCCCACTCAAAACTAGCTGGCCTGCCCCTTCCCCTACCATGCCCAGCTCAGACCTTTCTGCACAGCACACACCCAGGCATAACTTTCCTTGTTAATTTCCTAGGCAGAGGAACTGGAGGACGCATCCAAGATCTGCTCCAGTCAAACAATCTGCAGGTTTCATTTATATTTAAGCTTAATTTTAGCGTCCCCACACTATTATCAATTTTAAATTGTGTTTATAAACCCACAAGTGTCTTTAGCTTTGGCTTTTTATAAGGGAAAGCCTCTCCATAAGTTCAGTGTAAATGGGGAAAAATGTTCCCACCTGATGCACAACTCTGGACTAAAAGCGTGGTGTCTGCTGCTTACCTAGTCCTACATCTCCAGTTCAGAACATATGGTCTGCCTGACTAATGTTTCAATTCCCATTTTCGGACCTCAAAGTCCTCTCCTTTCTCCCTCCCCAAGAGTTAGGGATGGATGTTGCTACCGTTGCTGTTCTCTGCACGGCTTCTTACTGCAGCATCGTTTGTCAGGAATTGGTATGTGCAGGGGATAGCAGCATTCATTAAGAAGGAACTTAACACCTTCAGAGTCTTACAAAGAAAGATTTTCTCTTTTGCATCTGTAGATCCTTATTTGCAAAATTAATTTGGATAGGGAATAGTTAACGTTGTCTTTATGAAAGTAATGGCTTGCTTTCACTAAGCAACATTCCCATGAAGGTTAATAAGGAAATTAACTTGTAAACCCTAGAGCCAATTTTTGTATAGTTCTGTGTAGCAGAGGGGTTGTGTTTGGGTATTTCTGAGTAAAGTATTTTCTACTGCACAGGTGAATTGTCCTCTGCAATATGTATGTAAAGTACTGCAATCAATAATTAATTACTTAGTGCAATCAATGGCTAAGGTTTATTGCTTCAACTTTAATTACAACTGGCTTACATCTCACATTTAAAAGCACACAGTAGAAGAACATTATTCAGACACATATCTATCAAACTACATTATTTTATTGAATTCTTGGACTCTTCCAAGAAACCTTGCGTTATTCCCTAAAATACAGTTAGCAAGATACTTGCAGGAAGGAGTTCCAGGGTGGATTTGGGTGCCCAAAGACAGAAACGACAGAAACCTCGACACTACCTTTTAGGGATTTAGCAAGCAGTCTGCACACTTAGAAGATTCAGCACTGGCACTGAACAGATTCCTTGATATTTGCTTGGATTAACAAATGTTATTAGAAGGCCATGTGAATTGGAAGACTGCGCTGTCGTTTAAATTCAGGGCATTCAAGTGTCCCAAGCGCACAGCTGACTGAGCATATGAGGGTTTCCAGTAGCTACATCATGATACATACATCCTTGCAAGTACAATCTTATTCAAACTGAGATTGGAAAGAGTATAAAATTGCCTCCCAGTTGTGACTGATCAAGTAACACCTCACAAACACAGTGAAATGTGAGAGTGATTAGCTTTAAAAAGAACAAAACCAATATCATATTCTTGGCTATAGATCTTTTTATTATTTACCACAAGTCTGGAGTTAAAAACTAAGTACTGTGATTTCCTGGGTTATTCTAGCAAGGTGTTCTTTGTGTGTCGCACCCTCAAGAAATTTTGGATTTAGTCACTGGATTGGATTTGGATTTATGCAAAAGTAGCATTCAGTTTGCATATCTTTTATGTATCTGTATAGTGGATTTATTCCCTTCCATCTTTATGACTACGTTTTCAGCATAGAACCAGACTGGCAAACTTCAGCAAAAGGATTGTAGCAGTAGCCGAGATAACCACCTTGCCCAAGGTGAGATGGTCCTAAGAGTTTATTTTTTTTATGATTCCTAGTGAACCAGTGCTTATTCCTTAAAACTGCCCAATAAATTATGAGGTAAGTTTGTATTTCTGAGGTATTTGGCTATAGGGCTACTCCTAGCCTTACACAAAGGAGTGAAATATGCAGGCAAGCTAGACTCTCCCAAGCCAGATGATCATACTGAGTCTGCTAACACTCAGATGATCATATGTATGCAGATACATATGAATGCATGCGCGACTCTTTAGTATTAATAATAAAATCCTTCCCTGACGTAGCTTTGCATTTGTGCAGAGAAAGCACAGTGAAT
The DNA here is from genome assembly GCF_028858705.1 of Grus americana. Taxonomy (NCBI): domain Eukaryota; kingdom Metazoa; phylum Chordata; class Aves; order Gruiformes; family Gruidae; genus Grus; species Grus americana. Next base: position 2,479,855 of record NC_072861.1, on the reverse strand, counting down.
TGGATATCTGTACCCTAGTGCAAGACACTCGCTGCTTGGGGTCAGATTCCAGGTAGGCTGATGTCTTGCCGCTTTTTGTTTCTTCTAAACTGATGCTAGAAGCCTAGTGCACAAATAGGTCCTTTCTCCCTGCTACTATATATCAACATCAGGTGGGGCAGTGGTATTGATTGTACAGAGACATCTGAAGAGACCAGGAGGAGTTGGGTGCACGACTGTATGGTCAGTATGTATGTTTTCTGGGGAACTTTGTTCACTCCTGTTTCTAGGTCACTTGCAGCATATCTGAATATGAATGCCGCTTAGAGAAAATGCGTGGGCTTCCATGAAAAATGACCTATGAACAATGGCTGCCTTGAAGGAGGAGAAGAGTGGGAGCTTTCCCGGATTCTGTTCGGGTTTTGTATTCCCTCCTTCTCTGAATGCTACTAAAGCATCTGTCTTGGAAACAACTCACACGAATATCAATAGCATTTTTTGACCTCTGAAATGCAGCAGATTGCACCAAAGAGCAGATATTATCAAAATATTTGCAAGAGTTATATCCTTGACCCAAAGGACTCCCTTTTCGGCTTTGCAAATTACGCAGTGCAATGCGTGATTGCTCCTTGTTATAGATGGGTGCAGATTCTGGAGCATTAGGATGTTGTAAGGGGCATGAGTCTCCATTACCCTGCTGTCACCAAAGCTGTGCAGCAGCATTTAGTGTACAAGTTTCTAGTTAATATTTAAATATTTAGACCCAGATCTTGTTTTCTGGGTTTGTTTTTTTTTTTGTTTTGTTTGGTTTTTGGGTTTTTTTTTGAGAAACCAGTTTCACCTCCGAGAACGAGGTGCATCTCCAGGTATTTTGGTAGAGCTCCAGACCTCGTGACTCCTGTCTCAGTACAGCTTGAGATGTGAAGTTTTGAATGGAACACTCCAGCCCTATTTGCTGGAGCTTGATTCTGCTGTGAAATGACGTTGGTGTAATTCATCTGACTTCATGGAGTTGCTTCTCTTCGTGCTACGTGAAAGGAGTTCCTGTTTTAGAATAGAACAGAGGCTTTCATCATACTCTCATTAAATTATCATTTTAGCATCTAATATGGCTAATTCTGGTGGCAAATCTATGACCCTCCAAGAGTAAAGCAAATTAATATGGATTAAGGCTCTGTTGATTTCTGCTTTTAGTCCATTGTGAGGGGAAAAGACACCAAATGACCTTTATAAAAGCCAAACTCAGTGCCCCTGAGTACTCATGACTAATGCAGTGGACTAGTTCTAGAAGCACTTAAAAGGTGTCTTAGCAATTTCTAATGAAAATAAGAATGCGAGCTCCTATTCTGAGATGCAGGTGTATGGGCTAGCTGCATGAGTTTATTTGCATCTGTGGTTGATCGCACATCGGTGCAGAGCCAAACTGTATTTCCTAGATCAAGATTTATCTGTGACTTTGAAAGCTTTTTCACTGGGTAGATAGAATTGTAATTTATTGCTTAGAGGAAGCATTGATCCAGTACAATTGGTTTAATAAAAAAATTCCAGGCAAACAATGATCTATCTAGTTTGTAGCTGACTGAAGCATATTGGTTGTAGCTGCTATCCAGAATTGCTTGCAAAAAAGTGTAGCATGCTGCTTTTAGAAAGGCCTGAAAACAGATACAGTATCTGAAGGACCAAAATAGTCCTTGCAGTGGATGTAAATAGAACTGTACATTATTCTCTGCCCAGTAATCTATTAACTTCTTCACAGAAAAGAGAAGCTGCTGCCTTCTTGAAAACAATGAAAAATATGCCACTCACTAACAGTCCCAACTTCAGATTGTAAAATTTTTCTTTTCACTGTTCTCCCTTACTCGTAATGCTCGTCTGCAAACAGATCCTTTTTAAAATTTGCTTCCTCTGCTAGAGCCCCCTATCTGCTTGGGAACCTGGGCAGCTTTCTGTGGCACCAAAAGAGTGATGTATAAGGTAGGGGAATTCCTGAAAAACAAAGCTCCCCTTTACGCTATTCCAGACCTCTAAGCAATGTCATTCAGACTGCCTTCTCATGGGCAATCAGTGGGATTCACTAATTTTAGTACCAAATACTGAACCCAATAGCACTGGTGGGATTGAGCAAAAATGGGAAGGATGCGTGTTTACCCTTTGCACTGTCCTGAGTAGAACTGATTTCTAGAGTGCCTCACGGAGTGCTGCTCTGTGGAGATTGTTTTCATTCCTAAACTTTTCACTATTTTGTTAGACAGGTAAACAATTTGTGAAGCGCACAGCACTGCTCACTGACTTGGGCGGTTCACTTAGGTGGCTGTCGCTCTCCCTGCTGTCAGACAATAACTCCCTTTTCTTTACCTGCTGACCAGAATGCTGCTTCTTGTGCCGGCCTTCGCTTCACGCCTGTCTGCATTCAGAGGCTGTCCACAATGGCAGACTCGGATCTTGTGACTTGCCCACTGCTCATAGCAAAGTAAAATGAAAGCTACCCATTGTGTGAGCCTTATGTACAGCAAATTGAAATTCTGGTTCAGGGAAACCTCTGCTTAGAGGGAAAGGTCGGGGAAACAGTTGCATTAGTAGCAGAACCTATGCCTGTCATTAGAAACAAACGAACAATAATACTAATACTAATCCAAATCCCACTGAACAGCATGGTTTGGACTTCTCTTGTCTTCAGTCGACTGTGAATCAGACTACAGGAGAAGAAACATGGTTTTGTGACCATGAACTGAGGGGAACAAACTAGTGCAGCCATACTTCCCTTGTCCGTAGGCAAGTCATCACATGTCATGAAGTGGAGGATAAAAAAGTCCCACGCTAGACAATCAATGTGGGGATATAGTTTTTTGTGTGAGACATGTTCAGATGCTATAAAAGGCAGCGTTTGAAAACAGGAAGGCTTTGGTAAATGAATCACCTTAATGTATCACTGTAGTATGTTTTAAGACTATAATTGTATAATATTACAGTATTTTCATGTATGTTCACGTGCAGAAAATGAAATGAAAGAATATAAATAAATAGTAAAGCAAGCAATGAGATTTAAGAAGGTGCTATGGTTAGGATTTTCTGCATAAACTCAATTCAGCCCCTTCGTACAAATCTCTGCCAATAGATGAACACATTCATCAGAAGCCCATGCCTCATTCAGTGCACACAGGGATGGTTCCTTTGTGAAAAACTATTTAACATTTTCTCCATCTCTCCTTTTAAGATAGCATACCGTATTTATTTCACCTTATTCAGATCCTATTCCGAAAAAACAGGTTAATTTCCTCATGGCCTTTTTTTTTCTTTGGCCCTTATAAAATATTCAACTGTAATAGCAATAAATGTTCATTTCGCTTCCTGACTCCTTGGCTAGGAAACTGGTACTATCATCCTCAGTTTATAGCGAGGTGGCAGAGACTCATAGAGATTAAGGTCAAAAACATTTATTAACTTGGTGTAGTCAAATTGAGGACCTGTTTTGCAGAGTACGTAGCATTACACAGCATAACTTATGTTCAGCTTTGTGGGTGCTTAGTAAGGAATCAAACACCGCTGTGACCCAGAAGACAAGGGCACGGAGGTAATGACTACCTGTTTTAAGAGTAATGGGTGCTTGAGAAGGATCGGGACATTCTGATTTAGACTATTTCTTAGACTTGCTTGGTGAGCAGCCAGACTGAGAAATAGGCATGCCGATCCCACCCACCCTCCTCCCAAGCCTCTGATGTTTGTTAGTTTATCTGTTGTTATAGCAAAAAAAAATCATAGCTGTAAACAATGACATAGTGTTCTCTTTAATCATCACCTAAGAATATTATTCTAATTACAGTTTTGGATTGAGTGATTTGCCTAACACCTCTGCAGGAACTTTTTGGCAGAGACAGAATCTCCAGGGCACCACTCATCTGCCCAAGCCATCACATCTCATTCTGCAGTTCCTTATCTCTTTTATTGCAAACCTTCCAGATTGTGCAAGAAATGAGCTCCTATAGAAAAATCTCTTTCCTGCACACATCTGCCTCAAGCCCTTCCTCTCATCTTGAATGAAGCATGAATTCTATGGGAAGAACTGTTTTGAATCATGCAATGACTAACATAATGTATATGTACAGCTAACCTCCGTCCTGCTATTTCATAACCTGAGCTTTTGACTTTGCAGTCTAATTTTTAATACAGTGTTTTTGTACAGTTGTTAAGGTTTTATAAAACAAATCAATCCCCATCCTCATCGTAATAACATCTCTGGATTCATTAGCAGGTATGGATCTTTTTGACGATATGCTGCACTGCCCTCTGCTCTGAATAGCAGGCAGTTACAGGAAAAGAACGACGATGCACCAGATTCTTGGGTTACTCTTCAGGCTTTGAAGGGAAATGTACTCTGCTTATTACAAACTCTCTGCTTGTTTTCTCCCCCGTACCTAAGCATGACACCTTCTGCCCCATTCTCTCCAACCTGTTGTTTTCCCCATCCTTCACTTCAAGTTTCTTATCCCACCAGCACCATTTCCATTTTCTAGGCTTCTCATGGCACGTTTCTTGTCCAGCCAGTCCTAGGTCCCAATACCAAGCTTTTCATCTGATCACTGTTTTCCACCTCACCTTAGTTTTTAGTAATGCCTCTTCTCTCCCCCCGCCCCACATTCTAGTTGCAGTATGTTGCGCTTGGCACCTTGCTCAGTCCAGTTCCCTCCGATGCCAGTCTCCATCTTTATCCTTCTGTTTTTTTCGGGGTGGGTCTCTCCAAATTAGTTTCCTCTTGTTCTATATATTCTTAGTTGCATCGTCCCTCTGACTCTTCAAACAATCTCAGTTTTCTCAGTCCCTGCTTTCCTTCTTGATTTAAGAATGGATCATTTTGCCTAGTAATTTAAAACTCTTCCGCATTATCCCTCTTTCCATCCTTGGACACTACCAGCACAGCAATGTTTAGACAAACTACCCATTTTTTATTTTTTAAACCTGAAATATCTCTATCCTTGGAGCTAAGCATTTAAAATGATGAATTTGTATACAAGCACAATCTCTACTGCATTACTGGGAAAAATGTGTTTTCTAAAGGTGTTTGTTGGTAGGCACAAACAGAATCAGCGTAGGACTTTTCAGTACTATTATAAGCAGGTACACTTAAGTTTTCAATACAGCGTTATTCTGGTTAGGTAACTGTGCTAGTGCTTTCTGTTGCACTCAGTTTTTTCTGCTGTAGAGTCACTGCTGCTGCACTGAAATCCATTTATTATACAGATAAAAGAGTGATCTTTGTCTGGAGATAACATAGTGTCATTTTAGCTTGAAACCATTGAAATTTGTCTTTGTTTCTGATGTGTTATGAGCATCTCATTAGCAAGCCCATGAATCCCTCAGTTTGCTCATGAAACCTACTATCTGAGCTCTCATCTCTGCCAGAGCATAGATTTCTTCCTTTCTCTTATTTTTGAAAGCTGTGTTGGTGCCAAGGCAGTTATAGGTCAATTGAGTTACTGTTGGTTCTAATTGGCACTCTAACAAGCTATTAAATCAATTTACCTGCAGATGAATGTCACTCAAAAGAAAGGTGCCAACTCCTTTTCTGTCTTTGAGAACTTCAAAAAAACCCATTTCCACTGATGAGTGTAAGGGTAAGGCCAGTCTGTAGGGAAGTGGCTAGTCACAGCATAAGGTTTCACCCCGGAATATTTATGCCACGTGGTCTGTGGCTGAACAAGGTCCAGGCTGTTCCTGCGTGCAGAGGGTTGAGACTATTTCCAGAACTCAAGGCCAAGAGGAAGAATTAAGAAAATCACCAACTCAGAGACATGCTCTTATATCCCTTCCTTGGTTTGTAACAGAGCATGGGTTTATTTCCCTGTGGAGAGACCTACGTCCTCTTCTCCTCCTTTATTGGTTCTCAGTGTCCCACGTGTGTTCCTGGGACTGCTGATGCAGGTGTAGTATCCACAACCATCTTTCAAATCAGGGAGCACCTGGCTGGTGACATCATTACCTTTTTGGTGTCCAGTGACCTATAACTTCATGAGATTTACTTGCCTTGTGTTGCAGAAAAGTCAGAATTATTATGGGGAATAGAGTTGATTTAAGTTCTGTTCTGAAACATTTAGATAACCTCTTCCTCTAGCAGCAATACAGTGTTTATTCCCACATTATCTGAGCATTTCTTACTGAGACGGTTATAAAACAGTTGCTTTTCAGCCTACAAGTCAGGACAAGGTTTCTTGACCAAGCGGCACTGCAAGTTCATGCCGGGGTCTCCCAATCAAAGCTGCTTTATATATGACAAGCAGTAAGAACTGCTCAGGTATCCTTGCTTAAATGGGCGATTTTTTTTTTGGTGAGGCACAAGGCAGATGAGAACGCAGCTTGGCTCTGTGCAGCTCTACAGCTCTGCAGTGCTGACAGCACTAAAACCAGGGTTTTGTCAGCAGACAAAGCAGTTAGGACTCCAGAAACACAGAAGAGAGAGCAGATGTGTGCTGGGCTAACAAGGTGCCATTACAGAGACCTTTTTCTGCCCCTTTTCCTTGTTGAATGGTTTGCTACCTGGGAAGTCCCTTTACAAATTGAAATTATTCATTCCATGCAGTATATTCACAGTGGCTGACATCAAATATGGTCACCCCGTGCCTAGTACTAGCACCAGACTGTAATAAAACCAGGCTGTTAACTCCTGAAGAGACGCTGCATGCAGCGGGGGAAGACCATGCCGGTGAGAGCAAAGCAGATGAGCATCCAAAGGGGAATTCCAAGGTCAGCTTGAGGGCCCAACACTTGGACATTATAGGGGCACAACTGCTTCCCCAGCGATGCGCAAAAGCTAATCTCATTTGTGGTGACTCGTCCAAATGTGCTAATTAAGGATTTAAATCTCTTGCCTCTCTGGATAGAGAGGTTGTCTGTGTTTATGCATCTATTGTTAAAGAGCTTAGAGGCAGGAGAGGTGCTGCAGGTTGCCAGCTGACTCTAGTGTAGGAGCTATAACTCCTTTTTTTTTTCTTTTCACAGCTGTGCTCAGGGTTCTTGTGGCTGCCAGGAAATCAGTAGCTGTACACTGACTAACTCCTCATCCCTGTACACAGCTCCAATGAGACTGTATGCAGAGGAACTCTGCTGGGGTTAGGTTTTTCTGGTCAGAGCTGCTGAGCAGTTACAGTCTGATGCTCAGTTTGACCCCCTGCATGTTTGGGGGATGGAAAACCTAGTGAAGCGCATTTGGATTTGCCTGGGTGTGGGAAAGAAATGTCTTGCAAAGTTATCAGCGTTCTGAAGCTTGTGAGGGAGATAACAGCTGCATTCCAAAGACTCGGGGACTCCACATTAATAAGTCCCTTCCTCCCAGCCATTACCTCACACGTGATTTCAGGGCAGGGTGCTAACTCATCACAGCGCTAACATCATTGTTACCCAGTGCAATGTCTCATCTGCAAAGGAGTTGGGTGTGCGCGTGCGTATGTGCGTGTCTCCGGGGAACGGGAGGAAGTGGAGGCCCCTAATTATCCAGCCCTGCTCTGCGTGTTCTCTCACCTCTGTCCACCTTTGTGACTAGGCTGGAGGGATGGTACAGAGCACAGGGGTGTGGGCTGAGCGAGTGCAGTGACATCTTGGCTCTCTGCAGAGAGGCAGAAGTTGCATTAGGCATAGTGAAGCAGTGCAAAGGTGACGTTTCCTGGCAGTGTCAGGGTTTGGACTAACTCTCAGCAGTCAAAATGATAACAGAAATGATAATGATGACTGACTCTATGCAGCTTTTTTAACAATAGCAAACCCGCTTTCATTAAGCACAAGTTCTTGATGCCTGATCTTTCCCCCTTTGCTTTAAAACACTAATGCGTGCACAAGTTCTACTTCTAATAATAACAAGAGGAATATTTTTTCCCATCCCTGGTTTTCTGTGAATTGTGGGGAGGGCAGGAGAAAGAACCAGTCTAGACTACAGATCATGGTCTGTTCTCCTTGATGCCTATACAAACCACTTGTATTATTCTCCCATGCTCATTTAGCTGTAGACACACTTTGAATCATAAGCAGCATATAACGGACAGGATGGCAGGTCAGGCATCTGGTTTTGACCCCACGAGCCATCTTGAAGAGAATACTCTGTGCCTTGATTTCTCCAACTTTGAAAAAGGGGTGATGGTACTGCCAGGGGCCATGGAAGATGCTGTAGAACTCAAAAATATTTTAATGTAACAGAAGACGCCAGAGCAGATGTCAGCAAGGGTGTTGTTAACATCTACAAGGCAATTTCATGAGAATTTCTTCATGATTATCCTTTTCTGTGTACTGCTGTAGATTTGGTTACCTTTCTTGTCCATTGTTTGTTAGGACAATGAGTATTAGTAGATCTGTGTACAGTTAGGTGATTTCTGAATAACTGGTTCCTTTGTCTTAATAAGGAAATTGGTTACCAACACCTGTACAGTTCCATGTATGGTGCTATATTGTCTGGCACATTTGGAACTAGGCTGGAAAAAGATAGAAAAAAAGCCTGCACAGGGAGGGAGACGATGAATTTTACCTTTTGTGTCTGTAAATGAGAATTGTGCAGCCCCTGCATGGGGTTTGGACATGCTCTAAAAAGAAAATGTTCTATCTTTTCCTCACTGGTCATGTGTATTGCGAGGTGTGCCACCCTTTTCTTCAGGAATATGCGACTTCTTGACTTCAGGAAACATTTATGAATAAAAGGTCTGGCACAGGAGCTGGCAAGATGTCTGTCCTTTCCTGTGGTGTGGCATCTTCAGAAACCATCCTCTAAGCCTCTAAGCTTGCCGACTGTTGAATCTTTTGGATAATCTGTTGTGACCCCTGGCTGTTAGTGCAAACGAGAGTGCTTCAGATCATGCCAGCCATGCTTAAGGTGATAACACTGCGTGTGACACGGTTAGAGAGCAGCTAGGCTTGTTCCACAGTTGGGAATTGGAACAAACGCCAGGGTAGAAGACATACTTAAATCAAACTCCAGATTTGCCAATGACTGTTGGCTCAACCCTGACTGCATTTGGAAAGTTTTTGGTCCTCAATTTTGCTAAACACCATGTAAAGTTAAGATTGTTTGGAGCTTCTCTCAGTGTATTCCTACTACGATTGGGTTCCTCTGCTGTCTCTTTGCACCACAGGCACTTCTCTCTCGTCTGCTCCTGATCCATCACCCAAATGGGGTGAATTCCTCTGGCTTCTTGTTGTCTACATACATTGATTGAAAGTTGGGTCAAAGCATAGACTTCCAAACAAGGGCAGCTCTGCTGGTTGTGTCCTCCTTTTGCAGTACAAACAAGAGTTTAGGCTAACGGTGGCAGATGTGGGTATGGCCTAGGGCTCCTGCTTTAGAACAGGGGATCTGGAAGCCTCATCTGTAAGTAAATTCACACAGCAAAATCTGCACTGCAGACAAAAAAAGATTTGCCTTGACATCATCTGCCCTGCTCTGAGATCCGCAGTCAGTCAGGAGAGCAATGCACAGCTCCCAGCCTCTCTAGCTCAGTAGAATTAAGGCTAAGCTTCATCATGAGCTAATGCAAGCTGTTCCCACCCCAAATCATTGGCTGCTGGATGGCTTTGTGTCTGTCTAAGCATTACTGCATGTGGGTGGATGTGTGTGTGAATGAGTCTGCTTTGGAAATTAATACATAACATCGGGGGTGCATCTAATAATACAATACCTCATGACTGATGTGGATGTGAGAAGCGTAAAACAGAGCGGAGCACGTCAAACATCTGTACAAAGATCACTCTCCCTGGTACCACAGGATGGTGACTCCCACATCCAGACCACTACCACCTCTTTTTTGCTCTTCATCCCCCCTAAGACACCTTGGATGTCTCTCCAGTCCTCTGTTTCCATAGCCGAAATTTAAAAGCAGGGAAAAGAAAAGCAGTGAAATTTCTCAAAAGCTGAGTCCCCCAGTTAGCACAACCCTCTTTGCAGGGCAGAGCACCCCATGGTGAATAGGAAATGACAGAGGTATTGGCTTGTCTGCAGAGATGAAAGACGGTGCCTATCCATGAGCATAGCTATTGGACACACTGATGTATTGAAGTCACGCATGACTTGGGGAGTCGGGAGCTGTAACCCCTCTGGGACTTGGCAGCTGTTATAGGGTATTATTTTCACAAGGCTGAGCTGTTCTTAAACACTTCCTCTAGTGTAATCATCACACACACATTTTCTCAGTAATGGCAGGCCATCAGCATTTCTTTCCAGTCTTAGATAAGATGTACAGAGACAAGCTGTGAAAGAGCTGAACAAGATGCCTTGACGTTAGTCATTCACATTTCCTCCGCTTGGCCCCCGAATAAGCTTTAGGCCTTGCTTTCTGTACACATCCTTGTGGCTGAGGTTTTTTCCAGGGAAAGCGCACCTCTTTCAAGTAAGGGCAGGTGAGTGGAAACTTGTGCCTGCCCCAAACCTAGATACTAAGATCTGCAGTCCAGTTAGAGAAAAAGACATATGGTTGGCTATACCTCTAGTTGTAATGGTTCACAGTGGAGCATAGCTTTCCTACAGCTGGTCAGAAGAGGAGGGGAAAGATTTCTTCACAAGCTCTTTGACAACTGTTTTTCAAAGGAAAAATATATATGGTCCTGGTTAGCTCAGAAAGTGGAAGGGAAGATATTCCAAATAAAGTAGTTTTGTGGTAATATAAACTGCCCTGATCATTTGAAATCCATGGCTGTTGACAGAGCAGACTACTAGCCTTTATAGGCAGCCAGAAAACACTGCGAGTAATTTTAGTACAGTTTAAATGGTGTGCTTCAGCTTTATTCATACCTTGCCCTGAAGGAGCAGTTGTATGGTGTTCTGCTGTGTACCGGTTAACTGCTGCATTTCACCCCAGAGTAACCCTTGCTACAGTGCTGGGTAAAATTATTTGTCCCCACATTGGGGTTCTCGTGGATGCAGAAGGCTGCATTTCTTTGAAATTAGTTTTTATTGATAGACGTATGGAGCCAAATTCCTTGGTGAGAATCCATTGCAGCTAGACACTGGGAATCAGTTTTATTCCTTGGAGCTACTTCTGGCCTGTCTCTCTTGTATACACACCTACGAGGCATATATGGGCACTGTGTCTAGCACTGTCTGAGACCTGCTAATATTGCACTACAGTGAGAGATACCAGATTACATTCACATTTTGATGTTTGCGGAATGGATCTTCAAAGCAGGATTTAGTGAGGCTAGCTCTCTGTTGCTACAGTGGAAGTATTTTAGAGCACTGAATTTTCTGTTCTTCTCCCACAAAATAGCTACTTCTGATTCAATGATGTCTTTCATAAAGGAGATCCCTAATTTATGATCTGAATGTCTAATGAGCTAAAATGTTTTTGGATATACGTGACAGCAGAGCTATTCTGCTATCTGCTTTTCCTGGACTCCAGTGAAAGACCTTCTGCTGTTCCCCACTGAAACCAGGGAGTGCTGAGGACGTTGGCTCGAGTGACTTGCAGAGCTTTCTTCCAGGTGCCCTCATCACTGAACCATCTTTATACTTCTCTTTCTCAGCCTTCCTCTGATGTATTGAGTGCCAGCCAGTTGGGCTGAGTCATATCACATATCTTTCTGGTGGGATGAATTGGAAGGAACACAGAGGAAAACCCTAGCTTTTGCTTTACTACTAAGCTTGCTTAAACAGAAGGACTAGATTAACTATAAAGAAGAAAAACACAGAAGTCGTGTAAACAAGCATTATTGAAGTGCACAAATTCCTGGCTAATTTACATAATAGGCTAGCACATCTCTGCTCCTGCTGAAATCAAAGGTCAAGTCAGTGCCTGCTACAGTGATCTTGAAATTGGGGCCTGTATGTGTAAAAGTAAAAAACTACAAGTATATTTCATGTTTTAGAGAAGAGAGCATTTGAGAGTATGCTGTTGTGTTGCTTCTTGGAAAAGCTGGAATTCACTGAGACATTGCTGCCATCCTAGGTACCCACAACAGGGCAGGAAACAAACTTGCCTCTAGGCACCACAGGCAAAGGATAAGACATGTCTTGTCTTTTCAGACACAAAATTTAGAAGTCTGGAATAGTCTTTTGTGGCTGTAACTTTCAGTATCCAGAGCATTTTTAGGTTCTCCTAGGGTTTCTTCTTCCAGACTCGGGACCAGAAGTACATCTTTCTAGACTGGGGAGGAGGGCTGTGGCACTTGCGTGCACTTCTCTGGGCTTCAGGCATGAATCGACCCTGTCCTCAAAAAAAGAGGAAAAGAAAATAGAAACGGCTCTGTGATGAATTCCTGCCTTGAAGTAAGGGGATTTAAAATTTAAAACAGGTAGATTTAAACTATACACTTACACCTCATTTGTCAGTGGAAGCTGCACCTTAAATAGGCAGGAAAACGCTTGAATCTCTCTGCCTTGGAATAGATACCTGTCCTGCTATCCTTTTGGTAATTGTTTACTGTGTCAACAAAACTACTTGCATTTTTCAGTTATACCTGAAGTCTGTGGTAATTATATTGGTCATATGTCCAAAAATCTTTACAGAGATTGTTATTTCACACTCACTTTGTAGCATGTCTGAGCCCTGATGCTGAAGTGCAAGTGTGGGTTGTTTTGGGTTTTTTTCCTTCATTATTTATTGGGTTTTCATGACTGCACTGTCCCAGCTGTTTGTAGAAATAGCTTTGTAATATTTCTGTGAAATAGCAAGAATATATATTCGTATTTTATGTCTGGAAAACTGATATACAGAGAAACTACATTATTTTCTAGCGAGTTGCTCACAGAATATGAACTTGCGTTGTGTAGACAGCACAAGTAGTTCCTCAGTGACAGGACTGTCCTACCTTTTTCTGCAGTGTCCCTCTAGGTAGGATGGAAGCTGGCAGGCTGGAGCCTCCTTGTTATGTATTGATGGAAAATGGGCTGCATCAATCTGAATATATTTCTGAAACAACTTGTTTCTGGCAGGTTGTTCATTCTAAAAATATATTTATTTCTAATTGCTGAGCAGAATGCTTAATGAATTCTTCCTTCCCAAGAACAATTAATCAAAGAAATGATTTAGGGCTGGCACTTTCTCCCCCAGGGCTCAATGGCTGTGTTCCATTGACTTAAATAGAGCAGATGAAGCCCAGCCCATACTGGAAAAGATTTATCTAAGCATTTTTTAAGGGTGCCCATCGCTATTTGTCTGGATGTCTCTGGCAGAAAAGTACTGTATGTATTGGAGGAGCAGCACTGGACGTTATAGTAGAGTTACAGCAAGCTGCTGTGTTTTGCAAGTAGTGTTTTCCTGTTTTGTGTATTTTTTAAGGAGAGGTATTATGGAAACTCCCATTGATTTTAATGGGGATTCTGAATGGTGAGGAAGGAAGGGACTGTAGTTACAACTTGCTCCAGAAGATTTCTTGACTGGAACAAACTGCTGGAGAGGACTGTGCGGGACTGAGACCCTGCAACATGGATTACAGCTTTGATAAAGGAGAATCCTCTGAGAATCCCCCCCCACACACACACACACCAAAGATGTGCCCTTTCTACAAAAGATCAAAAGTCAGAAATTTGCAGTGTGTCTTGGAAAGAGCAGGAGAGATCTATCAACATCCTGCGTCCTGGCAAAAGCCCGATTAAGTGAAAATGCCCAGATCCCCTAGCATATGCTTCCTTTACAGGAGCGTTACAGGAGGATGAAAAGCCAAAATGGCTCCTAGCAATCTGATGTGAGGGGAGAGGTCTTACATGCCCCAAATGTGGCCATTGAATTTTTGATATTCTGTATAATTGGTGATTCAAAGCATCCTCTTTGGGTGAAGAGTGTGTCTGACTGTATCATTTCTAGGGGAGAATTTATTTTAAATGTCCAGTTTCTGAGTTTTCCATTCTCCTATCTCAGGGCATTCACCAAGTCCACCTCATTTTCCCCCAAGGCTCCTGCTGCACTTATGCTTCTGCTGGGTTTCCTCATTTCAGTCAGCTGAATGCGGAAACGTTTGTGGGGACACCAAATAATAGTTTCTCAGAAACTGGAAAGGGCTTTGGAGCACAACGGCTCCTTGCATAAGGAACTGCCTTTCTGTAGAGCTGAAGTGCTAAGTTGTGAGCTGAGCTGAGTGCCCTTAAGACACTGGAGTGGATGTCAGGATTCCTGACCTCTTCTCCTTTCTCCTGCGGATCTGCATGTGAGTGAGGCACTTAGGAGATGACTGCCTCTCCGTGCCTCAGTTTCCTCAGCTGGCAGATGCTGAGACTCAGCCACCTGCCATGAAGTGCTCTGAGGTCAAAAGGAGAAAATCTCCTGTGAGCTATATACTGTTTTAGTACATGCAGTAATTAATTCAGCATCCGATGTTTGGAGGGGATAGTGCATTCACGTGGATACCTTAGATAAGCATAGCCTTAGCACAGTCTGTTTCTTCTGAGACCTAAAATAATCAGAGGCAATTGGACTTTTTTTTCCCTCAACTGCTGCATTTTTAGAAGGTGATTCATCTCTTGTCTGGGGTCTCGGATACCTGAATAGCCCCAAGATCCCAGCAGCATTAGTCTTTTTGAGGATTCATTGTGCTCCAATCCAGCCTGAATAACTCATTGCAAACAAGAGTCTGATGTTAGCAGCAGGAGAGTTGAGGAGGAAAAATATTTTCTGCTTTTGAAACCAAAACACACATAGTCACTGCCTTGTTATCATTTTAGATGTCTTACTCCCTTCCACCCCCATCTTCTCTTCCCCACAGAAGGAGGCTTATGGCTGGCACTTCGTGCTGAAGCTTGTCTGAAACAGTGATGCCAGCATTAACATTTCCCAGCAGGGCTGAAAGTTATGATGTAAATCAGTGTTCTGTTGATTCTCGTAAAGTAATACTGATTGGTAGGAGCTGAAGTTTGGAAACAGTACAAAATATAGATTCCATCCATCCCAGTCCGTGGTCCTTACACATTGCTCCTTTAGCATTTCCTTAGCCTCTATTATTTGAAGCCATACTTCTGTTCACAGAGTAGGCAGAAGATTTGCACTAGCGTTGCCATCCCTGTTGGCCAGAGTGTTTTTAACGCAGAAGCAATACCTGTTAAAGAAAGCATTTGACTTGGGAGTGTAAGTTGGGAGTGAACTCTCTCTTCCAGGTCTTCTTACCCCTGTACTGCGCAACCAGTAGGTCTGTGGTGAAGCGTCCGTGTCAGAGATGAAAGATACATGCCTGGAACATGTTCTGTCAGTCCGACTTTCTTTCTCCTCAGTGAGCATGTAGTTTAGGAAGTTTTGAGCCTTTAGAGTAACGTATCTTTGAACATGATCATTCCAGCACACCACTGGAAAACCCCAAACTACTTTCTATTACCTCGTTCTGGCAGCTTTTTGGATCCCCATCCTCCCATTAAGCATTTTCCCCTGCCCCATCTGGCATATCCAGGGCTCAAGCAGAATGGTAGGAATAAGCGTGCGTGGGTGCTGAAGTCTGGCAGATGCTATTGCTTGTCTCAGACATAAATCCTGGTAACTTTAAAAGTTGACGAGAGAATATGAGAGAGCCTGTGTGCCTTATCGTGCAAGCAGAGATGTATTTTACTGAGGAAATTGCTTCATGGAGCTGAATGACAGCTGGGTCAGGCTCAGGTTTGATCCATCCTCAGGCACAGGAAGGTCTTCCTCTGGTTTTTGGTCTTTCACCATAAAGTAATTGCATGTCAATGGCCAGCTACTCAGATAAATGACATACATAGTTGTTTCTAAGGCTGCTTAAGCCCACTGGTGACCTGCTGTGGAGATGGTTGTCCTAGTGGTGCATGGTTCAACGGTTATGGTGGGTACCCCAAACCTGGGTCTCTAGGAGCCTCTATGAGAGCCTGGATGTTGTAATAAGAGACCTTCTGTTTCACCCTGTTCATAGCTGTTACATCAGTTGGTGTCGTATGTTCTCTACCACTCTTGCAGTAGCATTTACTCTGAACTACCATACATAAATACATATATCTATATCATCTATACAGATGTAAAGTCTGTACTGGCAGCACTGAATCCTCTAAGTGTCAGTTGCTGCTAATACCCTGGCAAGTAAGGGTGAAAGATCAGATTCAGAGAAGTAGGCTCTGAAATCTCTACCTGTGTGTTTCCGAGAAATTGGAGCCTGTGCACTCTGAAATAAGATACAGTCCCTTTTCTTCTTATACTTGGGTACAAATCAAACCCTTTGCCCAATATTGCTGCTTTTTGAGACAATTCAGAACTCCCTAGCGCAGATCCACCTTTCTAACAGGCTGCCCAAGCATTTGAATTTGACTCATGCTGGATGTTGGATATGGGCCAGGGCCTGAACTTCATAATGTCACAGCTTATGCATGTCTTCAGGCTTTAGTCCTTCGCATTCCACAACATACTCATGATGACTTGGAAGCTGCAGCCCTTATTGATCTATCCGTTCTCTACAACAACAACATATGGCACGTTTCCATGGCAATAGGTCCCCCTAAAGGGGCTTCCTTCCTTTCCTCAGTTTATTGGTCTTTTTCATTATTAAATCATCAGAGATAAATGCACACAGAGAAGGGTCAATGTCTGGATCAATGGACAGCAAACAAAGAGGAACTTTTCCATATTCATACAAGCGAGAGATTTCAGAAGATCAAACAATGCAGAATTGCCAGGCCCTTAGCATGTCAGTCTCATACATAATGTATTCTAGGAGCTCTATGAAATCAATACACATCTAACACCTTGAAAACCTTTGGGATTCAGCGTGGGGGGGCAGAGGAGGGGTAAATCAAGACGTATTTATGAGCGCAGTAGGGTGGGATATGAAGAGAGGGTTAAGCTCTCTGGCCTGGGCTTTCTGCCATGAGCGCAGTTTTGGTTAAATGCTACAAATAGAAAATTGTACTCAATTCTTTAACTCTGGGAGGATGTGGTGTTGCAGGTTCTTTCTGATGAAGTTTGATGAGACAGCCATGGAGTGGAACACATCTTGTGTAGTGATGTGGCTGTGTAGGAGGTAACCCCAGACCACCAGCAGCAGGTGTGCAATCTGTCTATCCCTTCCCTCAGCAGGGAGCCTGAAATGGTCTAATGTACCACCAGCAGGGAGAGGAGTCCATCCAGACAGGTTACAGCTTGGTTTGCCAGTGGTTGCACTGACCTGGTCTCCTTCTAGAGGAAACTTGTGCTTATAAATGTCCCCCTGAATCTGTAGCATATTATCTTCCCAATGGTGTCTCCAGCCACTGCAGAACAATTTATATCTTTGATCACCTCAGTGGTGCTAGGAGGACAACAATAAATTGTCTAGGTTCAGTGTGTAAATGTTCTTCCTTTGGGCCTTCAAAAAGAGAGGGAATAAGGTTTCCTACAGGTAGTACCCACAAAAGTTTCACTGCTTTTGCAGCTTGTTACAGGGGAATTCTTCCTGAGCTAGTAATAGCTGCATCCAGGCTAGTGAGAAAATATTACTAATGCTGTTTTTAGTCAGGACGTGTGCCCTATTGGCCTCCATATTCCAAATTTAGAGTCGGAACAAACGAAGTCTCTTGCAGCTATCTCTGCTTCTGTGTGCGCATTCCCCAAAGGGGGAAATGAAATCTTGTTTATTTTTACCTTTCTGGGAAGATTGGGTTCTAAGTATAGATTTAAGATACAGTTTAATTTGTTAGGATGATATCTGCAGGCAGGAAGGCGGCGGGAGTTGAGGAGAGCGGTCAATTGACTACTTTGTGCAGAATCCACTCTGACTTTTCTTATTTCTGTGACATGTTAATGTTTTTGGCGTTACTGGAAATGAAGTGCAGGAGCGTGTTGTTTCTGTGTGATACAGAATGTCTGCGACCAAGGACTAGGTGTAAGTGTATCAATACATTTGCATTTATCAAATGCAGATTTGACATAAAACTCTTGAAAATGCTTATACAATTTCTGTTAAGCACGCTGTAGGGTTAGGTGGTAGATGCTGATTTTACAGCTTAGATGTCCAGAACTCTCCTTATCCCAGGACACGTGAAGCTGTGCAGGCAGCAGCGCTGTAGCCTCCATGAACTCTTCTGTCCTGACGTGCCTCAGGCTGTAATGAAATGACACCCCGCAAGCTTTGCTCAGTCTGCATGAAACTGAGCTTAGTGATACCACTTGCTGCGTAGTTCCCGTACACCTTACGGCATTTGGGGGAACTTGAGTGGAAGATAGCACTATCTAGTGCTTAGAGTGCTGTTGTCCGAGCCAAGTCACTTAAATTCTATCATCAGCTTCCCTATCTGAGTGAAAGTTAAATACACTTATGAGAAGGGGTGTCAGCAGCTCTTTGGTATAAGGTTCCATTTTTATTTTTTTTTACATGCTTGAACAATGCTTTTCTTAACGTGGTTTTGGTTCATGACTGGTGCACTTCAGCATAAAAGTAATACAAAGTGCTCGGGGTTTCTGAGACAAAAAAACCCAGGAAACAGAATGAAGTTGTTCCAGCAAAGTCACAAAACATCAGGACTGTCTGCCTCGGCTGATTCACAAAGCCTGTTTTAAACTGACTAGATGGAAGGCATAGAAATGTCTCCATCCTGATAAATCTAGTTTTTGTGAAGGACAACCTGTTTCTTGGTGGCTCTTGGTTGCTGAGTGTCCCAGCTATCCAGAAGAGCTCCAAAGGGGAGATTTCCCTGGAAGTCCCGGCATATGAAATGTTGTTGCTCCCTGCAGAGGCCAGAGCCCACATGAGGCGAAGGCTTTGCCATTTCTCCTTAGTTAATACTTGACGAAAAAGGCAACTGCCCTGGTAATGAGCTCACGTTGCCTTTTGCACTTGTTGACCAGAGCCCAGGCCTGTCCAAAGGGGGCTGCCGGGCACCACGGGCTGGGTGCCACAGGGCTGCGACACAGCCATGACGCTGTCTGTGGTCCACTCTGATCGTGCTGAAGGCCACCATGTGCTGGCGGCAGGGGCTGTACCAACAGCTACCAAACTCTGTGTTTATTGAGAGCATTGAACTGTTTCATAGCTCAGACAAACACATTCCCTGGTAGATTACTCTCAACATAAGGTCTGCTTTACTAGTTCTCAGTTCTTTTGAATTCTCCTGTAAAAATCTCCGTCACACAAATCTTCATCTCTTTAAGAAGCCTGACAGTCGAGTGGGTGTATTGTAGGTAGTATCAAAGAACTAATAATTTAAGCTAACTCATATTGATATAATGCGTTGTGTTTTCTAAGTTAAAGAAAGGGCATAATTCACAATGTACTATGTTATAATTGGGTAAATGCATCAGTGCCTCAAACGTGTTGTTTGTTTGCAAATTGTCAAGTATTATAGCTGGAATAAAAATATCGCTAAGTAATGTGTATATTTGTATTTTTACAATGGAAGAGAAAGGAAATTTTCCCTTTGCTGCTACTGATCAAATTACAGTATATAACATGACTGGAAACCTCTTCTGAAACTAGGCAACCATATTTTCTGCATAGTAGTTCTGCCTCTGAATAAGTTACTTAAATCCTTAGTATCTTGTATTCTATTTGTAATATAGGATGATAATACCTTCTTAATTTTATCTGTTGGGATTTAATTAATGTATGAACATTACTTTGGAAAATGCAGGATGTTGATTATTGTTTAATAATGTAGTGTTAGATTTACAAATTGATGATAGAGAAGCAATAAAAAGCTAACATGCTACCTTACTTGGACCACAAATGCTGTTTTAAACTATTACATAAGCAATAACTTTCTTAATTTTCCACTCACCAAAATCCCTGTAATTATATTTTAAGATAATAATAATATGAGCATATGTGTCAAACTCGAAACACAGTATGGAATTCTGCACTGTTCAGAGGGGATTAGGTGAGCAATTATGTAGACTGGAGATAATCTAAGTGAAAGGCTAAATACAGACCTCAGAAAATATCTTGCCTCAAGTAAAACTGACAGTTGAATGCAATGAAAGTTTTGTCAAAGACAGCACAGCAGTTTTAAGAAATCTAGATGCAAAGTGCTCCAAGGCTTACACCTCGTTTGTAGTGGACTCTATGTGAGATATCCCTAGTCATACACCTGCTTATATAAGCACTTATAATTCATCACTAGCTAATAGTCCTTTCAGGACTATTAGGAAAGTTAATCACATGCAGAATCCCATCTTAGTAACTCACTGATACCACTTACTCTCTGATACCCAGCTGAGGCATCATGATGACTACGGCATCTAAATTCAAAAGAAAGATGAATAGTTCTAACTACCAACTGTACGGGGCTCCCAGTCCTGCCTCCTTACTGTCACCATGAGGAGATAGTTGGAACATCTTCCTTAGACCCATGTAATCTGAGCGTAGCCCTTAACTGCCATATCAGCCCTGGGTGTATCTCCGCTTGTTTATTTTCTGTGTATTTGCACAGCGACAAACAACTGGCAGTGAAGTTGACTTTGGTGAGGCCCACGTTCTGTAACGGACAGGGACAGCCACGGCTGAATGAGAAGCAGCCAGCACCCCCGAAGCGGGCAGCCCTGAGAGGAGACTGGGACACCGCAGAGTTCTTTTCCTCATGCTGTCATAATGCATGGCTAATTATCAGCACTCTCTGGGGTTTTATTCAGGATGGCACAGGATACATATTATTTGCATAGATTGGTCAGAAGGAATTAAAACTGTTTGTCTTATTCTTTAGCTAGGTCCGCCTAATCATTTCCCATTATATAGCACGCAGAATATTTTTATAAGTCATTTGACTCTTTTTTTTTTTTTTTTTTGGTGGGTATTAATTTCAAAGAGGTTTTCAAGTGCACAGGTATTTGAATAACTCACTATAAATAAATGAAATCTTCTAGCAAGTGAATTGTTGGACTCTGTAGCTGGTTAAGTGTCCTTTAGTGTGTTTAGAAGCAGTGAATCACCATGTTCCTCCTATTTTCTCTGTGAATAATGCAAAGTTTGTAACTCTCAAGCGGAAATATGCCTACTCATATCTGGGAGGACTAATGTTTCCAAAGACAGGGAAGGATCTCTTCCTGCTTCTTTCTCTTTCTCTTTCCTCTGTGTTCAGTTACCTACGTGAACGGCTGCTTTCTGGAGTAAACTTTCCTCCCACCGTTGCTGCTCCAGCCACCCTGACATCCTCTAATGCTCTTTACAAAAGATGATTTCTATTTCTAGCCCGACTAGCAGTCCTGGGAATTAAAGCGCGACCTCTTTCCTGTCAGGATAGTTGCTGGTGAGCAGAGCAATGTCTAATTCAACATGCAATCCAGAGAGGGGGAAGGGAGCTGCCACTCTGGAGAAAAGGGCAGATTTTCATCAGCTCTTTAAAGGAGTAATGTAGCAATTCCTCCCCATGCAAAGCAGAGGATGGAGATGTCATTTGTGACTCAGTAGGTGGCACTCTGTTTCTTGAGTCAGCACCGAGCCACGGCTCCTGCCTGGGCTTGGTAGAGCAAGTGGATTTGTCTTTGGTTTTGGTTTTAGCAAGATATGGTCATTAAAGATCTGTTCTTGTAAGGTTAGGAAGGTTGGCCACAGTGTCTGAGCTAAATTCCATTGCTGGTGAGATTATCCTGGCTCCCTGGCCTTTTCAGTTAGATGCATTTTTATTTCCATGCTTCCTTTCTGTGCACTTTCAGGCAGCGCCTCAGTTCAAGCCAGAGTTGGCTGCCTTTCAGCAGAAGCTGAAAACATCCAAAAAGCTTTGTTAATTTAGAGGTGAGGTGGCTCAAGTCTATTTTTTCTTGACAGTGCAAACACTACAGAGCAAGAACAGAAGTTAAGGCCACGAATGTGCCCCACTCAGGGGCAGGCTTTGAATGCCAGACTTGACACAGTGATGCTGACCGGGCTAACCTCTGCAATTCACTGTTTTCTCTCCAACTGGTCACAATCCTTCCTGAGCTCATGCACTATAATTGGTTATACTGCATCATGGAATAGTTTTGAAAAATCAAAGTTTATTTAATTAAAAAAATGACATCCGAAAGCAATATTCCTAGCCTGCTGTTACATTATGCAGTAGACAGAACAGAAAGATAATCCAACTTTCTGGTCAAAAACCACAAGCTAATGCCTAGGAAGTCTACATACCGCCAAATCAACTGAGCGACACCAACTATGCTTAAAGAGCGTATATTCTTGAAGTGTATTTGCCACGCTAATGCTCAGACGCATTCTGTTACAACTAAATAATATATTAGGAATTAAAAGATCGGAGGTAGCAGTGCATGTTAAAATGTGATTTTCAGTCCTAAGAAGCGTGCATAGAGTAGGATGTAGTATAAAAACCAAGTATGTTTGAACAAGACATCTGGTTTATATAGTGCTGGCTGTTCCCTGTGCTGTGAGCTGTTCAGTCGCACTGAGTCAACTATAATAAAACAATACATTCGTATTTATTAATTTTTATGTAGGCTTTTGAAAACAGGAACAGAAGTGAGAAGAAGACAGGATATCAGAGGAAGATGTCCATGAGATGCATCTCAGTTAAACTCTTTTTCAAGCCGTATGAATAGCTTCAGATCTGGTTAGACTGAAGAATCAAATTCGGGTCCTAACCCTTATTTAGCCTTAGACTTCCGTGGACAAATCCCATTCTCTTAATTTTGCCATGCGGTTTCTCTATCTGCAAGACAGGGATAATAACTCTATCTGCCTCTCATGGGTGCAGCGGAGCCAATTTCATCACTGTCAGCTCTGTGGAATCCCTGGGTGAAAGGAACAACAGAAATACAGAAAACATGGGTTTATTAATAGCTGGTGCTTGCCCTTACATACATCACATGCACCGTTAGTCATTCTGGCCAATAATTTATACGGAGTGAAAAGATGTTCCTCAGTGTAAATACAAAATGACACATGGATGATATTAGACCTCTGAGGTGTTGCGGTCCCTGCGAGTCTATTCAGTCTAAATCCAGTGATGGCATCCTGAGCAGATCATACTTCATATGTGGGTAAAGTGAAAATGTGCAGGAGCTGTGGAATCTTAATAGCTAAATTTTAACTTCTAGGCAGTTTGCATTGTAAAGGCAGGTGAATTTCCTGCACTGGAACTGGCGTGCAGACCAAATTCTTGGTGGTTTTCAGCTTTTACTGCCTCCATGGTAGAGTCCAAAGGTTATCTCCTACCTGACACCTTGGATACCCTTTTATTAGCAGGGGTGCATTGGATACAAAAGTTTACCTTCTGCATTTTGTAAGTGATGGCTTTAAAGGTCAGAACTAGGGGGAGCCTGTGACAATAATCTTGAGTCACTAGTACACCCTTGAGGAGAACCGTGGTTTAAGAAACACATGGCAATGAATTTTAGCACTTCTTCTGTGCTTGTCCACACTGTAAACCATGATTCTCTGTAGAAGATTCAGCAGTAATAGCAGACCGGGACTGAAAAGCATGTGTGAAGTGAATTTGAAGATCTTAGAACTGGAATAGCAAGAAATGCTGTAAATCAGGATGCAGGACAGCTGACGGTGGTATGATCACACTTGGCTGTAAGAGACTGGGGTAGCAGAAAGTGCTACAGTCAGGCAGAAAGCATTTTACTGGGGTTGTGTGTGTGGAAAATGTCTTAAACTGTGAGCCACCCTAGCCGCTGTTGTCATTGTCCCCAGTTCCCGCTAAGTACTGAAATCACCAGCCACCATAGAAGTAAGAGGCAGAAAAGTCCGAAGATCTCTGAAGAAAGCCACTTACCTTCACATCGCTGCATGTCTGGCCATGTCTGTCTCATGCCGTTAATTTGAAACTTGGGAAAAGTAATTTTCTTTGTGCATATCTCCTTCTGTATCCCCTAAGGCAAATTAAAGATGGCTGGGAGGTTATTTATTTTCGATAATAATATACACACTGCTTCCAGACTTCCTGCCATCGTGCGATTATCTAGATTAATTGACTAGGAAAGCTGCAGCATCATCTCAGGCCCTTAATAAGGAAGACCACAACATGGGTTTATACAGTATTAACGCATATTACTGTGTGACATGGCCTTGCTCTTAGAAGCATATGGACAAATGTCATTGCCGAGTGTCT
This sequence comes from Grus americana, assembly GCF_028858705.1. Classification (NCBI taxonomy): domain Eukaryota; kingdom Metazoa; phylum Chordata; class Aves; order Gruiformes; family Gruidae; genus Grus; species Grus americana. The sequence goes on along the minus strand of NC_072861.1, from coordinate 2,455,968 downwards.
ACCAGCACCAACTGTACTTTTATACTAAGCGAAGGATTGCGTGCTACCTTGCCTGCAGGGGCATGGCACCTTGAGAGCGAGAAAGAGATAGTTAATTACATTTTTGGAAACCTCGTTAGTGGATAACTTTGCTCATACTGAAGTCAGTGCCCATCAGCCTCTGCTGAATGTTTCTGAGAATTGCTGGTGTGCTGCACCTTTGTGACTGTCTGTACATGCGTGACAGGTGGAATCTTAAATATGCTTTTAGGTGCTTTCAAGTGTTACGTTCTTAACGAGGAGAGAGAATCTATACAGAGAAGGCTTTTAAGGCATGTTCTGCCCTTTTTGTTTTCCTGCTGAGAGTTTAACAATTCGGTGTGGTTGCCTCACTATAGTGATACTGTTCTGCAGCAGCTCAGTCTGGTCCGAGGCCCAGGCTTAAGCTGAACAGCCCTTACCCAAGCTAAATTTTGAGGATCTTTAAGGCAAATCTATTTTTCCTAAAACACGTCAGTGATTTTGACTGTAAGCTGTCAGACAAAGAAGCAGCATGTGTGTGTCCTTCTTCAGCAAACCCAAGTTTCCTTCGTTACATCATTGTAAATCCAGAGTCACTCTGTTGACTTCACTGCTATTGAGATGATTGGTTTAAAGGAAGGCTCAATTCTCTCCCTTGTGTTAACTTGCTGTCGCTTTTTTTATGGTCTAGGAAGTTAAGCTTATTTGGTACTCAAGAGATTAATAATAATATAAATGCCGTGCTAATTTGTGTGACTGACTGGAAGCACCACTGCAGCTTTCTGAATGTTGCATCTTCCTTGGTTAAGCAACCAGACATGACAGTCACTTTGCTCTGTGTACTTTGCTCATTTCCTGCAACAAGTGCATCTTAATACAAGTTATTTATGATACCTCACAATATTGTAGTAGCCGCCCTGTAGTATGCAGTGTAGAGCTGATGAAAACTTGGCAGTGTGAAACCACAATACGCTGGCATCTCTACGTGTGACACGTTTGGAGGAGACTGGAGCACCACTGTGTCGGGCAGTGAGGCTCCTTTGTGAGACTCCTCAACAAAGAATGAGACCCAGAAAAGTTTTTAGTCCTTGCTCTGGGTGAGTTGTGGCAACACTGCGTGATTGTGTCTCTTTTACGCTAATACCTGGGGAAAATCTTAAAAAATCCCAAACAAATAAATTAGGAACTATATTCAGACTGTGTGTGCCTTCAGAACCAAAAAAGAATGTTACTGTAAGGCCCACTGAATAATATTGACTTGCCACTAAAGTGAAGATAAGCTTCTTGGAGACTGTGCTTCATGGAACAGTAGTTAAATGTTGTCGCTGCTTACTTTAGAAATGAAATAGATATTTCCAGACATGTGACTCCGATCTATATCGATCATTTTTGTACAGCACAGGAGTCTATAGAGTGTGGACTGAACTCCTAAAGTCCAGGCTCAGTGTAAGCTTGGCTCAGCAAGAAATCTAAACTGAACACTGTAGATCACGGCACGGTCTCTCCAGTTCCATCCCGATCCCAATGCTAGCTACTTTAAAGAAGGATCAGGCAGTAGGAGCAAGCCTGATGATTTTAACCTCAAATGGCTTTATTGGCACGCGAACTCTGAGGCCTTCCAAATGCTTGTTCTCTCTCTCTCTTTACCTAACAGTCGCTGTAGTAAACGCAAGTATCTCAGTCACTTCTTGGGTGGCTCTGAAGTCCCAGTCGAAGTTTTCAAGTGGGCATGTCCAGCCACGTACTCAGTTCCTTTCTGAACCTTCTAAGCCAGAAGATGAGTGTTCCTGTGATATTGAGTACTTAATTAGCAGCTTGTGCACTCTGAGTACATCAGGCAGACAAGCAGAGCATAGGGAATGAATGACAGTAGAGATGTATAAAGCACATTAGTTCTGTTGACCTGGACTCCCTGATCTCCCACTCTATAGCTGATCTCACATGTCTCTGTCTTGCTGTCCAGGTTTTACTGGGATTTGACCATGCTGCTCCTGATGGTAGGGAACCTGATCATCATCCCTGTGGGCATCACTTTCTTCAAGGATGAAAATACAACCCCATGGATTGTCTTCAATGTGGTTTCGGACACGTTCTTCCTCATCGACCTTGTCCTCAACTTCCGAACAGGCATTGTGGTGGAGGACAACACAGAGATCATCCTAGACCCACAGAGGATCAAGATGAAGTACCTGAAGAGCTGGTTTGTGGTGGATTTTATCTCCTCCATCCCCGTGGACTACATCTTCCTGATTGTTGAAACCCGCATTGATTCTGAGGTGTACAAGACAGCCCGGGCACTGCGCATCGTGCGCTTCACTAAGATCCTCAGCCTCCTGCGGCTTCTGCGGCTCTCCCGGCTCATCCGCTATATTCATCAGTGGGAGGAGGTGAGCAGAGGCTGTGATGCACTTGCATCCTAAATCTTTTCTCCACTTATGCTGGTATTACACAAAAGTGCTTTCTTTGAATGCCCATTCTCCTACTTCATCTCCGTGTGAATGCTAAAGAATTGGGTCTTGAGTCTAATGCTTCGCTTTTAGCAGGTTCCCGAGAGGGTCTTCAGCATATTGTTACTTAGTCATTTGAGACTGTTCTATCTGCTTCAGAATCATAATATATATAATCTGTGGAGATGATGTGTGGGCTGGGAGGAGAGTAAGTACAGGTGGACCTCCTGCAGAAGTGTGTAGTTAACAGAGCTGCCTGTGAGGGGAGCGGTTAGCCAGACAGCGGGGTCTTGCCCCCTCAGAGCCCCAAAATGTCCAGAAGCAGCTCAGAGGAAAGGTCTAGAGACTTTTGCCAGAACCTGTTGCATTTGTTTACCCAAGCATCTTCTTCTTTTACATGCTTACCTCTTGAATAAATGGCTCTTGCTTTCTAAATTCTCTGACACTGGGTTAAGGGGAAGAGGAAAGAAGAGCAATCTGCAGACAAATAGGGTCTGTTTAAAGACATAAAGGTCTGGTGAAAAGCAAGAGCCCCTCTACCCTTGGACCCTGTGCTGTTCCCAGGGGAATTCCAGTACGCAGGGTGAGTTGTCAGGCCTAATGTGAATGAAGCCACAACAAGGAGCTTGAAAATTAGTTATTTTTTTTCCTGTCTCTGTGCTCTCCAAAGCAGAGAGAAAGCTCCCTGCAGCTTTCCTCACATATCAGGAGCATATTTTCAGGACATGGAAAGCTGGTCAAGGCAATTTCAACTTCTTCCCCATACCTTCTCTTCTGCTTTGGAGCAGAGCCTGATGCAGAGCATGATCTGATGCAGAGTGTGCTCCTGGGAATGTGAAGGGAAAGCAGCCATGCAAGTTGTGGCTAGATTGCACCGAGCCGTCAGAACACTAATTCATGATAGAGCTGAACCGTTTCCTCCTCCCAGCATCGCAGACTCAGAGGGAGAGCACTGGTGCATGCTTTACAAATTTCAGGCTTCATCTTTGTGGTGTCGTAATTTGTGACTGCTTCACTTACAGCAGAGCATAATGCCGTGTTGAAGTCTAGGATGACATTGTGCAAGGTGCTGTACAGATGTATAGGGAGAGATGGCTGCAGCCCTGAAGAATTCCCTACTAGGTTAATTTTGCTTCATAGCACAGGCAGGCAGGAAGTGCATAGAGAGATGGAGATAAATAAAGCAGAAGCATCTTTCCCAGTGTGACTTAGTAAGTCAGAGACTGAGCAGAGCAATGAAATATCTCCAGGTCTCTTGTCTTGTCCCTTGGTTGCATTGCTTCTCTGTCCTCTAATCCGAGAAGGCTCAGGAAAGGCGAGTTGGTGACTTAGGCTGTTGTTTATGTAGCTCCTTCCTACAGATTTACAGGTAGCCACAGCAGTGCAGAGCTCCATGCTTGCTTGTCTCTGCTCCTTGACTTCCTTTCCATGAGGTGGATGAAGAGGATTTAAGTATATTTGCTGTTGATTGTACTGAATTTGTTTTAAAAAATAATGAAATGAAAGCAAAGCAGCGCCCTTTCCCTGTCTTGCTTCTCATACGGCTTCACTGAGCAGCCATTTCTAGTTTCAGGCTGGTAATACAAATAGGTGGGGCGTTTTGCCCTTTTGCTGCCTGCCATGGGTACCGGGGGACAGCACAACCAGGCGCACTCTAGACCCCCCCTGAAGAACAGACTCCCTGGAGTGATGCAGTGCTGCAAGTGGAAGGGACAGATGGTGTTGGATTGCAGTTTGAGACTGCAATGCAGACTCTGTTATGCATTGCAGAGCCCAGCAGGGCAAACATGATAAGTCTTTTTTTCAAACAGGGCTCGACCCAAGCAGCAGTTTCCCAGAGAGAGTATGATACTAGGAGGTTTTCCACCTTCTCACACTGGGGAGGGAAACAGAGAGAAGGGGCGATCCCTCGTCGTTCGTGCAGTGCATGCACCGAGCAACAAGGAGACGGGGAAGAAAAGTGCTTCTTCATCTTTGCATGGGAGTAAATGGTTGTGCTTCCTGGAACCACACTGCCAGTTCTTCCTTCCTCTTCCTCTGAAGTGCCTATAGATGATCCATCTCTGAAAGTTTGCATTAATCTTCCTCACTGCACAGATCAGCAGTGGCGATCTGGAAGCATTAACTCCTGTCGGATGAGGCAGTGTTGGACTAGACTTACTCTGGGTGTACACAAGGGGCAGGTTGCTGCGCAGAGTTAGAGGAGGACTGTTAGGAGAGGGGGTTACTTAAGAATTCTGCTCTCCTTTGCTCCCCCACACTATCCCACTGTATGTCTCATCTGCTAGGTAGTACCTTTCTCTCATAGGCTCTTTGTATATGACTAGATCAGCTAAAAAAGACTTGTGAGTAGGGCACGCTGATCCATTGGAGAAGGGTATGTGTGCAAACTACAGGAATGTGTATAGGGCAGTCTGAGGCAGAGTTAGTAGAGGTGGATGGACTAGTCAGAGAGGCAGCGTGCTGTGTTGTGTCTGCGTAGAGCATCCCTGCTCGCCTGCACTGAGCTTATGCAGTGACTTTTGATGGAGCAGCCACTGCTGCCTTGCTTATAACTAGTGCTGAGACTCTGGGTCCTGCATGAGGAGGAGAGGGGGATCCAGCACACACAGAGATGTTAATCTACTTACTCTGCCTCCTAGATGAACATTACATCTGTGCTTTAGTGTAACTCTGAGTGAGTACCAGGGTAAGTGGTCACTTCCTGAGTTCACAGTGAGCCTCTCTGTTTCTTCCCCTGCAATTGTCCATGCTCTGCATGAATTTATCACTCACCCTGCAGTGAGGAGAGAGCAGCCTTCTCTAAGGCTGCAATGCTGTAAAACAGCCAGCCACTCATCAGTTCCAGATCAATGCTAGTCATGAGTCTGTGGGCTCGAGAGCCAGTGGTTTGAAGTGCTTGCACCATTCTGGCTCAGCAGCGGACTACTCTGACATCTTCCCCCAGATCTGAAACAAGTGCTTTGGGGACTACAGCTGGGCAAACAACCTAAAGAAAAAAGAAAAGAAAAAAAGAAGAAAAACAATCTAATGCACTCATGTTCACTGGAGTACAAAAATAAGCTTAATTCCAAATGTAGCAGTTTCATTTGCATTATCCATTTTGCATGAGTGGTCCAACGAATGAATTTACCAGTAGGGCAGAATATAAATAGAGTCTTTTTGAAGTGTCTGCCGTATCTACCCTGCAGTAGGAAGCTTGATTGCAATGTAGGAAGGCATACTCGCACTGGCTCGAGCCTAGCTTGCCTGAATATCGTATTATAAACTTCAGTGTCTGGTAGTTACCAAGTCTATAAGCAGAGATCCAGGAGGGCTGGCATAGTCTGTGGAGCTGTACTGCCAGGGCTGGAACGAACATGGGGGCTCCAGTCATGCTTTGGTCATACCCAGGGAAGCTGTCGTCGTTTCAGCCTTTGAACCACTTCCACAGCTCTTCAGGGTATCTGGGTTGGTCTGTGGTTCTTGACCATGTGAACCTGGAGGCACGTTGTCGCTCACGGAGTCAGGGAGTTGGGCCTTTACACTGTTGTTTCAGAGAAACTGTTCAGAGAAAGCAGACTCTGAACATGAACATCCTACAAACCTTATCCCAAGGTCACCCAGCAGAAAAAATAAAGCAGAATAATACCACATAACCCATATACTCAATCAAAATGAACCAATGCAGTTCAGATTGTGTTAGACAAAAAAAAAAAAATCTCTTTAGGTTTTCATGGGCAAAAATGATTGAATTTTTTTTTTTTCTAAGAGCAATTTGCTGAGCTTTCCCTGCTTTATGCACAGCATCTACCCCCGTGTTTGGTGCCAGGATGCAGTAACCTACATTTAAGATCAAACTATTTTCCCTTATGAGCAAGGAACATTTATTGGGACAACAGTAAAATCCTACTGCTATAAATTGGTTTCCAAATAGCACATAGGCTAAGGTAAACAAAGTATTTTGATTTCAGAATTTATGTGAGGGGTTATGATGGGAAGGAAAGGAACTAGTTGGTTTTGATATGTATCATAATGATAAAATTATCATAAGTGAGAGGATTTTTTCAGATTTTTGTCAGAAAAAAAAATAGTTTTCAATTTTGCAGCTGAAACCTGAAGAAAAGGACAATTTGGTGATTTTCAAACTATTACGTCAATGAAAACTTGAAAACCTTCCTGAATGCTGTCCTTGTCTTCCCTTGAGTTTCCATATTACATAGAAATTTTAGAATGGAGGGAATGCATCTTCTCAGATCTGTTACTGGTCATAGATTACATGCTCTGAAAGATGACATCACTTTAGGAAGATTCAGATATATTCAGAAAACTGATTGAAAAGCTAGAAGGACTAGGAGCGAGCTTCCAAAGACTATGAGAATATGGCTCCCAAATGATTTTCCTTTTGATTTGAACACCTAATTCCCTTAATTTCTTGTGACCTATTTGTAGCCTTCCTTAAATTAAATTAACATAACGTGGCTAGTGGCCTGGGGGATGTAATGTTAGGCCGAATGCATAACTGGATCCTGAGAGGGGAGGAGCTGGGCAAAATGATTGTTCTCCAGTAGCACAGCAGGGTCCCATTCCACGAGCAGTTCAAAATGGCTTAGCAGATTTTTTATCGATATGATTTGCAATTCTGTCATGTTAAATAGCAAGACAGACCCATGAGAGTAGCTCATTAAAACCTCTGGCCACCCTTGAGTAAAATCAGATTCAACAAACACTGTAATGTGGCAGGGAGGGGGAGAATGGGCTGGGTTTCCTCCTAAATTTGCATTACCTCATTTCTGAAGGCAGCATTATCAAGCATTTGTCTTTAATGTCATTATAGGAGCTTATTAGAACCATAATGCAAGTTACAGTAATTTGCATTCTCACTGCACAAAGTGACCCAAAACTTGAGCACTTTTTCCTTCTAGAGAAAATCCCGGCTGCACTTGAAATCGATGGCACAAAACTCTTGTTGACATATTAGAAGAAGGTTGTTCAAGATTTTACCACAGCCTTTTACATTGAACTGTTTTAACTTGTCTGGAGGGAGGACAGACAACAGAAGGAAACATGTTCTCCATTCCTGTGCAGACATTGCATTTTCCCTCGCTTGCCCGTGGGCAGCTAGTGATCCGTCCCCTGCCCTGTGCCATGTTACCTTTCAGGAGCAAGAAACCTAAAAAAGTTTTTTTGGTGGAGTTTGTCTTTAACAGGAAGTTCTACTGCTATAATGCAAATTAAGCTTCCCACCTGGGCAATGGGAATACAGTTTCAAAAAGAATATCATAAAAAAATGAGTTATAATGAATTATAAGGAGCCAGGCAAATATTTGAATAGCTGCGCAGCTACAGAGGTTGCCATAAAAAGGAAAAAGCCTTTTATGTTTTTACAGTCACCTTCTGGCAGTGCTTAATGTGTCTTCTGTCTACAGGATGTTATGATAGGGGGAATAGATGGCTTGAGGGCTTGGGATTAGGGCATGGAGCCATTTGTCTCTAGGGCAGTAGTTCAGATCCAGCATGTAGCAAGTGAAAGTCATTTGCTGTCTCGTGGATGGTTTTTCTCTGATCTGTTCTTAGTAGACAGGTGCCCGTGTGACAAAATCATCCAGGGGACTGGCCCTGGTAAGCCTCAGGCTCCCTGTGGTGGCAGCAATGGGGTTAAGTTCCCCCAGACATCTGAAGTGAAGTCCCCACTGAGCAGGGTGTAAGGCATGTTAATAAGAGGGTCTTGCCTGTACCCAGCCTCTGGTTCTTTGTGCCACAAGGGTCGTCAGTCTGAGCTTTTATGCTGGGATGGAATTGTAAAGTTTTTTTAAAAGAGATAGGCTGATCTCCTAATGATCTCTAATCACTGTGATAGCTGGTTGCTGCTCCAGCCTTTCATTTTCCTCTTCCCTCAGACTCCTCCTAGCCTACTCCTTACATGTCCCTTCACTGGACACTGTGATAAGTTTGCCTTTCGGGGAGCTCACGTCTCTGTATTTCTCTGCCAGCACCAGCTGCCTGAAGCTCAACGCCCATATTTTGCCAGCTGCCTGTCATTTTTCTTCAGGCCATTGTTTCTGGAGGGGGGTTTCTGGCAGGCTTTATTATTGCTTTTGTGTTACAATAACAGAGGGTCCTCAAAGGAGAAGTGCTAGAGTCTGGCACAAGGAGATTCCTCCTGCAATCAGTGTCATTTTCTAAGATTTAATACCATGGAGGCTTTGCGCTTTATTGATGAGGCATGCTCCGGCTGCAGCGATGTGGGGACCCTGGACCCTTGACCCTCAGCATATTGACACACCTTGCTGTGCTGCTGTCATATAGCACCACAACATGCTTATGGAAGGGGTTGTGACCTACGTGAAGTGCGTCTGTAACAGGGAGAGGGGTCTGGAGAACCCTGTACTCTGGCTGCAAAGCCATCGGACTCACAGAAAAATCCTGTGAGCTCAGGAAGCAGCAAGGGCAGTGCCCAGTTCCCTCAGATGTGTAGGAACAGAGATTCACGCCTCAATAGGGCTGTGCCCCCTAGAAAGAGCACTGTGAAGGCCAGCCTGAAGGGGCCGTACCCACCGTGGAGCGGGACTTGAGCACTTCAGGTTGTGTATATGCCCCTGCACAGTGTTCTGCATCGTCAGGGCTGAGCCTTGCATCTATAGATCATATGGTGTATACGTGATGTACGTATATATAGTACTGATGTTAAGAACAGCCAATACAGCTTTTGAAGCCATTCAGAGGGAGATTCCTGTTACCATTTGGGTGCTGATCCATTGCCAAATCTGTTTTTGACTTTTAGCAGTATGGGAGTCATGTTCTGCCAAATTCACCCAATACTTCAAGGCCAGTGTGTCTAAGGTACATTAGCCTTGGCAAGTGGTAGCAAATTAATTGCTCCTCTCGTTGAAGCTTTTTCCAGGAAGGCACTATTGATTGCATTCATATCAAGTGAAAAACTTTAATGAGGTAGCTGAAGAGAACAGCATTTTCTCACCTCACTTTTGTATTTAGCAAGACAGGGTTGGAAAGGAACATGCCGACTCCGTAAGTTGTGTGAATGAAGCAGGAGCTTGGCCCAAATAGGACCACGGGGGAAAAAAATCAAGTTGGTTAGTGGGAGAGGAAGAAGAGGGGATTTTGGAGTGTAAGAAGGAGCACAGTAGCATGGAGTTACTTGTTGCCAAGAGAGATTGAAGTCAGTTACTTCACCTCCTCGCAGAGCATCCTCATGTGCTCTGAGCCAGTCACTGGGCAAGGGCAAGTGCCAGATGGGGACCCAAACAGCTGCTCCTGCTGGAGTTGGAGCGAAAGGGAGAGCAAAGCTCTGCTAGCAGGAAGAGAAAAGTACCCTGCTCGCAGGGATAATTAAGGGTTTAGATTCTGGAAAAGAATCTGTAAGTGAACAGCTCTTTAGCTTTGCGTGTGGCTTCTTCTGTCTGGTTTGCTTTGCTTGTCTCCCCCCTTGAAGCTGGTGGGGACTCTGAGGCACCACTGGACACCAGAGGAATCCACCATGGTAGTGGGTACCCACCTAGTCCATTTCATTCTAGTGAGCGGATAGCGCTGGTGGGAGAGAACAACCAATTAGCAGTACACCTCTCTGTCTGTAGACACAACACCCTGTGGCAAGTGCTGTTGTGTTGTGGAGCTCAAGGCAGAGCAGAAGCCTGAATCCCTCTCCCAGACAAAGCTCACTAGGACAGAGTGCAGCGTTCAGACCTCAGCCTCCAGCACCACCGCTAGATAATAGTGTGAGTTGAAGAATTCATACGCGTTGCCTTGCAAACAAGGTAGCCGAAGGCAAACTCTTGCCTTTCAAAGGTGCTGTGCGCTAAGGAAGGGTGATAGGGCAATGTCAGCCATGCAGAAAGGTCAGGACCCATCCTGCCGGCGGGGCCGCACAAGGGCTCAGCTGGCTGGAAGGGCCTGACCCTGGCCAGGCTGGCTGGGGAAAGAAGGAACGCTCTTCCACAAGGCAGCAAAACCTGAGGCCCAGCTTTGGCTCAGAGCAATTCTCACTTCCACTCTAGAGAGAAAGTTGCCAGCCACAGTGCAAGACTCTCTGCAGCACACTGTGTGTGGGGAACCAGAGCTGGAAAGACCAAGCCCTGAGAACATGTTTGTTTTTCATCCTCTTTTCTTTTCGCCAGAAATATGCTAATGTAATGCAAAACAGCCTTACTTTCCCCACTAGTTTGAGGTGAAAGGAATAAGACAACTTTCTCAGGAAGGACGAGCTTCAATTCTGAGCAAGGCACAGAGAAGTGCGAAGGTTTAATGGGCAAGAGCCTTATTGATGAAGTTATTTTCTGAGCACTGCTGTGAAAAGAGCTGTTTCGAAGACAGTTTCAGGACATGTAATTATCCAGTTTGCCAGCTTAATGCATTCAACTTAACCTCATTTTTACGAAGCAGAAATCAATGTGGTAACTTTTTCAGGGCTGAGAGATGACATTTTATTCTTGTTTCTCTCATAAAGATGCATATTTTTAAGCTTCCTCTTCTACTTTGACTCCTCTCTCTCTCACAGTTTTGATTAAGCAGGAATACTCCAAGGGCTAGACAAAAGAGTGAGGCAATTTCCACATTCCCAGAGTTACATTAGAATGGAAAATGTTTCTGAAATCTCTCTGCAGTACATGGCAAAATTTCCCTTATTACCTTCTTGGAAAAGGACTTGGAAATACATCTGTGACTGCAGTACAAGAACCTTTTTATTCATTTCATTCCAGCACCACTTCACCAGGGAAGAATTCTAATGTCTTGTTGACGGTGCTGATCTTCACCCCAGTTTTTTGTTCCAAGGAGCGCATGTCCCCCGTTCTCTGCTCTTCCAGCGTCTGTCACCTTCTGTACTCCCACATGGTCAGGGATATTTTGGTAACTATTCCTCCCTTGTGTCTTCTCCCCTTCCTAAGCAAGAAGTCCTGCAAAGCAGCAGCTGCCAGAGCTGTGAGCTGGATAATGTCTGTCCAGAAGTTCCTCAACAAGAGCGTGCCATAAAATTGAAGAGAGTAGGGTAATTGCCCTGTTTTTGATTAATATGCCACCTCTCCTACCCCTGGCACTTCCTGAAGTGGGTTGCACCACACATATGGTATTTTAGTCTGGTGATACATGCAAAATCCTTGCAGATTAAGGATAAAACTTTACAATAAAAATCTTCAGCTCAGGCTTACTGTGCAGCCACCTTACCCATCGTGATTCTCTTATGTTCAAGACAGTAAAAGCGCTCTACTTTTTTGATTCTTTCAGGTAAATGTGAGTTGTTCCTCTCTCCCTAATCAGTGCCCTGCGACTGGGGTTTTTTATCGTAGAGGTTGAGAAGAACATTCATTGGGGCCTCTTGTTTCAAGTTTTCTGTAGTAGATTGATGGTGCAACAGTCCCAAAGAGCAGAGCAGCCCAAGCCTGCCCCAAGGCTCCCTGAGCAACTCAGCGCGTGACTCAGCAGTGCTGCCTTTGGATGCACTGCAGCATCGGAGGGACGGATGGTGGCAGCCGGCCACACACTGTGCAGTGCTGAGCTGGGTCAGCCGCAGAGGAGCCTGGACCATGCAGCACTCTCAGTTCTAACCTCAGTTGTTCTCTACATGATTTGGTTGGTCAAGGGCAGAATGCAAGGATATATGTTTGCATATACAGAGGGAAAGGGGAACGAAGACTGTGGGCTTTGGCTTTTTAATCTAAAGACAAACCTATTTTCCCTGACAGTGTAAAATGGCAATGGTGGCTCTATCTACCTTGGCAGAGCCATGTAGCAGGCAGTTCCCCGCTGAACCGCTGGTGGTTGTATCTTTGCCATTTGCTCATCCAGTATTTATGAGGGAGAAACCAGAAATCAGGGAGGGCCTGATCACAGGAAACATTCTGCCTTTCGTGACAGCTGGAAAAAGAGAGTGAGAGATGTGATCTGAAAACAGAACCACCAGAATTATTCTTCTAGCTTCCTTCTGGACTTAGGATAAGCTACCTGCCTGTAGTCCCACACTGTTCCTTTCCGTAAAATGAAGATAATAACATAGTCACCTCACAGTTCTTAAACAGCTGCAGTTCATTCACGCTGCTGAGGTGCCATGAGGCCTGACGTCTGCTCTGGCATAGACCCTGAGCAATCCCATTGAGATATGACATAAACGTATACATCTCTGCTAAGTCCCCTTTGGCAGGTGCTGCCTCCAGGGCTGGGGGGACACCGTTCCTACTCTTCTCTAGAAAGAGAGCCCTAACCCAATGTGGGACGTACATGTCTTTATCTTAGCCCACCCTATTGTCTCATGTGGCCTTTCATTATTCTGTGATGTAGGTAATATCTTCTCCCTTGACCTGTTGACTTGGTTGTGGTCATCAAGGTAGATGAGCACAGAAGAGGATGGTCTCATGGTTACTCTGTATCTTTGATCCCTGAGGGTTGGGAGAAGGTTGGGGAATGTGTTTCTCAAGTTTGGATCCAGCCAGGATGGCTCATCAAGAAAGGATGATAGTCTGTGCAGTGTATAAATGAGTTTGGAGTAGGAAGAGATGGGCTCGAGAGGAAAGCGTAAGTTAAGGAGTGAGTCAGGTATGGGCCAGGAGCTGAAGATGGCTGGAGGCAAATTGGGACTGATGTAACGCTAGTAGAGGAGAGAGCTGCAACAGCGAGCGCAGGGAGGGGAAGTCATTCCGCAAAACGCTCTCCAGTGCCGGGTGTGCACAGAGCCGTACCCCAGGGAGCAGGGAGCAACTGGGAGTCTGCCCTCACATAGGATCACTTTAGGTCTGGCTCCACTCTTGGGTGGTGGAGCCTGTGGAGGGTGAACTTTGAGAGAACCTCTCTCTGCGCTGGCAGTGACAAGCAATCAAACAAGCAGCAGCAGTGCTTCCTTGTAAACATTGGGAAGAAACTGTGAGGATAATGTCCCTTAAAGCAGCTGACAGGCCTGCTCTTCCTCAAGTCCCTGGAGGGGGTGGAGAGCAGTTAAGACGCAGCAGCTGTGTTTGGTTTTTTTCCTATTTATATATTTATTTTTTTTCACCCAGCAAACTGCCGGGTGTTAATTCCTCTTGATTTGCTGTGTCTCAGTGCAGCCCAGTTTGGAGAGGCTGTCCCTCGAATAGGGTTGATTAGACTCCTCTCCAGTATGCATCACCCAAACATCCACTAATTCCACTTTATCCTAACAGTGCGCATGGCTCTTCTGATGCTACAAAGAATTAAGCTGAAATTGTGTAGTTAATTATAAAAACTTGGTGCAGCCAAAGTACAGAGACCTCCGTCAAGGCCCAGCAGTGATTGCCAATGAAAGATCCTCAGCAGAGAAATAATTTCCAGTCGTCCTCTTGTCACCACCACCCAAAAAAGGTCCCATCTAGTGGGCCCAGCTCTAACTGATTTCTGCAAGTAGAAGGATGTACCTGGGGGAGATGAGACATATCAACATGACCATGTCACTAAGAAAGCTCCCCCCTTTCAGTGCTAGAGGGAGGCAACACCCTCCCCCCTAAATTCACCATACTTCTAAATCTTCCCTGAAAAATACAAGTGGTCGGTCAGGGGAATTGTGCCTCTGCTACACTGGGAAGTTGTTACAGCACATCTCAGAGGTCAGAAAAGCTCGGTAGCAGCCCTGACAAATGGCTTGACTGGCAGAGCCTTACCATGGCCCTTACGTGCCACAGGGATATCTGCAAAGACCATCTAGAGAAAGCTAGGGGGGCTCCAGGGGCTCCCTGCAGGCTGGCAATATCCCCCGCAGCTGGAGGGGGATATTCTTCTGGTGGGTTTGTGTAAATGTGTTGTAATGTACCGATGAACTTTGGGTATATCACGTGAGCGCAGCACTTCTTCACTCTCCCTATAGCTCCCTATATCTCTGTCTCTGTCTTGTGCTAGACCATTCATGGGAGATGCAAAGTGGAGCCAGTAATGAGTCATGGGGAACTTGTGCCGTGATCGCCTTCCTCTCTATTTCCATATTACTCTTTCATGCATAGAAAGGATAAAAAGAGCTGTCATTTGCATACAGGTGGAGAGAGGAAAAAAATATGTGTGGTTCCGGTTGTGCCTTCTCCAGCAAGCTTTTCCCCCTCCCCACAGGCCTGGCCTGCGGGTGAGCCTTGCTCCTCTGCGCTCGGAGCACTTCCACAAAGGTCTGTTCCATGCTAGGATGCGCAGGCATCTTACCAGCTGCTTTTTTCAGTTGGTAAATCACCTCAAGCTTGTAGGTATGAGGAAGGACAGAGAAGAATTTTTCCCTTTAGCTCTCCTCCCTCCAGACCTGAAAGACATGTGTGTATTTTGTCTTGAGCATAAGGCATATCCAGTCCGTTTCATTCTGGAATGTGAAAGAAATATGGAGGAATGCCAGCAGGGCGGGAGGAAAGCACAATGAGGAGAGCTTCTGTGAAATGAGACAGTAGAAACGAGGGCTGGGGAAGGCCTGCTGCATCATCTAGTCTGTCCCGGCACAGAATTGTCAGTTTGATCTTCAAGGGCTGTTGTCAGATGAGTTTTAAATGTGTCAAGCAGCAATACCTTGTCACTTTTTCTGAGATGTTCATCTTACAGCATTGTCTTGTATACTGTGCACGGGATTACTTGCTTTCCAACGCAGTAAATTGCTGTACTTAGCCGGGGTCTGACTGTGCTTTGGTCCACAGAGAACAAGCGGGCCAGACCGTGGAGAGCTGGTCTTTGCTGATGCCGAGGGGGAAGAGATTGGCTTCTCCAGCATGGAAAGCAAAAGGACAGATCTCTCTTGTATCCACTATGAGGGAGAGGGGTGAACATGTAGCAGCGAGCGTAGCAGATTGCAGCTTCGTGCTGCTTTGCTGCCTTAAACAGTGCATCCCATGAGTGCGTGTGGGTAGAGTGCAGCTATGTTTCAGGGGAACTTGAGGAATCCTTCCTGGAGCTTCTCTCATGACCCATGGCAATAATGTTGTTGGAGATGATGCAAGCATATGATGCTGCTGCTTCTCATAATATAGATTTTTGCCCCTCTCCTTTGCCCTCTTCAAGGTCATTTTAGCAGCTGGCAGGGAAGTAAGAATGCAGCCCATTTTAAGAAGATGGAAAAAAGCCCTTCAGTTTCCATCCTGGCTCGCTGTGAGTGCTGGGAATGCAGACGATGAGGTCTGGAGCCAGGCTGGAACATGTTCCTCTGGCTTTTACCCTCTACTTCCTCCCCCCTTCCCGAGGCACAGCATGCCGCAAGCTCCTACAGGAGATGGTTCCTTTAAAAGGAACCTTATCGCAAAGCACTCTCCCCTTATCTACAGCCTTCAGATGTGGACGTGCTGCACAGAGTGCTGACTGGGGACCTGCAGCAGCTGGCAGCAGCTTTCCATCTGCTGCTGAAAAGAGGAAGCTCTCTGGACCTGCCTCCCAGCCTGTCTGCAGCAGTGCATCCACTAAACCAGCCATGCACGGTCATGGGAGAGGCATCCCTCCTCCTTTTAAAGATTCACCAGCATTGCAGAAAAATGCATACGTAACTCTGCCGACTTTGCCATGGTCTGGATATCAGTAGCACCACGGAGGGGGGGGGACCTTACATGTCAGAGCAGGATCATACCTCCACTGAATACCCACGGGCCCTGGCGAGATTTGCGTAGCCCCTGTGGAGGCTTGTACTGCGGCTTCTTCCCTGCTCTTTGTATTCACGCAAACTGGGCTACAAGTGCTGTGCAGCAAGCTCCTGAGGGTGAAAACACTCTGCCATTTCCTTGCCTGATAAATGTTGCCCCAGCCTGAGCGATTGCCAGCTGCAGGATGTGCTGCTCGTTCCAGCCTTTCCTTCCTACCTCTGCAGCCTCTGGCCAGCAGCAGCAGACGGAGGGGGAAGCAGCCTCAGAGCCCAGCATTTGACCCTCATCAGCTAATGGGGATGAGGGAAGGGAGAAGAGCCAGTGCTACAATCAGTCATTTGAGTGAAGCAGGGCCTGTTTTGATTAGCTAGCGATTTTTCTGGTCATTGGGAGGAAAAGTTGCCTGCATATGTTCCCTTCTTCCTAGGACATCACCCCAAAACGTCCTGTACTGTTTTGGAAGGGGGGAGAAACTATTCCGTGGAGAATTCTTTCAAACAGAAAAGGGGGAAGAAGATATTTCCACAGTGATTGAAGTGGAAAGACCAAGCTAAAAGGGACAGAGCATATTTTGTTCCAGACAAGGCATGAGGGTTGGGCATCAGCACCCCACACAGTGGCTTCTTGTTCCCATCACTTGTTTGCAGATGGTCAAAGCTTACCCTGACAGCTAACAACCAGCTCCTTGCCTCTGAGGTTGGCAGTTCACTGCACTGTGGGTAGCTTTTTGGAGCCGGGACGGTGGGAAGGTTGCACCGATGCGCCAGCTTAATTGACAGCTGGCACAGAAAAGGGGATGTGCTGATGGATAGGAGGCAGCTGCTAACTCTAGATGCCAGCACTGGCATCAGAAAAGTGGCAGGAGAAAGGGCCAGGAGCAAGCCAGGGTGGTGGTGGGGAAACGAGCCTAGGACAGAACGATGCGAGGAGAGTTAGTGCATAACTCTGTGTTGAAAGCCTAGGAAATGTGGCAGACCAGGTGGCTGGCTGGGAGGCTCGACTGCAAGGGCAGCCGAGTGCTCCGAGTCCTTGGTCCGGAGCCTCCTGGGAGCTGGACAGCAAGCTGTGCGCTTTTCTGCTTACTGCTGGAAAGACCCAAAGCCAGGCGCGAAGGGCCAAGCTCCCCGCAGTTGGTAATTACAGGAGAGCACTGTCAGCCAGTTCACAGACTGACCAGGGGGAGGTCTTCTTGATTCCTGGAGCGGTGGCAGCTGGAGGTCATCTGTGGTCATCAGTTCTAGTGGAGACATCCTTTCATCTTGCGTACATGTGTATATTTGTGTGTATGGGGCTGACAACTTAGCAAAGCCCAGCTGGCTTGCTGGAGGGTGACAGGACATACTGGGCAGACGCTTGTCTTTGTGGCTGGCCCAGTCTGTCCATGGCTGTCGCTGCTGGTCTTCCCTTTATGTCTTTTGTGATGATAAGAATTTGCCAGGTCACCTTGGGTGTACTGAATCAGAGCAAAGATATGCTGGGTTGGGCAGATCCAGGTGCAACCGCAGCAGCTCACAGCTCACCCCTGTACTCTGTCCATATCAGCCCTGATTTCTGATGTCCTAAATAATGTGGCTTCCAACCTTACAATCAGTATTTTCCCCTGATGTTCAATTTAGGGTTTTCCCTAATTGCATCCCAATGCATTCTATTCCATGCCTCTCACCCCATCCCTAATGATCCTCAACACTTTCCTTCTCACCTCCCTCTTGACATCCAGCAGATCTGAAGAAGAGACAATTGCCAAATTCTTCTCATTAGTCTTGTCAAAAGCATTTGCATCCTCCATGATATTTAGTCTACAGATGAGAGATGGGATCTGTGATGAAATCCTGATGTTCAGATCATTTCTTGTCTCTGTGGTAGGGAGAGTTACATAGCTCAGATTTAAATACCAATCATTTGTTAAAAATTTGGACACCAGTCCAATTCTTTCAGAGATTGAGGTGCCTGGGGTTTTAGGGAGATCCAAACTAATAACTGGGATATCAGACAATCTGTTTGTGACTCCTTTCGCTTTTCAGTCTTCCCACTGGGGCTGTGAAATATTTGATCCCTCAGATTATTTTGTTTACTGCTCTTCAGAGTGCCCACACCCATCTGTGTGCTTCAGAGCAAGTTCTCTTGAGGAAGTCACCAGTTTGTAAGCGGTTGCGAAGAGAGAAACTTCACTGCAATTCCCGTGTCTCACTAGCTGCCCACCATGTGTACAAAATTCTGAAATACGACGTGCTGTTCTAGTAAGTTTAGTGAAAGGACACAAAATCTTCCGTCTTGTGAGATTTTAACTGTATTGGATATGGAACTGGGAAATCAAATCCCATGGTTTTGAATTTATACTAAGCCCTAAACTAGTGGATCAGGCTCATGTCTGGATTCTCCCATTGAGGTTTTGAAATCTGAAGAGGTCAAGTTTGGTGTCCTGCATTTGCTTCATCCCCTGCTCAGTTTAACATCATCTTTTTGAGGCATCCCACCACCCTTTCTCAGACTGCTGGGATGACAGCAGTCTGAGAAGGGGTCAAGTTTGCCTGAAGTTGGGTTTCAAAACAGCATTTCTTACCCTGTGTTGCTCTCAGAACTCCTTGTCTGCAACTTAACTCCCTATTCACTTTGTGGAGTGGAAAGCACCATCAACACAAAGAAACTAATAGTATTATTTATAACAGAGAATCATTAGGTCCTAGTGCTAAAGCTTTCTGAAATGAGTACTTTAACGTTGTCTAGGAAGAATGTCCCTACTGCCCTGCTGGTTCTCCTTGCCTGATCCCATATGTTCCAGCTGCTCCTGGTATCTACATCCTCTGCCTGACATGCCTGTGTCCTGATTCACATTTCTTGTTCTGCCAAAGCTTTACAGGGTCAGGGATCCAGCTTCATTTATAATCACCGCTGACACTTAATAATAATTCTGCCTTAGGTTAGAAATGCTCATGGAAAAGACACTCATTATAGTAAATGCAAACCACTGAAGCACTGCACTGGTCCCTTCTCCATCCCTTCTTACAGCATGGCTTGCTCTCTAGGGCAGAAATCTAGTCCTGTGTTACACTTTTACCGCTCTATTAGTACCCTTTTTGGGGGGAGAAAAGGCAATGTCAGTCTTTCTTGATTCCTGCTGTCACTTCAGCGTGAGTCTGAACCACTTCTTGAGTCCCAGCTTGTCTGGTATCTGTACTGCATCTGTACAAGCACACATTCAGGCATGGACTCCACCATAGCATTACTTCTTCCAAGGTGGAGGGCCTGAGTATTTTCTGACCTTTGGCACAGCTCTCATTCATGTGGTCTGGACAGATCGAGTGTGACTGAGGCTGAACACCATCCAGGAGCAGATATTCTGAGATACTCATCCCTCCTAGATTCATTGTTGGTACTTTGTACTGGTGCTACAGCCACTGGTAGGGATGGAAAAGTGTGTACCACGAGGCTGGCTCCACATACCTATTGCTTGCTTGGAGTCCGTTCTTGCTTGCCAGTGTAGCTATAGCTTCTGCGTACATAGTCTATAGCATTTGTAGACATAGCCAGTGTCGACATAGCTCTTGTAAAGCCCAGTCAGTCACAGAGGTAAAGCAGATTCTACCCCGGACTTAATTTCTCTGAATAAATATTCAGAGGTATTGACAAGGGAGGCTCTGCTGCGGCAGCATGCAGTGAGCTGCTAGGGGATTGGAAAGAATGATCAATGCTGTCATTTTTATGTACTTCATTTCCCCCGGTAATTTTACAGTGCTGCCGTCGTCATTTCTTCTGCCGATTTCCTCTTTCACTGATGTGGGCGAATTTTCCTGCTGCTGGACTGGGGGCTTTCACAGCAATGAGGTGTCATTAAATCAGACAGGGCAGCAGAAGTTGAAGAATGATCCAGACTATAGAGGGCAAGGCAGGAGAGGTCGAATGAGCAGGTTATGAAGTGAATTCCCAAAGGGCTCAGTTCCTTTTAAAACCAAACAAGAAACCAAGCAGAGTTAAGTATGAACGCTTAAAGCAGCTCCATTTCTGTTTCATAGTATAACTTCTTTATAGAAGCTTCTTTTGTATAGCTGCTTACTGGCTGGTTCTCTGCTGGAAGGGATAAGAAAGCAGAACTGGGACCTGGGGAGCACAGGGTGGAGACAAGCATTAAAAAATAATATAAATGGCCATCGTAGGATAACTGAGGATAAAAATATCCCAAATTTAGTTACTTGGGCTACTTCTACACTGTAGGAGTAAAGTGAATTCAGAGAAAACTGATGAGAATGATTGAGAACAACCTGGAATAAATGAAAAGTATGAAATTCTTTCCTTTAAGGGGAAGAGAAAAAGCCTGTAAAGTAATAAGTGAGCTAGAAAAAGATGAGAGCTGTATATATTTTTCCTGCCGTATTCAGCAAAGATGTGGAGCAGTAAATGAAATTGAAAAGGCAGCAAATTCCAGTTGCATTCAAGGAAATATTCTTTCAGACAGCATGTATTCAGACATCGGAGCTTCTTCCACAGACAACACAATTCAAGGGCAGTTTAGATGTTTATGCGAGCTACAAGTATATCCAGAGTTATAAGGTAGACAAGAGCTTTGGAAGGTTAAAAACCACTCCTGCTTCCAAGTTTAAATCAATCTCTATTACACATTCAGGCGAAGTCTTCCAAGGAGGTGGGTTATCATCCTTCTGCCTGATGTGAGGTTCCTTATGCCTTGTTCTGAATGAACTGATCCTGGTTGCTGCCAAAGAGAGTTTTCTGGAGCAGTTGGGCTCCACATCTGATGTGGTTTGACCTTGTTCTCTTCATGCAGTTTCAACTGAAGTGGGTTGAATTATTCTTTGTGTATGCTGGTGTGAAGGAAGCCAGGCTCACAGACCTGTGAAGAGGGAAGCAGGAGAGAGTGGTGGGTCCCATTCTCATCAGGACTGAAAAGAAGGTATGAATAGATGTAGCAGCAAAGCCCTGTCAGAAGGAATGTAGCACAAATTGGGCCAAAGCAAGTAGCTTTGTTTCAACAGTTCTATCATGAAATGTGCCTTTCGGAGAGAAATACCAATAAAATACTTTCGGATCACATGATGTGACAAGAAGAAAAGGTTTCATTAAGACTTTGTTGACATTTGTGTGAGCGTCTTGCAAAGCCATAGTGATGTCTGGGTCCCTTCCAGCACTGACAGACAAGTACCCAGTATCAAATACCTCTTCCTTTTCAGCGGAAAAGGATAAAAACCTGCCTGTGGAATGGTGTGGCCTTTTAAAAGCACTTGCAAGTATCTTTTGCCTTTTGGATGGTTGGTTGGTGTGGGTTTGCTGCCAAGAAAGAGCGTCAAAGATTCATTTCAAGGACAGAAAAGCCCTATACTGTGAATAAGAAGGGGGACTCCCCTTTACATTACCAGCTTGATGACGAGCCTCCAGGCCTCAACCTCTGAGGCACGGCTGGAGACAGGGGGAACCAGCAGCACTTTCTTTTAACACCCTGGTATTTTGCTTGAACGTACAACATCCCTGTCAAACTATTACTATTACCATTACCATTCCTATTACCATTACCATTCCTATTACAATGTTATTATATCCCTAGGAGGGCTGTGCAAATCTCCTCCCTGGCTGCAGCTCTGGGGATTTTTGCCTTGATACCTGTCATCAGGCAGCATTTCCTGTTGGATTTCTAATTAAAATGGCAGCCTTTAGGGACTATGTTCCTGCCCAGCATATATTAATGGAGGTTTAAGAACATTTTGGGTAGAGTTTAAATACTGCTTTTAAACATCTTTGCTCTGACTTACTTCATTTTTCTATAATCAGCCAAAGTATCTAGATACAACCACAGCAGGAATTAAACTGTCACACTTTCACAAATACAATCTACACTGCTTTTTGGTTAAAAAAACAGTTTTCCCTGCCCCAGATTCTTAAAGCAAATAAAAAATGCATCCAGCCACTTCACCCACACACACACACTTTGCTCTCCTCCCGAGATCAGTATGGCCTGTGTGCATGTGAGGGTAGTGGCTGTATTTCCTCCAGCAGCTCCTCTTCCTCTAATTTCTCTGTGTCTCCTCAGCCTCTGCTCTCTGAAGGTTACAGGAGGGTACGGGCTTTCTGAGGTACGTTACTCAGGGAGTTATTTTCACCACGCTTTTCTTTTAAGGATGTCTTCTCGAAGGTGCATGTTGCAATACTGAAAACATTATATTGCAATTATTACTCTAAAAGAGTAGGAGGGCGTTTGTCTCTCCTGTTACTTGTCTTGGGCCGGATGCAACATGTGTGACACACTGTGTGCAAATAAATTTCCATCAGTCTGTGCAATGAAGTCTTTTGGCGCTCTGCCGGCAAACTGTTGCGGTCCCCCAAAAGATGATTCAGATCCTTGTTGGAAATATTCAGACCAGCTTCCATCAAAGCAATTTAGGGAAAAAACCCCAACACTAACAAAGCGATTTAAGTTTGTGCTACTAGGGACCACAGCAGCCTACCCAGCAGCCTGGCACACCTCTCTCCTGAATTTGTCCAATGCTGCAGTCAAAAATTTTTATCACTGTGGTATGAAGCACACCGGTTGTTTCATCTGCTGTTTCTGAAATGAAAGAAAGAGTGCCCAAAGTGGATCAATGGAGACTTTGCAAGGAAAGGCTCGGCCCATCTGAAAATCAGGCCGTTGTGCTGAGCATCCTCAGTCTGTGAACTTTGGTCTCTGTTAAAATACAGTGTCACCGAGCCTGCAGCCGGAGGAGCTTTCGTTATCTTTGCTCACACTCTCTGCCTTGTGGCGCATGAAACCATTCAAGTCTCCAGGCCTGCCAGGCCGGTTCCTTTTGTGGATGTTACAGTCACTAACAGCATAAAAAAAAAAAGTCAAGGGTGGAAGTTGTGCTTGGTTGCCGTGGTTGTAATTGAATTAAACTAGAGGATTGAGTTAGGTGGAAAGTACTCAATCTCCCTGCAGAATGTGAACCATCCTTGCAGGCTGAGCTGTGCTATAAGCAGCGATAGGTTATGCTTTTGTACATAAATACAATCAAACCTAACACACTACCAGCCTCTGCGGGCAGATGTAGCATGTAAAAATTTATATTCGGCTCTGTTTAAAAACAGGAGGAAAAAACTTGCCATCACTTCAGTCGACAGAAAGCCTGATCCTTTAAACAAATGATAGCTGCAGAGCCAAGGAGAGATCAGTGTGAAAATATGTGTAGCGTCAGTTCTTTTAAAGAGCCCGTAGGACTCATTTGGGCTGCTGCCCTTATCTCTGAGCACTGTTCTGTAGGGTCCCCCATACAGAGGTTTAGCTGTGGATCCATAGGCCGTATTTCTGTAGGGAAAGAGCCTATAAACTGTTCTGCTTCCAACCGCTCGAGCCCCGTTCTGGGATGAGGTGGGGGCCTCTCCTGTGTGTGCAAATTTTACTTTGCTTATGCAGAGAGAAGAGTTTTGAAGACAAACAGCATGTGCTCATTCCATTTTGGGGTGTGCATTTTTTGGCTCAGCATGTCTCAGTGTGCTCTTGCAGGCACATCTGAACAGGGCTCAATATGCGTGTGCTTTACTCTCTTGATTGAAATGCAAGATGCATTAAAGAAATACTAATTGATCAAGAGCAAACTGCATGAGTTCTGTAGTTGTTCAGCAAGTTTGCACTTACTGGACAGGATCTAATGAGTTTATATTATATCCCAGGTGGTAGTCATATGAATTCGTAAGTACATTACGTGACAGTCTTGGATATCTAAAAATCTATTCTGAATCTTAAACGAAAATATTCAAGTGTGACTGAAAGAAATATGAAGACTGCCAATGAAGTCATTGCTAATTTCTTTTGTGACAGCTTTCTCTAGAATGTGAACTATGGCTATTTTACAGGCAATCTGAATGTTGAGAAGATGATTTTCTTTCTCATTTGAAGGGTCTGTTCTCTTGATCTTCTTTCTTTTCTCTTGATTTTCTTTCTCCTATGTTCCAGTTGTGTGTTTCTGGATACAAATACAGCTGGCAGTCCCTAGTTCTCTGGGTCAGACTCTCATGTATGTAAATGGGAACGGGGAGGCACTGTGGCAGACCAGATGTTCATTTAGTCTACTCTCCTGCTCTTAATAGTGATCAAATGCTTCAGCAGGAGCACGTGATGAATTCCAAAACAACAGCTCTAAAATAATCTGCTCACAGGTAGATTTATTCCTCAGGTTTTTTTAAGCACTGATAAGGAAGAATATAAACCATTTTTTTAAAGTTATTATTAGCCAGCCGTTTATTTATTTAGGCATGTATTTAATATCCTGCCAAGTTCCTGGCCTGGAAGATTCCTATGGCGATGCATTCTGCAAGCTAAACTGCACATTGTTTGGAGGAAAGAGCATTTCCTCTCATCAGCTGATCCTTCACTTTGATCAAAGTCCTCCTGTCTTTGGGTAAGAGAGGATACATAGGAGCACTAAGCCTATTCCTTGATACTGATGTCTTTCTGGGATACTTCTGTCTTACCTGCCTGTCACGATTTCCTTCCTGGACCAAACTGTCCCAGAAGGTGTTCTATGGTTACTGTTTTTTAACTCCTACCTCTTAATAATAATTTACTACGGTAAAGCTATTGCTTAGTGGAAGGCAAACAGCTTCAAAACAGTATTTGACATGGCCCAGCTTTGGGACCTGATGTTGCTGCTGGGAGAAAATAAGATTGGGATCCCCTTCCTCAGGACAGCTATTTATAAAATTTTTTTAACTTCCTGGCCGAAAATAGATCAGTGCTCCAAGGGAAAGGGTGTCACTGACCTAGGTAATAGCATAACCTGATCAATATTGCCATTAGTACTTTGTCTCATTACTTTTCCATGCTAACCATTTTAATTGACTTTGTGCCTGGTAGCGCAGTGCACTCAGGGGGTGTTTTTCCCACTTAGCTCAGTAAATTTTTGATCAGACCACAAATGAGGTCCTTCTGACATAGTCTGCAGCCTGGACTCACCTACATCATCTGAGTCATCCATCGATTACCTCATCTTGCTGCTCAGCTGCCTTTCCAGCGACAAATACCTTCACTGAGTGCCAGTCCAGCGCAGAGCTGTGTGGACCGGCCTCTCAGACCACCCCGTGCTCCTTCCTGATGCCATTTCCAGGCCTTGGCGGGCTTCACCCCTTACCCCGAGGTAGCCGTGTCTTCCTAACACTAATCAAGCCCCAGTTTCAAACCAGTTATGTTTCTTGTCTCCTTCTCAGGTATTTATGCATCCTTTCCACTCAGCCTCCCAGATACTTCTTTCCCTAGGCGTGTCTATGTATAGCTACTGAACTAGACAGACCTTTTGCTTGATGACTGTGGTCATTCTTAAAGTTCCAAAAAAGCCTGTGACCTATTTCCAGAAGTGATTCATTGCTAGCCTCTCAGAAGAACTACAATTCCCAAAGATGCAGATAAGAGCCATGAGAGATTAAAAAAAAATGCCTAGGCAGGTAAGATATCTAATTCCCACTGAGAGCAAGACACCTAACCTACTTACAGCTCTGGGGGCTTGATTTTTTTTTTCTTTTTCCAAAGACATTTAACTCTATTGAGAGATATTGTTGAAAACCTGAGCTGTAGGCATATGAGAACATAAGCCCCATTGATAAGCAAAGGGGCGCTTCATCCAAAATCGTAGAGGTTCTTGAAAAAGCCCTGGCCCCAGTCCTTGCGTTGCTGCTCTGGGACACGTTCCATGGGAGGTGAAAATGCCATCGTCCCTCCACTCTGGAGGCACCGGCCAGCTCCTGTCCCTGCTAGGTGGCATCCATGGGATGCTTGCAGCTTGGTTCAGTGGAGGCTGAATCCAACCCTAAATGTTTTTTCATAGACATTTAAAGAAAACCATGCAGGAAAGACAGTCGTTTGAGTTGTGCTAGAAAATATTTTTAAAAGTCTGTGTCACGTTGCCGTGGTGACAAAAGTTCTTAAAATGATGAAGATTAAAGTCTAGGCTGGGAATGGTGGCATGGGGAGGGGAAGGGGGGCTGTTGTCATGACAACCTCAACTCTAAGAGTGCAAGAGGCAAAACACATGGTGGTGGCAGGATCTTTGGGGTTTATATATATCTAGAAACATCTGCCATTTACGCCAGCTTTCTCAGTGCTAATTAGTCCTGCTATTTCACCTTTCTCTGCTGTAAATATTTTCCAGTAGACACAAGTCTCTGAGGGAGAAGGCAAGAAAATGCTTTTTATTTTTCTTTCATTTTTGCATGAGTTTTCTGCTGTTCTCTGTCTATGGCCCCTCAGCTTCTACCTAGAGAAGAACTTCCCTTAGCCAGAAGCAAGCAGCCTGGGAAGAGTTAAATCATCTCGGGAGGAGGTAGAGGCTTGCAGGCTGGCATCATGTTCTTACAGAGCTTTAACAGCACCAGGCTGCTGCAAGATCACTTCTCCCTGCCCTCCATGCACATACGCACTCTTTTTTTTTCTTGGGGCTGAAGTGGCTCTTTCTGAACGTGAAGGGTACCTCCTTGGGCTCTAGTTAGTAGCCACAATACATGGGCAGTGGTTAGAGCAGGAGATCAAAGCTGGCATTCCTAGATTTGGCTCACAACTTTGCTATTGGCTTCCTGTGCAACCTCTTGCAAGTGGCTTTTCCCTTTTATGTGCCTCACTTTGCCCATCTAGAATGATGGAGATCACACATTCACCGGAGATACTGAAGCATACCAGATTAATGTCAGCCGAGCCCCTTGAGACCTTCAGATGAAAACTGCCACAGCAGCACAAAGGATTATTATATTTTAAGTGTAAAATCTACTTGGATATCTCTCTTAACACCTGGCACTCAGTGCACTTCCCTCAAACTCGCTGTTCAGGCAGCCCTGAGACAAGCACGCTCCACAATATCTTCCCCCGTGAGCGTTAAACCTAATGAATCACGGACCTGATTCTCTTCTCGCACTGACTCAAGGCAGCATCAGCAATTCCGCTGACATTGATTATGTCATTTGGTGCAAAGCAAGCATAAAAAGAGAATCAACCCCAAACTCTCGCCTTCATCTAAAACTTGATCTTCTGGCTATAGTTTTCCTTGCTGGCCCAGCAAAAAGCAGACCAAACCAAATCCCACACCATCTCAAACTGTCGAGCGCATCCCTGAATCTGCACACTGCTTGCAGATGTATCTGTGCACCACAGATGATTTCCCGTCTCCAGTCCATCTGCTGTGTGCTGGCTGGTGCTTTCAGCGTTCTCCCAATACAATCTGGATCCCAAAGCTCCCTCCCTCCCGTACCATTGCGCCGTTCTGCCAAACACATTGTGATTAGCACAGCCCAAAGCTGTCTGACCCACAGCTGATCCTTCATAAGGAACTCCTGCTTCCCAGTACACTGTCAAGTTGTAAATAAGCCCAACTGCGTTCCTTTACATAATTTTTCTTCCTTAACTAAGCCCCTTTTCAGCAGGTCAGCCCGAGCAATAGTTGCCTCAGAAATTCGGAGTTTATATCTTTGTATATTTTAGTGGCAAGAACAGCGTTTTTGTCCATTCTTCCAAAAGAATCAAATGTGTGGCCTGGTGAGTTACTCGAGACGGCAAACCTTTTGGAGTAAAATTAGTTTATGTTTTGGCACAGCTTAAACCTGATGTCACTGGAAGAATAAATAGAAAGTTGGGGAGGGTGAGGAAGGAGCAAGTAAAGGGGTTGACGATGCATTTCCCGTAGCAGCATCAGGAGAGGGAAGACAGCAGCTGAGATCTTTTGTGTAGCTTTGCCAAAACATTGTGTTTCCTAGCGGCGTGGGTTTACTCAACAGGCTGAATTTCTTGGGGTGCTGCCCTTTCTCTCTCAACTCTTGATTTCTTGTGTGTCCTTATAGTGTCTGAGTTGCTCAGGGGTTTTGGCTCTGTGTGTGCCTTGTGTATGCTCATGGCTTCCATGCTTCGGTGCTCTAATGTGCATAATGCTGTGTGTGCCTGGAGAGGATTTTTCCTCCTGGGGGAAGCCCATCCTGCGAGTTCTGCCTGTTGTTTGTCTCTCCCCTCGCTTCAGCCTCCCAGGATGGATCTGCACATCAAGGCTTCGAAGCCCTTCCCCTCTTACATGGGTTGTGTCAATCAAGACTCTTGCTGAGCATGGAGAAGGTGACATTTTGCCCCTGCCACAAGAATTGGCACTGATTTTTGGTAGTGATCCCTAAATGAGCAAACCCACTGGTTTTTCAATGAGCTGCCTTTAGTTTGCATGTTGGCCAGAATGAGTAAGTGCTGAAACTGTTGTCCAGTTTTCATAACTAATGGGGATGAGGCCCAGTCAGTGATTAGATAGGTGATCTGCAGAGACACTGTAGCTGATGATGCAGGGACTCAGTACAGCCACCTTAAAGTAATCTGTCTAACGGTATTTTAGGCTCAGAGAAGCTCTTCACAGCAACCACCTATCCCCAGTATCTTGAGAGATTAGCACTTAGGTTTGAAAAGGCAGCTAATGCCTCTGTGAGGAAAATGTATCTCTACCTCTGTTATCTACAAAAGCCAAGTAAGGAAGAGTGAACAACATCTCAACTTTCTTCCCCATAGTCCACAAATACTCTTCTTAAATAGAAGTAAATACATATTTCCTCACAGCAGAACAACCTTAGCCCTGACTAGAGCACTCAGAATAACACATGATACTGTTTTGATTCTCTTTTGAGATTTATGTTTCCTGTTAAGGTCTTTGGTTTTTTTAAGCCATAAATTAAGAGTAAATTCTTTGCTGTCTATTAAGCTGGAGCAGTGTCACAGCTACTTGATTATCCACAGGGGATTTATCACAGTTGTGTATTGACCACAGTGTGGATACAGACACCAGCACTGACTCAGGGCCAGCAGGCTTTCTTAGTATGGATGCAGTGCTACAGGAATACTGCTATGTTGCTAGTAGAGGTACTGAAGGGCAACAAGCAGTTTCACTGCTTTCCTGTGGTGCAGAATCTGTTCATAAACTCTGTGGATGGAAGTCAATTCTGTGTAGAGCCAGTGTTCAGCTGAGCAAGTGTGGATGCTGTTAGCTCTCTCTGGCAGGGTGTTTAGCTCCAGCTCAGCCGTGCTGGCTCCAAAAAGAATCATTACTATCCCTCCTCCTTGCGGTCCCCAGACCCTCAGGGAAACCCATTTGTTCGCCAGCATAACACCTCCGGTACGTGCAGAGCCAGCAGGGACGTGCAATCGCACCGCAGCCTGCGGAGCTTGCCTCACTGGGGAGCTGAACGCAGAGATGAAGGCTTTGCCGGAGCTGGCCTGGGCCTGGCAGGGCTGGTGCAGAGTGCCCCTGGACTGAGCTGCCTCCCTGCGCAGCGCTCCCCGCAGTGTCCTCTTGGTGGGCTTTCAGTCTCGGAGCAGTCCAGCCTCCATGGCCCTGGACAGACAGATGTACTAATGGAACATCTCTTTCAAGGATCTGAGAAATTCTGGTGACCTGTTGGTTTGGATAGCCACGCCGAGCTGTGTGCCAACATAAAACAACACACCTAATTAAATATACAACTTTGACTTCAGTCAAAGCCCTTGTTTCACTGCCAGAGCCAGGCCCCCACTTCTCCAAGGTGTCCTTGATTTCTTCCAGCTCAAGTGATCAGGTTAAAGGAATCCTGCTGCAGTACAGAACCAATTGAGGAGTACTGTACAGAGTTATTAGGGGCTGACAAGATTTCAGATTCATACTGATAGGATCCCGACAGCTTGTTTTGTATAAGCAGGATTTCCAAGATGGAGCTCTTATATAACTAGAAATTACTTTCTTGAGGAAATTTTGGTCCTCCCAGTTTCCCAAGCTGTCCTTTCAGAAAGCGTTGCAAAGTGTCCTTTGGCTAGAAGGACAGAGCCAACTTTGTAACAGGGATTCTGAAGCCACAGCTTGTTTTGGACAATCAAGAAACAGGGGTATTAGCTCTATCAGAGAATACCCTTGGAAAGAGGGGCTTTTAAGCATGAATCTGTGCTTTGTCCTTCTCCTCCTCCTCCTCCTCACTCCCTTTTTCCAAATCACAGGCAGCAGAATGCCAGAAAGCACAAGCAGAAGGAGGTGTGATGCTCTGAGACCCAGCCTGGGTTGTGTTACAACAGGACAAGAAAGCCCTGAGTGTTAATGATGAAAACCAGAGTTCTAATTACTACTCATGTTCCTCTCTGCTCATGGACCAGCTATTCTAGAATGTTTCTTCCCCACCTCTCCCTGGCGAGCTATAGACTGCTTTAGGGCACTGCAGCACTGGCTTACACACTCTCCAGCACACTACTGGGGTTAGTATTCCCTGCAACACAGGCACCCATTTACAGCAGGAGCTTCTTCTCAGTGAAAGGTGTTCGTTCACACTCTTTCACAGTTATTTCTGTGTGCCGCACAGTGAGTGTTTCTGATTTTTCTCTTCCATGTGAATGCAAATGTATTCCAAGGAGTGGGCATGAGCTGGTAACTCCTGAGACTGACATTTGAAACTGGGTTTGTCTCACCTGCGGTTCAGACATTTACAGTTGGAGTTCATTACCTAGGCTTATTTTCTGGGCAGCAGAGAGAAACAGGAATTCCTGAGACGCAGCGCATCTCCTTCTCAGTTAAACCCCTTCTCTGCGTGTGTGTTTCCATCCAATGGCTCTGGTGATGTAGTCTAGATCTCAGGATCCAAAGTATGTGAGCTGAATCCACCCTTGCGTGAAGCAGATATTGTCTCTACCCGTGTGGTAAGTTTGTCAACTCAGTTGTGATCCTTCCCTCTAGTCAGTGCTGGGCATTAGAGGGCAATCCCAAATGGCTTCTCTGAGCTGGGAACATCCGTGCATTACAAGGGCAGATGCAGCCCGGGGTTCATACAGGGGTAGGACTCTCCTCCCCTTTGTGCTTCAACACTGAGTCCTATGCTTAACGGGTGGGTTACGTGATGGATGGTGACCCAGCGATGAAGGAAGACCTTTGAGCCAAGACATACACATACTCTGCGCAGAGCTGCCCTTTCTCAGCCACCAGCAAATATGTGAGTTGTTAGCGCATGAGGGAAGGCAGCAGGGCCTAATGGCCGAAGCAAGCACACCCATTAATTCCTGGTTTTTGGAGGTGCACCAAAGAATAAAGGGTTTCTGCCCTAGCCTGACTAGAACAGATCCCAATCATCATATAAGCTCCATATCCATTCAGCTTTCCCCTAAACCATCCGTTCCCTCAGGCTCTTCACTCTCTGCTTTTAATATATTAAAAGAAGAAAGACACTTCCTAAATCTGACAGGGTTTCTCCCTGTCCCTGGTTGGAGTTCCCTGGGTTACAGGAGGGCTGGAGCTCTTTGAAAAATACACATAGGTGGGAGAGGAAAAGTCATTAGCCCAGTAAAACCCTGGTGATACAAAAGATCCATTCAGTGATCCTTCTGCAAACTGCTGTTCTGGCTTCATTAAAAGCATAGCCCGTGGCTGTCACTCAAATAGGCTGGATTCGCTTTGGGTTATCTAAATGAGAATGATCATTTCTGCAATGGGAAAAAAATAAAGAGACCAGTAGGAATTATTCTTTATGAATTATGTGCTCAGCTTTCATACTGACCTATTGAGTCAGCACTGAGAGCTGGATTTCCTAGAGCATCCTTTCATGCTGGATTTTGGATATTTTCTTCTTTTCAGCCCAGAAATACCACTAGAATGGCCTTTCTCACACTAAATGACACTGTGGACTCCGGCTGCATCTTGGATGCAGCGGAAATAATGGAGTTTAGAAGCAGTTATCCAAATCATTCATCCTTCTGGTTTCCAGCATTCTTCTGTGGCTCCTTCCCAGTCTGGATTGTCAGCATCTCTCAATGCGTATGACCTCGTGGCATCTGGATTAAGTGGGGAAATGTTAATATCTGGTGTGGAAACAGGCATTCAAATTGAACAGCTAGCTCTGACAACAGAGTGATGAGCCAATTTAGGTAGCTGAACTGACAAACCATGATTCCTTTCTTTTATAACAAAGTTTTCTGCCTTTTTAGCTGCTTGAACTGACTCACTATGGGATCAGAGGAGGCTGATCCCTGGTACAGGCAAAGACGGCAGGAACATCCTGCCATGGGTGGTTGGGAGGAGCAGAGCTATCTCTGTCAGAGCAGCAAGGGGTTATATGGACTTAGCCATACAGTCACATAGCATGCCTACGGCCTATCCCCGGCTTCAGGTGCTTCCCTGACAGTCATCGCCCTCGGAGTTGATTCCCAGGCGGCTGGGTGACCCGCTGCACGCCCATCTTCCTACGCTGAGGCTCAGTGGAGCCCAGGCAGTGCTCTGGAGGTGTTCGGCACTCAGGAAGCACTTCTCAGGTGTGCTTCTCCCTGCAGTTTCAGTCACCGCACTATCAATCTTTATTAATAACACTGAAATTAACTGAAAATTACTTTGCTATCTTATATAAGCCTGTATCAGGGTCTCTGTGCGCTGTCGCCACTGCCTGGTGCCCCGTAAAACAGTTGTGTTTACAGGTTTATTTTGCATCTGAAGAACTGACAGTTAATCCTGCTGCATCCCTAAGGAAATGGTGAGCTTGGATAGGCGTCACCGTGTGCTTTGCATGGCTCACTCGGAGGTCAGTTTTACAACAGCGCTGGGAGTCACACTGTAACGAGAGGTGTAGTGGCAGGTCAGAAAACAGTGTGACCACACAGGGCTGGAGCAGCAGGGCAGGGCCGAGGTACAAGAGCAGAGCTGCAGAGGGGGCTCTGAGGGTGACGTAGCAGAGAGGCTGTGGGCTGGAGTGGAGAGGCTATGGCAGGGCTGGTGGGGAGTCCAGGACTGAGAGAGCAGGAGGGGCTGCAGGATGGGGTAAACAAGGCCTATGGGAAGCTTCAAGCTGATATAGCCGGATTAGGACAGAGCCGACTGAACTACGCCCTGGAAGGGAGTAGTGTCCTACAAGTCAGGGTGGAAATGCAGGAATAGAGCTGGGACATACAGCCTCATTGGATTCACAGGAGTTTTCTTTGGTCCTCACATTCCTTTGCTTTTTGTTCCCTGCCATTAAATCCAACTAGGACATTGTGTCACCAGATTGTGGGCTAGGCTGCAAAAGAGACAGGCTGTATGTGCCTTCAAACCATGGGGAGGCCTCCTGAGAAGGCCCAACTACAGCAGCTGACAGCACTGAGTCCCTCTGCTTCGCTCACACACAGCTGTCCAAATATTTCACTCCTCCTCTACCAGAAACAGCAAGACTCTGTGTGTGGAGCAGCAATTAGCATTTCTCCAGATGAGGTTCTAGGGCAGGACATCTTGGCAGGGCTGGGGCATGGCTGTCAGGCCTCCATCTGTCCCCGCTATGTCACAAATTGCTGTGGTGACACAGCAGCGTGTGGGAGAGGATGCCACATGTGTTCGGGGTCTCTGTTTTCAGGGTGATGCAGTAGGCTTCTTTAGCTGGAAGCCAGCACACTGTGAGGACAAAAGTGTATGGTCCTTACTGGATCCAAACCGTTGCCCAGTGACAGTTTGAAGGTCTCCTCTCTTCATGAACTGTGTTAATAGCAAAAGAAGGGGGTCTCTGTGCTGAGCCATGCCCTCCAGAGCCCATCTCTCACTGTGGCACGTTGTAAGGTAAGGAAAACCAAACCTGGGCGGATACGTAGCTCAGTATAGCAGTGGCTGGCATGCCCTGTGTGTCTAACTGTCATCACAAAGCAGGGCATAAAAGAGCCAAGCACCCCCAATGTCTGTACAACACACCACCCACAGGAAAAAAATAGTGTCCATCAAGTAATTCTTGACTGCATATGCAGCTTTGATAATAGGGCACCTGGATATCTCGGCATGCCCTGTTTATGGCTAGTGCTAGGGACAACACGGCCATAGACTCCCTTTGCATTAGAGAACTGACTGCAGAGGGAGGTGTCGTTGCTGTTGCCTGTTTACGGGTTTCCCAGCTTCCTTGCTAAGAACTGCTCTACAGCTCTGCCATGTTTCTCTTTTCCTTGCCCACCTTCACGTAAGACTGGAAGCAATACAGCAGCAGAACACAAGAAATACAAGAAAATAGTTGAAGCAGATCCTCATCTAGAAGTCTCTGCTGAGTTTGAGGCTATTCTTTCTTGTATTTGATGCTTGCAGAGACTGTATCTGACATCCAGTAGAAACACTGGATCACCATGGGTCAGTGTGTAGCATATATTCAGCAAGAGCAGAAATCAAAGAAGGGCATTGCAGTTAAAAAGACATAATGATAGAGTTTATTTCTGAGGAGTAGCTGATGTTCCAGAAATATTTGTAACCAACTTACTTTATAAAATGAGTTATGAAGCTTTTAATGTAAATTAGAAGGCGAAATCAAAGGGCAAAAGGGGTGAATGCTTATGATTTTGTATTTTAGTTTTTAATCTGTTTTTCAGCTGGTTCTTGCTTGCACACTGTGACTGACCTGAGCTGATGCAGCCTTTTCTGTTACTTTAGCAAGGTTCTTGACCCTGATACTGCGTCTAATTATGTTGGGTTGGTTGTTTTGGGGAGCTGCCATCTAATCTGCTCCCTGTTGGCCCCTGCAGATCTTCCACATGACCTACGATCTGGCTAGTGCGGTGGTGCGGATTGTGAACCTGATTGGGATGATGCTGCTGCTGTGTCACTGGGATGGCTGCCTCCAGTTCCTTGTGCCTATGCTGCAGGACTTCCCTGACGATTGTTGGGTGTCCCTCAACCGTATGGTGGTAAGTTCCTGCCCCGCTTGCTCCCTCCCAGCCCTAAACCCAGGCCCCCGGTCACAGCATCACCATTTCAGCATCCACCTCCCAGAGCTAATATGGCATCCCCCAGCTTCCCATTTCCCCCCACCTCCTTCGAGGACCTCCCTCCAGTATCCAGCAGGCACTTGTAAAGCCGTGGCACTGTGGGCATGGAGGATCCTTGGAGGCAGTCTCTGCAACGAGACAGTCTCAGGGCTGCAGAGCAGGAACCAGCCCCAGCAGAGCCTGCTGCGGGCTGCCTGCAACAGAAGGCAGGAGCCGGGCTCCCCCTCCTGGCAGGAGACAGCAAAGAGCAAGAATGGAAACGGTTTTCTGCTGGGATCTGGGCGTACTGAACCAAAGGCAGGAGGCAGAGAGGGTCCTGGAGCCATAGCTGGTCTGATCCATAATTCCCGTTACCGGTCCCAAGGAAACTGCTAAACCTTCTGCACAATATCCGCTTGAAGGCTCCGTGTGATCACCCACCCTTCTCCCTGCACAATATCCCATTAGAGTGGGCTGAAACAGACTCTGCCAAGCTACAGTTCGGCCTCCCGTCATGGGATCAGTAGCCAGATTTCCCAATAACATCCCAAGCTGTGCTGCTCACTCTGCTGTTTGCTGTGAGGGAGATTTATACCATATGGTAAATGCAGGGGGAGTTCATGGTACCTTTCAACCGTCTCGCTGAGAATTCAGGATCTTTTATTCAAAGGGACAATGTCCAGTTGATTAAGCAGCAAAAACTGACAAAGCTTAAAAAATTGCCTCTTATTGCAGCTCTTAACCTCCAGATTACCCCAGCCAATTTCTTCTTAAAAAAAAAAAAAAAAAAAAATCAGGCACTCGGGCAGAACAGAACAAATGTAAAATGTATAAAAGAACTGCCAATTTGCCATACCTCCCACATGCAGAGCTGTGGGCACATGCTGCCCATGCCTGAGAAGAGTGAGCATCCACGAAAAAGTTGTCTGTTTGGTGTTTATTTATTCATTTCTTCCCTCTGCAATAATCATTCACTTCCTGCTGTTGAAAGGTGCCAGACTGACAGTTCTGGAGACTAGAGCCCTTTATTTATCTACAGCAGAAGAACAGCCCATGCAGCAGCTGCCTTATCCTCTCCCATGCTGCCTTTTTATTATTTATATGGCAGGAGCAGGGAAGGA
Organism: Grus americana; assembly: GCF_028858705.1. NCBI lineage: Eukaryota > Metazoa > Chordata > Aves > Gruiformes > Gruidae > Grus > Grus americana. Next base: position 2,420,198 of record NC_072861.1, on the reverse strand, counting down.
TCAGGGCCCCATTGTGCTTGTGCTGTTGAGGTTCAAAAGGACATACAGCTCCTCATCCTGGAGAGCTCAGAGGTGCAGACAGAAATCATCCCCATCCAGTGAAGTGACTTGGCCATGGTGCCCTTGCAGGACAGTTTCAGAGCAGCACATTTGAGCCGTGTTTCCTTTATCCTAACATTTGGGTGGAGGCTGCTGTTTGATGGCAACAACTTCTATTCGCTTTTCCCACCCATCCCTGGGGGAAGAGGTAAAAGCTAGGGTTGGAGATTCACAAGAGTGAGTGGCACACTCAGCTCAAAGGCCAGCAGATGAGAGCTGAAACACAAGCTGCAAGGCAAACTGAAGAGTCCAAACAACCAGGTCTGCTGGCAACTGGTGCATGGAAGACCTTCACAGAAGACAATAACGAGCAATGGCAGACACACATCAGACACACATGGTGAGAGGAAGAAGAATCCAGCGGCTGGAGCACTGACTGAAAGTGGAACACCCAGATTCAGTTCCCAACTTTGTTCTGCATGATTCAAGTCAGATAGGAGGCTCAGAGAATTGTTGCTTTCCTTCCCCAGGTATTTCTGAGGATAAGTGCGTGCTGTAATGGTGGGTGTCTCAAACAGTCTGAGAGACCTGGGGCTGTACTGAGTTGGTTGCACAAATGCATGGCACAAGCTAATGCAAATTGGCTCTTGGACACTTTTCACTCAGAGGCCGTAAAGCCAGAAAACCACTCGTGTAATCCAGCGGAACGAAGAGCTGCAAACATATTGGGATCAGAGCCTGATGTGGAGGGAAACAAAGCTAAATTTAATCTAGAAAAAGTTCCCTGGGCCAGAGTATGATCAGAGCCTATAAATGACCATCAAGGTAACTGTGTAGTGAAGGGACAGGATCTTGAAAGGTGGCAGGACACAGGGCAGAGGAAGAAAAGATTTAGCCTAGGCACCATTCTTAGCAGCAAGACTGAGGAGAGGGGGAAGGATGCATCCTACAGGCAGGAGGACTCAGCAGAGTCTCCAGGAGAGGCAGGGTAGAAAGTTTCTATCCAGAGCAGGGCTTTACCAGGCAAGGACTCATGCTGCAGTACTTGTCTTCCCAGCCTTGAGAGCCTGTGAAGCTGGGAATTAAACTTGCCTTGTGTGATTTTTTTTCCATTTCTCCTCTGCAGCTAAATCACCTTCACTTTTTCCACTTAATAAAAGTGAAAAAAAAAAAAAAATTATCTCAGCGACTGTCTCAGAAATGGAGCCTCAGGAAACTAGGATGAAGAACTGGAGAGATGGTTATATGCCCCACCTATAGTTCAGCTGGCTTCCACTCCGGAAGCTGTACAGGAATATGCCAGCCCCCAAAATAGCCTGGTTTTAGAACATTTAAGGGAGAATAATTAGTTCTTCTGGAATTAGATAATTTCTTCTCAGAATAAGCTTCTGTCCTCTAATCTCCTGAGAATATTTCCAGATGTCTCATTGGGACCAGTGATGGATGTGGATGGCATGATTAGTGCAACAATGTATGTGTAGTCTATAGTAAAGTAATAGGAGAGGCCACTGAGTCAGGAAACAAGAAGAAACTGGTGGCCTGGGCTGTTCTCAGACTTTGGTGCCAAGATCTTGATGGTGGTTTGCAGAATGGCTCTGTTTGAGAGCTGTGGTGGACAGGGTTGGGAGGTGGGAAGCCAGGATGGCATCTGTCTGTGACAGAGAGTTGGTAGGTTGGATCTTGGGACATTCTGTACCGGTCTGGTCACAGTTTTGAGGAGATAAATACACTTGGTGCACGACTGCCCTGATTACACACAGGAGCCAGAAAGCTGGGATGGAACCACTGTAGGAGAAAGAAGGAATCTTCTGAACTTACTACAGCCAAGGGGAGCAGAGAGTGAGGTGCCAAATGCCTTGGAGGCTTTCTCCTTGAGTGAGTAGCTGGTGCTGCTTTTCCACCTCTCCAGAGTTTCCCAACTAGCCACTTGGCAGTCCATAAAACCAGCTCTGATTCCGACGCAGCAGGGCAAGAAGTTTCATCACCTCCCATCTGCTTCCTAAAGGTTTGATCCTCTTCCAGGGGATCTGTGAAAGGTCTGGCGTTGCCAAAATCATATCAGGGGCTCGATAAATTCCCTGGGTCCAGTTCATCTTGGTGTTTTCTATATGCACCATGTTTCATCTTTAGCAATTGTAGAAGGAGTGAGTCTCTGTATGACTTCTTTCTGAATGGGCTCTGAAATGGCAGGGAAGGATGCTCTCAGTATTAATTGCTTAGCCCCAGTCTCAGGGGCTTCAGCATTAGCTTCCCTACAGGGCACTTTATTAAAAAGAGAAACACTAGTGAGTCAGCTGCAGAGCGGCATGTGTGCGGGCAGCAGCATCTCCCCAAGACCCTTGCCTGGCAGCTCCTCATCAGAGAAATCTGAGCTCTGCCGAGACCTGAAAGCTGCTGGAAACACGTGGCTCGCTCCCTTGGGTATTGTTGCTGAACTGATAAACCCTGCAGGGAAGGCAAATATCCCCATGTCAGATGCAGTGACCTTGCATAGGAAATGCTAATCATCTTCCTTTCTACCAAAAGAAGGAGAGTAGCTTTCCTTTTGAGCTTAAACCCCTCTCCCCGCCCCCCAACACATTCTTACAGTGTTGCTGATAGAAAAGAGGAAGAGAAACAGAGGCAGCATGTGTTGTGGAAGACAGAGCAATCTTGCATAGATCTCCTGTGTGATTCCTAACTCCCCCAAGCCTCTGGTCCAGCAAATCCCTCACTCAGCAGGCATATGAAGCTGTGTAGTAATTATCACGTTTTATAAAATCTATCCGGGAGCAGCAAGAGTAGGGCTGCTCCATGATGGGATATAAGCCAAGAGCCAAGGGTCACCCTTGCACGAGCAGTGTCCTCGCCAGCTAGGGCACAGTCCTACCTGTCCGACACAGGGTGGGCAGAGCAGAAGTGGTGATAGGAGGGTCCATGGACCATTCCAGTGAAGACAGGGTGACAGTCATGTCCAGGGTCCACCCGGGGAGCCCGGTTAGGAGCAGCAAGAGATGGGGTCAGAGGCAAGGCTGGAACCAAGCCTTGTTCAGGGTCCAAGGGCTGGGCACAGGTCTGGGTGCCCAGGTGTGAGCTGAAATGGAGCTCCAGGAACAATGGGTGCATGGGTGGGGGTCCTAGCCAAAGCTGACTGGGGCAATGAAGACATACTGGTGCACTCAGGGTCCTGAGAAAATCTGTTCTGTTAGGTGAAGGCCATGGAAAGCTCTCCTTGGAAATAAGCCCAGAACAGGCAGGTTCTGTCCAATGTGAAGTTTGACCCATCATCTCCATTTCTCATCCCACTGTTCCCTTCCTTTAATCTAGATCTGAAGGTCTGTTTTTCCCTGCCCAGCAGCTAAAGTGCTGTCCAGGAGAGGGCAGTGATATTCAGAGGCCTTATTTTGCGGCTTGACCTAAGTGGTGCGCAGTACCAAACCCCGAGTAACAACTCTGTGGCCAGATAAGTTCACTGCTGAGACAAATGTGGGAGTTCACAAGATTGAAATATGCCTTTTCACTGTGAAAAGTTAGTGGTGTAAGTCAGGCATAACATTGTGCCCAAGGACTGTGCCCCTACCCCAAGAATTTGCCGGTACTTCTCTGTGTCTTTACTTCTCTCTCTAGTCTTCTCCTGTGAGGGTTCAACTGGGTACATTCACATGTACATCAGACCCAGAACATCTTATAAGACACTATACTATTTCTTTACGTGCTTCTGTAAGGTACTGCAGAACCCAACACTGCCTTTGAAGAGTTCCAGGAACGTGTCTCCGAGTATTCAAGGGTGGATCTGAGCAGAGGCATTGCAGTCCAGACACTAATCCCAGAGAAACCCTTCTAGTACTGCCAGCGTGGATGTTAAAAACAAGCCAGTCTAAGAAATCACTTCAAAGTAATTTTAACTGCCTTTTGCAAATGCTCTTAGTGCCTGGTACATGTCTGAGATAACATCCCTCTTGACTATGTTCAAGCACAGATCCGTAGCTCCATTTTGGCTTGCTTTAAGATTTGGTTAACGAGGAGTCATTTTCCTTCTGCAGTTTGAGGCCTCATTTATCTACCCTAATGGACCATTTTAGCCACTCCGGTATATCTGAAGTAGTATAACCCTCCCACTGTGGGGACTGGCAGAGTGGTGTATTGAGTATAGGGGGCATGGCTCTTATGGAAACAAGCTGTATCACTATAAGGCACCGTGATGCTAGTAAATTTGTGTCCACAGTAAATTTGGAACCACTACTACTAGTCTGGCTTAAAGTACTGCATTCTTGACCTGCCTGCTTATGCTGTGGAAAACAAAAGAAAGTAGAGCAGGCCTAAAAAGTAAAGCCATACTGAGACCTATAAGCAAAGACTCATCACATAGACTGTGCCATGAGGATCCAGTGTTCTTTACAGATGCTCAAAGAGCTCAGAGGTTGTGTCCTAAAGGTAATTGCTCTGAAAGGTTTCCCCTTCGTGGAAGTGCCTCTCTTTCAGCAGTCCTCGATCTCTTCTCCCAGCAGACCACATTGCTCAGGATGGTTTTTTTAAACACTTTGTGTTTTCCTCCAGCTCTCGCCCCTCTGTCATTATTCAGCGATCTCCTCAGTCTGGCACAAAGCAGGCTGTCCTCACCGGGAGCCATGCTGCTGATGGGAATTGGGGTTGTGACTTGTAAGTGTAGAGTTCCCAGGGAGCCAGAAGTGCAGGCTACAGGGGCTCAGTGATATTGGATGTTGTAGTTTTGGATGACTAATTCCTACAAAACACAGGCAAGCTTCCTTGTAAACAGCACTCTGAGCAGCAAGTTTCTGGAAGAATGGCTTTTAAAACTTGAATGTGCCTGATACCCAGCTGCTCCTCTTAGGCTCTGATCATTTGTGGCCATTAAAGACCCTGGCAGCCAGTTTGCTGCTATATCAAATTCCAGCTCGGCTGTTCTTATTCTGTCTCTCCAAATTCCCTTGGCATTTCTTTTCTCTCTGCTCTCAGTGCTGTTGTGGAGATGTGCCTGTGTCCTGCCTGTTGTCTCAGGGTGACAACTTCCCTGCTGAAGCATGGACAATAGACGAACTAAAGCTGTAGAGTTTACAGCATTTGCCATTCTGGAAGTGCGGGGGCCACAGCTTCGTGACTGCTCGTACTACAGGGCTGAGGGAAACATAAACGGTGAAGATGCAGGGATGCCCGTGTAAGGTGTGTGAGCTGCTTGATGCCTTCAGAGGTCAGAAGTTGCTCTGCAATATGACAAAAAACCTGGATGGTGGAAAAATGGGCCCCGCACACTTGTCTGGCCAGGACTCTAGGAGCCACGTAGATGTGGGTGAGGCGAAGGAGCGAGCAGATGCACTCATTTGGTGCTTACACCTCAGACAGCCCTTGTGGTCTGATCCTTCCCGCTGCCCTGTGCAGGCAGCAGAGCACAAATGCTCTTTGCCTTCATCTGTAGCTGGCTCCCCTTTGGGCTGCAGCTCCTCACACACTGGCGAGCCAGCTGCATGGTGAGGAATAGAGACAGCAATGGCCACCCTGTCTCTTGTCTCTCCCTTTTGACCCAAGGGTAGTTTTTTCCAGTGCAGGAGGTGAACAGGTTCCTGCTTTGTTAGGGAGGTGAGCCCAGACAGGCTGGCGCCAGCAGGGACCAGCCTCTTCTGGGGCTGTGAATGTGCTGCTTCTTCCGTGTCCGCTTCGCTGTCACTTCTGTTGCTTTGCCCTTCTCGTTGCATTGTGAATCAGGCCTGTCTTGCATAACGTAACGGAATACGGCCAGGGTAACGCTATCGCCTGTCTTTGTCCATGTGCTTATCTCCTAACCAAGCATTAACACTCTCCAGAGGTTCCAGCTCTTTGCCACAGCTCACAAACAGCAACAGTACGCTTTGCTTCTGTTTACTACTTTGTAAGCCTACTGAAAAATTTCCATCAACATTAGTGACACTCAGAGAGAGCTTTTTGCAGAGAGGTCATCAGCTGTCCACCTGGCTGTGATGAGATCCCTCCAAGGAGGTGTCCAGTAAACACCAGAGCTCCCAGCATTACTGGTGGCTGGTGCTGAGGTTGCTGCATCTCTCTGAATGGAGTTCGCAGATGTATCGCTTGTCTATTTGACAAGCCACAAACAAGGTCTTCTGTACAACGACCTTCTAAGTTGCCATTGTATATGTATCTACAGAGCTATATCCATAATGTTAACACCTTCCTAGGAACAGAAAGAAGACTGATGAATATACGGATTATGTGCTGCAATGAATGTCACTGTAGCAGAAGTATTTTTTCACATACCTCGTAACAGCAGCGTGCGATGACAGTGCATTTACTTTACAAGGTTTTGTGGCAAGGACTTGCTAGCATATAATACCCACAGGATAGTAAATGTACCTTGAGCTGTTCCATGAACTCAGGCTAATCAGAATAATCACGAAACTTATGCTGTTTTTCTCCCTGTCCTATGATGTAATTGCTGAGTTGCATCTTGTGTTAGTTGCAGTGGGAGAGCACAGGGTGTCCGAAAGAAGCCGTTGACTTCAGCTGGCTTCTCACGGTGGTTTTTTGCAGCTCTCGGATGAGAGCATTTGTAGTTTTCTCAGCTCCCTGAAAAAAGCCCTGTTTTACACTGAGAAGAACTTGCCGCCTGGACATTATCATCTTAATTTTCTGCCCTTCCCATCTCTTCAGGTAATGACCAGAGATCCTGACCATTTCCGAAATTGCTGGGGAGTGATTTTCCCCACTCTAAGATCTTGCTGCTGGCAACTTCACTCAGGCTGTCTTTTACCAGTTCTCTGCTGAAGTCCATTTCTCAGTGGAGTAATCATTTGCTTCAGTTCCTCCTCCCACATGTGGGTCATTTTGAAAATATCCCAATGCATCATCTCAGTTTATCCCAGGTTCCCAGTGTGTCAGACTATCTGGCTTCCTTTCTGTAAAGTTTTGCTGGAAAGAGTACGTGGAATCTGGAAAAAACCTGGCCAAAGTCAGTTAATGTCAGATGACTAAATTTGGGTTTGTTTTTTTTTTTTTTAAATTGAGTGTGCCCAGCACTTCCAAGCCATCAAAGAATTAAATTGCTTGTTTAACATAGAGAGGTGCTTTAAACCTGGACTTTTGGGTCTAATGTCAGGTGTCCTTTTCTGAAATGTGTTCATCCCAGAGAATGTCTTGTCCCACTGCTAAAGCTTTGTCTGTCTATCTGTCTCTTTAGAATGACTCCTGGGGGAAGCAGTATTCCTATGCGCTGTTCAAGGCAATGAGTCACATGCTCTGCATTGGGTATGGGCAGCAGGCGCCCGTTGGCATGTCAGATGTGTGGCTCACTATGCTGAGCATGATTGTCGGTGCCACCTGCTATGCCATGTTCATCGGCCATGCCACAGCCCTAATCCAGTCTCTGGACTCCTCACGGCGTCAGTACCAGGAGAAGGTAAGGACTGGGCTTTGCAACCCTTATGTGACCCAGGGGTGGTTTCCACGCTGTCTGGAGGAAGCGAGGGCTGTCAGTGACCCACGTGAGAGGCCAGCGGTGCGGTGTCTTTGTTACCTCACAGTTTATTGGTAATTCAGACCCATCCATTCACTCAAACAGACCCTCAGGAGGAAATAGATGCAAGATCAGATGACTAATAGTAGGGCAAGTGGGTGATTTTTGTTGTCTCTGACTGTCTTTTTAGATCAACATTATCAATGTCACTGGTATCTGAAATCGTAAGTCACTTTTTCCTTTCCGAGATCTTGTTTCAAATCCCAAGTGAATGTTCCAGAATGTGCGGGTTTTGTTTAGCAAGTACTTTCTTTCAAAGTATCCAGATTACTCACTTCAGTGCTCGCGAGTGAAACTACGTGACAAACCCCAAAGCACAGATCAAAGCTCAGGAGCTCCGAACAGGTTCCCCAGGTAGCTATCAAATTAATTGCACAGTTGTTAAATTGCGTAACGTAGGGCACAGACAGAAATGTCACAACCGATCAGGTTACCACTGCGGCGGCAATAACTGGTGGTGGTGGGATTAAGGTGATGCTGTGAATTTGTGAGATGGTAAGGGGCAAACAGGGTCGGTCACTGTGATTCAGCCGATGAAGGATAACTCATGGAACTGTATCGATTCCTTCTCTCTTTCCATGCCTTCAGTATATTGCTATCTGTACAATGACATTTCGTTACTGAAAGCAAAGAGGCTGCTGGTGCAATGATACTTTTCCCTCTAGGACACAGGCAGGCAAAAACTTCTGCCTTCAACTTCTGGTTGAATCAGTAGGCCTGCACCTCCATGGAACAGGAGAGCTAATTGAAGAGCGACTGTGTACAACTAAGAACAAGGTCCTGGGTGGCTCAGAGGTGAGGAGGGGACTTCACCACAAAGTAGATTACTTTCAGGCATCAACAAAAGCAATTTCCCTCAATTAGTGGGGCTGAGGATACCATAGGCAAGGAGGTGTTACAGTCAGGGTCATATAGCTACATTTGATCTGAAGATTAAGAAGAGGAAGAATTAGGTGCTAGCCCTATTCTGAGCCGGCCGGGTGCAGTTGGATTAGGTGGAAGGGTAGCTGTTACTCAAGTGGGTAAAATATGGTTAGCATGTGCAGGCGAGGTGAATTTTAAGTTCAGGGAGAAGGTGGGAGAAAGGATTTGTTAAATGGCCTAGGACCAGTTTTGAGACACAGGGATTACAACGCTGGGCCACAGAAAGACCTTGCTGTAGGGCAGAGAGTGAAAGCAAAGAAGACCGGAGGCTGAATCACGCTTTGAGGATAAGGAAGATCTCAAATCGCAGCTGGAGCGACAAGAGGGAAAAGCCCAGGAGAAGAAGTGTGGAGGACTGGGATGCAATTAGAGCACTGGGCTTTGTATAGAGTTTTACCACTGCGTTACAGATTGGCTGGACTAATTCTAATTGAGAGTAAGGCTTGCCAAAGAGGAGGACACTGCAGCACTAGGAATGCAAGCTGATCAAATCTGTGTATGCAGAATATTTATTCAAATGTGTTTGAAGTAGCACAGAAGTCAAGGACTGATTTGCAAATCCAACCACCTGGTCAGCCCAGCCTCAGCCAAGTTTACACCTGCAGGACTGGGCACTACGATTTTTTTTTTCCCCAGCTGGGTCTGAAGACAAGGGCAGAACTTGATCCTGGAAGTTGGATTCCAGTCAGTGCTCAGGGAAATCAGTCACCAGGAAGTCAACAGGGACTGTGGCTAGGGTGGCAGAAGAAGTGTGAGATGTAAAAGCCTGATTAGAATGTGGAGATGTAAATGCGAGGGTTAATAGATCCAGGAGAAAAGCTTTGTGACAAAAGCAGAGGGTAGAGGATTTAACAAAGTGTGTATTTCACGTGTAGTGGTTATAGCAGGTTAATTTCCCAAGGTATTCTCCTAGGAATAAAACCTCAGGGATTGAGTATGTTCATTTTCCTCTTGCAAATGGGACAAATGATGGCCTAAAAACAAATATGTATTTACTTTCTGCATTCCTTAGCACTTGAATAGGCATGATTAAAATGAGGCTGCTTCGTGATTTGCAGCCCTGCAACTCAATTTAGTTCAGTCCTCATGGGACAATGCGTCTGTTGAAGCATATTATAAGCAAAGAATCTCAACAAGTTTGGAGGTCGATTGGTAGAAGCAGACAGCAGTTTAGAGTCCTTTTGGCTGCAAACAGGGCTCTGCCTCTCACCTCCGCAGAGGCTCAGGCTACAGAGGCTTTAGCAGCTGTTCTGGGAGTTGCCAAAGAAAGGGGAGACAGTGGGGAGGGAGAGGAATAGTAGAAATAACATAGTAACCAGACAGAAAATTATAGCTAGTAACTGTACTGACACACTTTGCTTTCTGTAACCTTCAGGACAAGGTTCAGGAGTGAGTTTGCGGTGCAGTTTCAGATTGTCCAGATCTCTGCCAAACCAACTTCTTCTTCCCTTGTACAAACAGGACTTTTGAGAAGAGGAATAAAAGCCAAGATGTGCTCTGTTGGCTTCAGTAGCAGGCCTGTCTCACTCTGGGTTGGATTCATTGAACATTTGGACACTCAATCCCTGCCCTGTCTAAATCCCCTCCTGTAGCATCTGACTTCATGCTATGCTGGTTTCGGCAAGGCAGGGAATCTGTATAGGATTGATGAGGTGGTAGGAGGCCTGGAGAATTTGGAGAGGGAAGTTGCGCCCTCCAGGACAGCGTAGTGCTGAGGTTTCTGAGTAGAAGTGGAGAGTCCCATGTGGCACAGAGCTCTCACACCAGCTCAGGCACTGGAACTGGCACAGCTATCGTATCTATGGCTCTGTGCCTCCCTTAAAAAGTTCCGAATCAGAATAGCTCTTTAGATCTGGCACTCTGAAGTGACTGTTGTATTTCCAGTCCCAGAGGCAAAGTTAGAAGGGGCCTGTCTGTCCCATCTTGCATTGCAGAGTGTGTTATGCCCTAAATTACTTGTCCATGGTCACAGAGAGAGTCAATGGCAGGATCAGGAGCTGACTCTTGTCTCTGAAGCTCAAGCTGGCGTCTAACTCCAGAATATCTTTGCACCTAAGATTGGTGTCTATTTTCTACATGTGAGAGACTATAAGTCCATCCTGAAGGATTCTGATAGAAAATTTTTCCAAATCATATTGTACACTTACATATTATAACTGAATTGATCTGACAGCTCTGACCAAAGAGGGGAAGCCTCACGCACCCGTTCTCACCCAGTGCTCCCTGCCACTATTCTCAACTGCACCACTTCACTCTTGCGCACCACCTTTCATACTTCTCAGACCTTTACTGAGCTGATTTCTTTCTTCTGGGTCAGTTTTCTGCCAGATTAGTGGGTTGAATTAGCTTACTGTAGAGTCCAGTGAGTGCCAGAGCTGGTGGAGGAGGTCCATGGGCAAAGGCAGAGGTGCAAGGCGCTTTTTAGCTATGCGTGGATCAGCTCGAGCCTTAACGTGTAAGTTCATCATTGACTGCGAAATTACCCCACAACCTGCAGTAACTGTGGCTCACAAGAGAGGAGGAGTGTTTCATGCCCAGGAGATGAAGAAACTAGACTGATGCGCAAGTTATTTTCATGCTTTTTGCAGGTTCCCCTATTAATTTCTTTCTCTAATCCTAAAGCTCAGCTGGATTAATATTTATGTCAAGTCACCACACACACACACACTTATCCTCCCCAGCAGACTCTGTAACCTTGAGGCTTTTGGGAGCGGTGATTATGCTGCTAACCACAGCCATGCTCCTTGGAACAAAGCAGAGAGACTCCGGACTTCACTCTCCCATCCCAGCAAGATGCAAGTAGTGATGGGCATCCTGCAGAGAGGCTCAACTCTCCCGCGTTATCTGCTCAGGTACATCCAGAAGAATGACTGATGAGAGGTAGGAATTGCTGCTGTCAGCGTTGCAGAGCCCAGTAAGCTTTAATCTCTCCGTCCAGAGCCTCATCTCTTCTCAAGATCTTTCTGCTACACTGGCATTCTCTCAAGCTCTCTGCTCTCCACGTTCAGTCCCCTTTCCACATTCAGATCCTCCCCCCAAGCCATGACTATGTGAACAATCCAATGAACCCCGAGCTATCCAAGGCCTCTTGTTCTTAAAATACATGCTGAAACTGCATAGATACTTGCATATTCACTTGTTGTTATTCTGCAGAAGTACCTACTGCAGCGCAGTTGCAAGGGGGCAAGCGGGTAACACTAAGGAGTGAATCACTTTATAAATCCTACAGAAGCACTAATGATATCACCTCCCAGTTCCTGACACAGCCCTGCTTAACCATCAGCACAGTCCTTGCCACAGTTTTATCCCATGGTCTGGCTATCCAAACAAAAGAACACTTTACTGTCCAACTATCAATATCTCAGCCCCAAATTCAGCAAAGAGTAATTGGGGAAAATTTAGTCATTGTAAAGGCTGAAGCACAACAACTGCAACCTCCAGTCTCTGTTGGAGACAAAGCAGATGTTAGACCAATATTTGTTAGAGGGGAAGTGAGGCATTGCCATTGTGCCTGCCTGCTACAGTGAGAGCTGAGAATCTGTCTTCTGGGTTTAGTCAGTCCTTGCCCTTTCTCAGAGACCAACAGTATAGAGTCTTATTAGGCAACAGGTTTAAGGAGTGATTTTTTTTTTAATGGAACTCACTGCTACAGGGTGCTGTCGAGGCCCAAAGTTTGATTAGCCTCAGAATATTTAGACAAATTCACATAAGGAAAATCTTTCAAGTGATATTGAATGCTAAGATGCAGATACAGCCCCTGGCAGTGGGTATCCCTAATCTGCTTTTGTCCGAAAAGCTAGGAGGCTATGGTCCGGAGCTGGATTGCTGTCTGCCTCTTTTATTCTTTCTCCCCTTCCTCAAAGCACGTGGAACCATCAGAGACACACTACCAGGTGAGAGGAGCCCTCAGCCTGACCCTTCATGGCTGCTCCTGTGTTTTTAGGCCATTGTACTACGCAGTTCGGTGTTCTGAACTGCCTCCAAATAAACGTGTGCAGGGAATTCGGTGCAGAGATCCTAGCTGGGGTCCTGGATACAGTATAATCACATTAGCCTGGCAACATGCCCTTGCTGATTAGCCCCCCGCCACCCCTCCTTTAAGCAGAGCTAATTAACCCAAGCGCAGCACTGTACTGAAACTGTATTAATTCTTGCGGCTCCAGGGCTGGCTTAGCCAGTGCTACCTTGGGGACGACACAGCACAGATACATTAAGATAACTAGTGTCAGCTGCTCTCTTAGCGTGGAGTTGGGCAAAGACTGCCATTATTCCCATACCTACTCTGCCACAAACCTGTCAGATAGGAGATTTCATGTTCTTTACTGCTCTGGACAGGTTTTGAAGTGCCATTCCCAAGATGATTGGTCTCCGATGTCTGTAGGTTCTCAGGTGGCATTCCCAGATTCCTAGAGTCAAAGGGGTTATGTAGAATTCCCCTTCTGAGCTAACGTCTCAGTTCTGGATGTCAGGGAAGCTACAAATCTCCTTGCTCTTCTAGTAATGCGTGTGAAGGAGAGGGTAGGGAGGGTGCAGCACTCTAGAAATTAAAGGTGTCTGGAAAATTTAATCAAATGCAAAATTTAATCTAATTTCCTAGTTGGAAAAAGTTTGGAGAGCCTTGCTCTATCCTGTTATGACTGCACTAGTTGTGTATTACCTCAGTCTGTTAAGAGATGGCCTGAAAACTATTATGTCCCCTGTTACTGTCAATCAAAGTATTTGGGATTGATAACAAGGCTTATAAATGATGTGCTTTATTGATTGTGTCTAGAAGCAAGGGCTTCTGATGTGCGCTGGACTCGGGGTCTCAGCACTGCCTCTAGGTAGTTTTTCCTGTAATCAGGACTGGGTTTTCCGGCTGGTTTGCAGGCTGGAGTCAGCAAGTGAAAGGAGCGAGGTTAGATGTAGCTCAAGTTAAGAGGAGGGGTCCAGCTTCCCCCCTGACATATTAAAGAATGGCTGGAATAGTAAAGGGTCCCCCATCCCCACCTTCTCTGCATACCCACCCACATGTGATGGTAGGTCCAAGGCGGTTGCCAGAAAATTGTAACCTGATGTAAGCTGGCCCTCCTTTGAGTGGGGATTTGGAGAGGTCCCTTCCAACTTATATCATCCTTTGATTTAAAGTCCCTAAGTGTTCTCAGGCAGTGAGCAGTTAAGATCTGGTGAGGATGGCTGGCCTAGGATTGTGCATCCAGTGCTGCAAGGCAGCTGCCCTTTTACAGATATCACACCCATCTCGATTTTAAAAGAAAGTTTGTAGGAAGTAGGTAATGGAGTGGTATAAAGAATGATTTGTTCAGTTCAGCTCAACCAAAAAATCAGAAATTTATGTCAATTGTTTTAAGGTTATTTAATCCTTTTCATGAAAGAATCCTGGGTTGGTTATAAAATGGAAATGTTTTCTGAAGGAAAACCTAATGATTTCTTTTAAAAACATCTTGCAGTGCAAATTGCCTTCCCTTTATGGCCTTAAGTAAGCTGGAGTCAAGTAGCTTTTGTTCTTGCAGAAGAATATTTCATCGGTGAACTTACTATTCCTTGAAACTGTTTACCCATGTGTTACTAAGAGAAGCCCCATTTTGAAGCCGTAAAACATGTCCTTTAGCTATCTATGCGGTGGTGATCAGTTAGCACTTAAAGCAGACAGTTCAGTGCCCAGGTGTGTGAGTGTGTCCATCTCACGGGTGGCAGTGCCTATGTGGAGCGTACGGCTGCGATGAAGCACAGGGTACCCTCTCCATGCTCACACGAACAAGGGAAGGAAGGAGTCAGCGACATTGCGGTGCCTTTGTAGCACATCTGTACAGAAGGAAAAACGAAGCTGCCATGTAGGTTGCCTTCTGTCAAGCAGGTTTACGTTGGGGATTCGTCTTGGTTTGCTGTATCAGAGGTACTGTGATTACTGCTAGGATTTTGACATCTTATTTCTGAGAGTGGAAGCCAGACAGATAGTTCTGTTCTTTGAGCAATGTCGATGACAACCTGGTCTGAGCAGTATGTTTGTGCACGCACGAGCACTGCGTGTCTTGTCACGGAAAGGATAGTGCTGTTGCCTCTGCAGTTCTTCGTATCCCAGTGTGGGATTTCAAACTTCATTATCAGTTTTGAAATTCATTTTGGCACTTGAACTGTAAATAAATAAATAAATACATCATAATGCAAAGAGCTAAGCCTCCCTGCTGAGCCGTCTCTCCTGGCAAAAGGCTGCTCCCAGCAATACTGATTTCAAATTGCACAGACTCACTGTTCCCTTTTCCCCATCTCCAGCCTTTGTCTGGTGGCAGATTTTACCTCATCTCGCTCATTCTGCTCTTCTGATGAAAGTAAGGTTGATCTCTGTTTCCCCATCACGCTTCCAAATATGTGGTTCCAGTGACACATCCTGACATCTCCAAAATATCCTGTGCTATGAGTTTCACAGTGCTAATGAATAATAAAAGATTCATCGACCAGGTCCAAAAGTTCCCTGTGCTGAACTACTGACTTGTGCTAGGTTTGACCTCTCAAACCTAGCATGTTATTCTCCTCAGGGCCCTTTCCTAGGCTGGAACTAGTCATGGAAAACAAGCTGTTTCTCTAGCCATGATGTACAAGTTGGTACATAATACATTCATCATTGCACCACCTTTCGTCATGCACAGGATTAGACCTTGATGCTGAGCACCTCTCAGAGCGGACAAACGGCGGCATTGCCCACAACATTTCATGCAAAGAGATTTGTCCCAAAGTTCTTGGATCTGCTGTCCTAGGACCCCTGAAGTCAGCAGACATTTCCGTTGCTTGCAGTGAAGCCAGGCCATGTCCTCTGGGGCTGCGAGTGCAAACTCAGCACAGTGTGCTGAACAGCATCGTCCTCTGCGGTGGGGTTCCCTGGCTTGTGCTGTGGCCACTGCAGCAATGCTGCCAACAGGAGGAAGTAAACAACTGCTTCGTCAGGCTTATAATTGACCCTACTCAGTCTGTTGACATCTCGCAGCCCAGAAATAGGATTGTCTGAAGCATAATCCTTGCCTGAATAGGTACTGATTAACAGCAAGGGGAGGCAGCTATGGCAGCTGATCATTACAACCATCCTCAACATAATAAATGTATAGAAAGTGGAAAAAAAGCTCCAAGAATTTTCTGCTAGTGTTTGTGGTCTTTGTAACACAGCAAGAGATAAGGAGCTTGATTCTAGGTAAGATAATTTCTGAAGGTATCACTGCAGTAAGGGTCAAAGTGTTCCGTGTTTTTCAACATGTAACATGCCACCCTTAAAAGTCATCTTCCTGTAGCAAATGGAGCTGGTGCCGTGGTACAAAAATAAACCCAGTCTTTGGAAGAACTCAGAACTAGGACATAACGTAAAGCTTTTTGCAGAATGGAGGTAGCTATCGAATAGCTTCCAAAGCTGAAGAGTAGATGGACATTAAATGTAGCTCATTAATCAGAAAGTAGCACTGATAATGTTTGGTGCTGTGCTAGATGTGGTCTGAGTTGTTCTGGTTGACTTGGTATTGAAATAACCACCGGTTCCTGTACACCAACTGCGTTCATAAGTGTTGGCAGATTCTGCATAAACTGTGATAGCCTGCACCGGTTACAGTTCTCAGCAAAATTTCAGGAAGAGAAAAGAGCAAAATTATATCATAGAATCATAGAATCACAGAAGGGTTTGGGTTGGAAGGGACCTTGAAGACCATCTAGTCTTCCTATAGAAGGTGGACCAAAAGAGGAGTCAGAGAGGTGTCAATGCCAGGAGTGGGATGGGAACAGCTCTTCTCAGATGCAGGATTGTTTTTGTATTCAGAATTAGGGCAAGGAAATAGTTCAGCCTTTTCAGCCAGTGATTTGTTACTGGCAGAGAGAGGAGGATTCGTGATCGAGATTGAGGGCATGGAAGGAGTTAAAAATATTTTGTTCCCTTTGGACTGTGAGTTGTCTGAGCTTTGGTAGAAGGGGAGGGGAGTGGTGAGACAACTAGGGAAAGTGGCCAGTTATGGAAGGAAAAATACTCAGCTAAATGGTTTCCTTTTGATGTATTAATACCTCCTTCAAGGGCTTATTAGAGGAAAAACAGACTTAAGAAAATGAGTTAGGATTTAAATGGACTCGATTGTCTTCAGAGAGATTTAAATAATTCCTAAATGAGTCTTTTTAGTTGAACTCAGAGAGGCCACTAATCTCTGAGCACAGGTCAGACTGAGGACATAGAGACAAGTAGGAAGACCGAACAGACAAGCGGAAGGGAGAAAGGAGGCAAAAGGGGGTTGTTGGGTTAGGCCTGGCCACATCTGAAAGGAACGCAAAGGGGTGCCAGCTCAAGGGGGCATGAAGTGGCTTTAGAGAGTGCCAGATCTGCACGGTTTTGGGGCCTCAGTTAAAAAAGAAAGACGTGTAAATTCAGGGTTATCAGGCAAAGTCTTTAATCCCCATGTACTCTGCTGTTGATGTTCACCACACAATTACCCTTACCCCTTTGCTTTGTCCCATCACTGAGTGTTGCTGGTGACCTCAGGAGTGATCTCGCTTAGAGCTGAGCAGATACATGTACATCCCACTGCACTTTGAAAGGCCCTCCAGTTTTTTACTGGCCTTTTGTTTACTGGCTATTGGTGCTTGACCCTGCAAGAGTGATGGCTTTCAGCCTGGCTGAGCAGCCCTAAGGAAAGGGGGAAAAAACCCACATGAATCTTCCATTTATCATAGAGAGAGAGAAGGGGCTGGTGCTTTCGTTTCTGAGCACCTCTGCAGACTCCAGCTCTACGTGACGGAGAGTTAAGAGCCCACAAACTCTCCAGCTGGCATGGGTGACGGGAGGTAGCACTAGCAACGACAAGAGAGCTAAGATGTGCACCTCTTTTAACTATAACAGAGAATTATGGTTCCTTATTTTACAATTTTCTTTTGTAACCGTGTTTTTAATTTGTAATCGGAAGTAGAACCTTTCATTCTGGTGAAGTAAATTTGTCCTGTTTTTCACTCTGAGCCTTATCTAGGGACAGTGATTGTAGGAGAATCTGACAAGCCCTAGGGACTTTGCAGAGCAGTAATTTATTGCTCTTTGGTGCAAAGCAATAAATCCATGAATAAGCGAAGAATCTGAGTTGCCCCATCCAACCTTGCCCCATCCAACCTGTACTTGTTAATCCGAGAAGCTGGGGGTATTTTTCCCAAGAAGCAAAGGTCAGTTAAAGATTGATAGCAAGTGCTTATGGTGGAGGGAAGAGGGGTAGCAGGCAGGTGGCTGGCAGCAGGTGATGAGAGGCATCTTGTGACACAGGTCAATGGTCCAATTTGAGACTAAAACTGAGAGTATAAGGTGATATTTTTGGCAAATAATTTATCAAACAAAAATACAGCATTAAAACAAGCAGAACTGTTTGTAGATTTAGGATAAATTTAATAAACCTGAGTGCAAAAGCTAGTAGCTAATAATTTCCCTTTCCATAATGAGCGCCCTGCATGTCCTGTGTCCGATTTGCCAGGTCCCATGGCCACCTCAAATGCTGGGTGCATCTCCAGTGGCAGTAGACACCTATGTTTTTAGGCATCTGAGCCAAGCCCTTAAACTTCCTGCATTTAAGAGCATAACCTGCAAAATTCTTGACAGGCTCAGACCAGCGAGTTGTCCACGTGTGAGATGTTGGTTTCTGCTCCCTTTATCTTTCTCATTCAGACTCTGCGCAGCACCCAGCATCGCGCTGCCTGACACAGCGCTCTGCCAGTCTCTACAGAACTTCACCAGTCCAAATAATAAAGTGCGGCGTTCGTTGCCAATTCTCTGCCTGGCTCCCTGTGGGGAGGTGGTGACTCGCTTGACTTTGATCATGCTGTAGCGATCATGAATATTTACAGGCAGCTCCTCTGCTGCTAGCTACAGACAAAAAGCTCTGGAAATGCCAGGAAACCCCGAGTGTCCCCTCTGCCACCTTGGCTTCTTAGAGTAATTCCTTCTCCTCTCTGGTGCAGATCAAGTTGTTAGCATGCAAGGCAGTGCTAGCACAGACTGTACTGAGAGCGGAGCGACACTGGTGTGTGCAGGGGAGGTCTGTAATGAGCAGAAGTTTGGTAATTAGGCTCTTCAGCACAAGCTGCAGTACAGGGACATTCAGGGACAGACTTATCGGGGAGAAGAGGGGAAAGAAGGATGGCAAAGGGGGACCATAGTCCTTTTGTCAGCATTATTATGGTACATGCTCAGGATCATATTCTGTACTGCGTACCAGTACAGAGGGAGGGAGCATGACCATTGCAATGCACACGCCTTGTCCCTGCAGCACCTTCAAGGCAAGTGGACCCATTTACGGTCCTGTGCCCTTCAGGAAGTGTCATTTATTCACAGAAAGCACCATTCATCCCCAAATACCGCTCTGGCATCAGTCAGAGTGTGCCCTTGTATTCCCCTCTAAGTGACATGATGGAAATGCAAAACATTAGGTAAAAACACGGACAGGTTAGATGGCACAAGTGCATGGGGCAAAAGGGACCCAGCAAAAGGTGAAGAAAATCGGGACCTGTGCAGCCCTAGGTGGGAAAGCAAAGGTGCCATCATAGCGAGGCAGACAGGAACACAGAGGAGAGGAAAAGCAGGTCACGGGTACTGCAGCTTCAACCGAATAACTCAGATTTCTGTCTGTGCGTGTCCTTCAGTTTGTGACTATGAACTTCCAAGGCAGAACTGTGTTCTGTTCTGTGTGGCCCCTGGTACAGTGGGTTCCTGTGCTTGGCTGAGGCCTCGAGGTGCTGCACATCACTTACTGGTCATGACCAAGCTGCCAGGTCATACGCGCTGGCTGCCATTCTGCTGTGTGCCATGGAAAAACCTTCTGTTGAGTACGCATTCTACTTTCCTTGCTCTCATTCTGCACAGGGTTCGGACAGCAATATTTGCTGAGAGGAGATTCCTAGCTGAGGACTTCTTACTCATCTCTGCTCCCAGCTTTTGCTGTGTGTGTAGGGGAGAATAGGCAGCTGGGCTGCTCAGCATCCAGGGAATGAGGAGCTGTCTCCACAGAGTAACTGGCTGAGGATAAGTTTAAAGGTTAAAACATGGGGCAGCCATTTGGGGAATATAACAAAGGTGTCTGCAAACTCCTGTTCAGAAAGTTGCTCTCTCCCGCACCAGATTTATCTGCCTGGACCTGGCTTGGCGGGAAGGAAGCAGGTATGGGTACGGTCTAGCATGTGCTTGTCCGTGAACAGGCACCATTTGTTACATGTCCTGGTAACTCCTCCTCTTCTTCTCTCCCCTGCACAGTACAAGCAAGTGGAACAGTATATGTCCTTCCACAAGCTCCCTGCAGACATGCGGCAGCGCATCCATGATTACTATGAGCACCGCTACCAGGGGAAGATGTTTGATGAGGAGAGCATCCTGGGAGAGCTGAGTGAGCCCCTCCGAGAGGTAAGGAGGGGGCAGTGAACGGGCAATGCATGTTCCTGTCATCTTTGGCAGCTGTGGAGTTCCCGGTGTGCGGTGTCCTGTCCCAGTGCTTTGCAGAGGACACCATCAATTGATGGCAATGGTGGGAGGCCAGCTTTCCTGTTAGCACTGGCTGTGTGTGCTCTAGCATCAGAGAGAGCAGCAGAAACCCAGCAGAAACCCAGGCCTTTGCCATTTGCCAGACTCTTGCCTGAGTCAAGTCATGTCTGACAGAAAGGCAACAGGGGCTGCAATATGCAGGCCCTGCCACCCACTCAGCATGTGAATAGGTACATCTTGGCACCTTTCGAGGCCGTGGCAATGTCATCCCCTTCCCCAAAGAGCCCCTGGGAAGTGCCTTGCTATTACTTCAGACTTCTGCAAGCCCCCTTCCCTCCCTGCACAGACATGCACCGCTGCCTGGCACAACGTCTCAGTAAGCTCCCACCTCGTGCTCCCTAATACTAAGCTGTGTCTCATGTACTTATGTAAACCTCTATGTGGTGTGCTGGCCTCATCTGTGCCCCATCCATCAGCTGCAACAGCGTGTAGAGTCAAAGGAAGGAGGAGCCTCCATGCTCGAAGAAGTCCTTACAGAACCTCCCCTTCCCTAGCTGAAGCTTAGCAATGCAGGTTCTCCCTGGTATGTGCCTCCAATATGTTGCCCACAAGCACCAGAAGCGGTCTTCTTTCTGTCTTCCTCCCCCCAGTAATGTACGTCCATAGGAGAGAGAGAAGCTAAGGATCTACCAGGCATATTTTAAAACTAGTTCTGCCAAAGTCTCAAAGGGCAACCCTGAAAAGAACCCCAGTGAGGAGGAGACAGATGCTTCCCCAGCCCTCTTTCTTCCTGCTCCAGTCATCCAGATGCTCCTTCCCTGCTTGGCTGGGGAGCGATGTGCTGAGGTGATTTACTCAGTATCACTTTCTGCTGCTTTCTGAGGCTGAGCTGACACGGTGCAGAGCAGCTCCTATGCAGCGGAAAGTGCTGTCATACCCTCCGAGTGACACCAAGCCACAGGAGGAGGCGCAGTCCCTGTCTGCTATATGACAGCTGAACAGCTGAATTGGGTTTTCTTCATCTGAGGTTGATGATCCAGCCCATGCCCCAGTGACGGGTGGGCACCTCTCCCTCCCCTCTCTTGACACTGTCCCCATCTGCCCAGGATAATTCTTTTTCTGAGCGCCTTGGCACATTTGCGCTGTTTAATATCTCATTGACATGCAAGGGCAACAGAGAACGGAGGGCTGCCAAGGTGAGTTAAAACATTTTCCCGGAGAGGAGCCCTGGGCTTTTTCATACAGCATTTCACCAGTGCTGTGCACCTCTCTCACAGACGGAGATTTCCTGCAGAAAGAGGTATATTGTGTGTATTTGGGAGGTTGGGGGAGTATTGTCCCTGCTCAGAGAGAAACCATATGAATGAAAGCAGCGAAGCATGGTGTCAAGCTGTCAGCTTCAGCTCGCACTGCCGTGTGCTCTGAGCACCCAGAGCCCATTCCAGCCTGCACTGGGGGAGCCAGACTAAGGGAACAGGTTTTTTTTCCACTTTGCAATGTACAGGTCAAGTGGGGGATAAGTTATTAGATGTTGACTAAACATATGGATGTGTCTTTTCTGCTCCCTGTCCCATCTTTTCTCCCTCCTCCCTCTCTCTCTCTCTTATCACATCATGGTCAGGAAATCATAAACTTCAACTGCCGGAAGCTGGTTGCCTCCATGCCGCTCTTTGCCAATGCAGATCCCAACTTTGTGACATCCATGTTGACCAAGTTGCGATTTGAGGTGTTTCAGCCAGGGGATTACATCATCCGTGAGGGCACCATTGGCAAGAAGATGTACTTCATCCAGCACGGGGTGGTGAGCGTCCTCACCAAAGGCAACAAGGAGACCAAGCTGGCAGATGGCTCCTACTTCGGAGGTGCGTGTTAGTGTGTCACCCTTACATAGCGATACCCACACTGGGATGGCAGCACGTGGAACCGATACACCCGACACCTCCTCCTCCACCCTCTGTCTCTGTTCATCTCACCTGTCTTGCAGCTTCCCGTATAGTAAATTGTGACTGGGAGGTGACTGGGACTCGTGGGCAGTACAGGAATCTGGATAATAAATGATAACAAAACAGAGAAGGGAAACTTAGTGCTTGTAGGTTCATTTCTTTTTACCCCAAGCAAACTGACAGATCTGTGAAGCTGAGAACTTAAAGGAAAAAAATGGAGCATTCTCAATTCTCCAAGCACATTTATAGTGTTGCCTAGTCTTACTGTCTGGCATCTATCATACGAGGTACTGTGTAAACACGGAGGAAAAAACATAGTCCATCATCTCCCCAGCCTGTGGCTCAGCAAAATGTCGTGAAGGTGAGCAGGCAGGCATAACATAGCAGCAGCAGAGCTCTGGAACAGGGAAACCAGCATGAGGTCAGAAAAGACTGTAAGAGAAGATTTAGGGTGTTGCTCTTAGGAGTAACACAGAGACACCCCTCCTATCAGAGCCCCGTAGAGACCTTGCTGACAGCCCAAGACAGCCAGTTCTCTAGTAGATGCATGTTTCAGTACAAGCACTGAATACACCACAATTAATGACCTACTGAGCAGGGGCAGAATGAAACCTGCCTTTTCTTCCCTTCTATAAGAGCTTTTCTTTATTAAAAAATCCCTATCATGTACTACCTACACTCTTCTTAGACTCAGTTCCTGTGAAACAACCTGTCTGCACCTACCTGGAGTACAAAGATTTTGCACGTCCCTAGCAAGTTGGGTCAGTTTGCTGGGATTTGGAGTTACAGCGTTGGAGTCAGGATACCGTGACTCTGACAGATTTGATTAAAATTGCCCATGACATTCAATGTGTTTTAGACACCAGACACACATTCAAAGCCGGCACAGTCTCATAAGCATCATTTCCTTAGGAAAGCAGCCTAATAATGCACTTATAACCTTGTAGTGATGCTACATTTATGGTAGAGTCAAGGGCTTTCTGTTCTGTAACCAGCTGAGCATCCTCCTAGGAGTAGATGACTGCAGCGTAAATACACCAAGAGTTGGTAGGTGCCACTAACTTGGCTTTCCCTGACGATCTGTAAGCTTATGGCACATCTACAAAAACCTTTGAAAACTTTGAAAAGACAAATGTTCCGGGTGTGGGGATCAAAATTACTGCCAGGCACCAAGGCCACAGGTCAGCACAGAGCCTTTACTACAAATCTAGAAAGAGAATTAGCTTCAATGAGAGCACAGCTTGACCTTCTGCTCCTAGTGCCCATGAGGAGCTGGAGAAAGACAGCTTCTCCAGCCTGAATGCAAAAATGATATCTTTGATAATCCACCATAATAAAACTGGTCTGGCTAATGAGATCGGCAGAATCCCTGAGGTGCAATTGTGTGTAGCAGCTGCCACAACTCAGCCCCCTGGTATTTTTAAATGTTACTGCATATGCAGAATATTACCACTGTTCATATTTTGAGTGGGAGAGCAGGTAGAGTCCAGCTAGAGAGGAGACTGGGTGGCAGGCAGGACTGTCTGTGAGTGACAGTGCCAGATCTCATATCGCAGGGGTGATGGTGTCTATCCCAGTTCTCTGGGTCTTTCATTCCAGAAATTTGCCTGCTGACCCGTGGCCGGCGCACAGCCAGCGTGCGAGCTGATACCTACTGCCGGCTCTACTCCCTCTCGGTGGACAACTTCAACGAGGTGCTGGAAGAGTATCCCATGATGCGGCGAGCTTTTGAAACCGTGGCTCTCGACAGGCTGGACAGAATTGGTAAGTAGAAGGTGTGAGGGTCTCCTTCCCATTACCTGCTGCCCTGGCACCCCATCTCCAGCCTTGGTCCTTAGTTCCTTTGCTGGTGTCGTGAACTGAAGGAGATCTCAGCCTGTCTCTCCGTGCCTGACGTCAGCTTCTACAAGGAGCCCCATTCACAATCAAATCCATATCCTTCTCTCTCTTTCTCTCTCACACATACACATTTCTGCTGGCTCCTGCTTCCGTTCGTTTCCAAGAGGTCTTTTTGAAGAACAGAGATCTGCAATCCGAGGCCATCAGGGCCATGCCGGTGAATTCACTAGGTTTTGAATTTTAGCTCAGAATGTGTAACTACGCAATTGATAAAAACCTAGCCTCCCCCAGTAAAGAGTATTACTGGATTGTTAGAGCTCATAGTCACCCATCCCAGGATGCTCTCATGTCCTGTGGGAGACATAACCTGTGCTGCAGACATCCTTGTCTAACTAGAGAAGACCAGGATAACATCCCTTGGTCACAAACAGAGACATTTTAACACAGAGAGATTAAGTGACTTAAGCGAGGTCATGCAAGAAGTCTTTGCAGAGCTGAGGACCAAGCATTTCAGAGTCCCAATCTAACTTCTTTAGCTTCTTATTATACATCTCTGAAAACTGCATGCATTTTCATTGCTTTTCAGAATCAAAAAGGTCAGTGCAGGTCTGAGTACAATGCAGAAGGCAAGGAGGATAACGGGGTGAGGGGGGTAGGGAATAAGCTGGCATCCCAGCAAGGGGTGCAGTGCCTCTGGGGCTTTTCATGCCAGGAACATTGTATTCTGTGCATCTCATTACCTGCTGCAAATCAGAAAGTGTGACCCCTGAGGAAAAGGTTATGAGCTAAATATGTAGAGTTTGGCAAAGCCCATGCTAATGAGGCCCTAGTGTAAGTGGCAATAGTCCCATCACTTGGGTTCTTTAAATTAGACTGAACAAACCGCTAAGGAAATGTAACGTCAGGCACAACCAGGGATGGACCAGCTCGACTTTATCTCAAATTCTTTGGCTTTAGGTGCTCAGTGCTGCTCAGCTTCCTAGGCTGATGCTCTCTGTGACTGTGTATATGGGTGGGCAGGGCATCCTGTGCTCCTTGTCTTCTGCTGCACACGTAACTAAAATTCATGGAAAATTCTGAACCAGCATAAAGAACCTCACATGCTTTTTCCCCTAGGAGAAATTCCTTTCCACACGCAGCTGCAAAATGTCAACATAAGGTCAGAAGGTGACATGGAGCAAGTGGAATAACAGGCCCTTTGGTGCAGAGCTCTGGCATTGTCCTCCCCTCCTCTTGCCATTCTGCTGACCTGAGACAACGTCAGTCCCTGTGCCATATAAAAGGCAGAGACCTTCAGAGTCGTACACTGAAAATCCTACTGCTACCCCTGTTTCCCTGGCAATCAGACTTGAGAGCTGTCTGTTCTCTCAACTTTACATCCTCTGCTATTGCCAAATAGCATCTTCATAGCACTTTCCAACCCTGTCGTGCCCAATGCTCTTTGGCTGGAATTTCCCAAAAGAGCCTAAGGGAGTTACACACACCCTACTGAAATTAGGAGATGCCATGGAAATCCCCGTCTTTATAAATAAGGCATTTCTTCACCTTCCCCTGAAATGTGCACCATCCAGAAAGAGCAGTGCAGTAGCTGTGTAACAGCATGTGACATTTTAGGGAAGTCAAGATTACTGCATTCTGCTGAGACTCTCTCTGGAAATAGAAGGATTATTCTAGAGGACTGAAGTTAAGGATCAGCAGTTCGTAAAAGCCAGGTATGAGCAGAAGCAGGACCATACTTTTGCTTCCTGTTAATGTTCAGCTCAGGATCTGTACTCAAGATGGAAGCAAATGGGAGCCTCTTTCCAAGTCAGTGGTGCATTCACTACCTCCCTTCTACCCAGATGACAACATGTCCTTGAGGAGCCCATGCCTCAGTGAGTACATGAAATGATTCAGAAGGCTCTATCACTCTTCTGGTACTAAGATCCGTCCAGTATTCTCCCCTGTGCAGTGAGGAATCAAGACAGCAGGGAGAAAAATCTCAGTCCGTCCAGTCACAGTGACTGGAGAGATGTTTAGAGGATTACCTGCTCTATGGAGGATTTGGAAAGCATGATCTAAGCTTGTCTAGGTAGCAGGGAGACAGGATGAGAACGTAAGACCTCATCCCTTGAAGCAACAGGAGCAGTACTGGTTGACTGGAGGTGCGATGAGGCGTTCACTTTGCAGAGCAAATGCAGTTCAAAAGCCTGTGGCGAGGCAGAGGGGAAGGAGAGGGGCAGATGCACCCTGATCTCTGTGCCCCCATCGCTTCCTGCTGGTAGATGGGCAGTGCAGTAGCATGAAGGGCTCAGCCCGCCCGGGAGCTGTCAGCTACATTGATCGCTCGGCAAAGAGCATGTTGATGTATCCTTCTAATCTCTGTTGTTAATGGGAACTGATACTGGCATCCTGCCTGTGCCATGCGTGGCCGGGGAAGATGTTTCCCAGGTGTTTTGCACTTGCAGAGCTCTTTAAAGCCTGGAAGGGATTAGTTGCCGTGAATTGACTAAGGCTGGGATTCTAGGAAGATTTGTGTCCCTGCTCAGCTCTGCTCTCTGAGTAACTTCAGACTCTAAAGAACTCCTCAACTTGCGGAATATCACATGCATAATTCTCCACAGGCTCAGGGCCTGAAGCTTGAGACTCAAGGAAATTAGGCTGATCACTGATTAATGATCATTTTATCACTGATTAAATCTTCCTCTTGTTCTTGACCAAGCTGTAAAATTCTTTGTAGTATTTTGTGTGTTGAAATGATTTGTTCATTTCTCCAGTGAGTAATTCTTTGTCTGACAAGCATTTGTGAATCGTCCCAGTTTGTGACGTGTCAGTTAGTTACGTAAGTCACATCATTCCGTTCCAGACTGGCTTCAAAACTGGCTTTCAGTGACCATTGAAGCTTAAAATTAGATTTTCACAAGTATTTGCACGTGTAAAACACAACCGCTCAAATGTTCATTGAAAGTAAGTACAATACGGGTCATGAATATTGTCGAATCAAAAGTCACTGATGCGTTCAAAAAATATTGGGGGGCAATTATTTTCCATTGTTCGTTATGCTGTAATAAATACCACAAATGCCCATCATAAGGTTGCTTACCATCCGTATCAAGGTCACTGGTGAGAGCTGAAGGCATACTTAAAGCCAGAGGAAGTTATTTTTTTCATTTTCATCAGGAATTTTTCACCACCTAGTTTGAAATGCATACATTTTGAATGCCAGTTGCATTATGTTTTGATTCAAGGATCCCAGTTAACCCAGGATTAGAAGTGCCTTGCATTTCCTCCAGGCATTGCAGATGCTAAAAAAACAAAGAAGAGCTAAGACAACACAATACCAGTCTCTAAATATAATTACATAATATTACTGCGGTGCAGGAGCGTCTGTTCAAGGTATTCTAGTGGCAGAAGTTTTAAAAGGTTTGTCATATAAGCAAGCCACAAAAATAGCCGTTCCCAAACTTTTTGACTGGGCACCCTATTTGTCAGCTCGTGATCACGCTTCTGCAATTGAAATCCTGTCGGGTTTGCAACCCCGCTTGTCTAGGTCATGACTAATACTCTGGGATCTGCTGCCTCAGAGGAAGGGCTGGCCTGTGCTAGGCTAGGTGAACTGTGAATGAGAACATCTGGGATTTGTGCCAAGCTCTGCCACAGATTCCCTGTTTGTCCTTGTCATGTTCGCTCCGTGCCTCAGTTCCTCATCTCTTCTACAGGGAAAATAATACTAACAAAGGTGGAGCTCGGTCTCTGAATCCTTCTTAGCTGCCTGCTCCCTTGTGGCAGGTGCCATGTGAGATCATATGAATAAAGGAAACGGACTGAAGCGTGTATAAATAAAACGATAGGTACTCAGCATAAATTTTACACTGTATCCACACTGTAGTCCCAAATTTGTTTACTGTACGCAGGTGAATAACCCCCAAAGAGGTGCACATGGGAGATGAGCAAGCAGATTTGGTCATAAGGAGATAGAGAGAGAGAGAGAGAGAGAGAGAGTTATATATATGCTTCTTCTTTGAGGCTGCTGATACAGGCACAAGTGGCGTAAAGATGCAAGTTCCTGTGGCCCAGGTATACAATGCTAGAGTGTGTGTGCTTTGGGAGCAAGCTTTATAGCTTTATTTCAAAATCACCTAGAACTGTGCCCAGCCCTTTAAGGAGGTGGAATCTTATTATCCAAGTACCTGAATAACCTGAATAACCCACGAACATAACCGTTCATGAGGAATCAAAGTACAAATACCACTGTGTGTATTCCTCTCACTTGAAATCCTCTCCTACCGTTTCCAACAGTACAGAGATCTGAATCTGATTTTATAGTCAGCAGAGAGAAGGCGGCATTTAGAGTGTGATTTGTCTTCTCCTAAGGTGGCTATCTAAAATGGCTTAAGTGAATCACACCCTGGAAATGCTATCTAGCACAGATATGCAGGGTGGGCACTCGGACTTAGCAGGAATTGAATATTTGAATCTCTTTTTATTTGGAAGTGAAGGCCCAGGCTCAGAGTACTTTCTGTTTAGCCTAAGGACAGATACCAGCAACTCACCAGCCATGAGGGAATGCAGATTACTTCAGCTTAATTAAGGTGAACTGGCAACCCCGTTCACCTGAATCTGAAGTAATATTTCTCATGCAACTCTAGAAGGAAAATAAAGCCTACGACACCTCAGTAGAAGGGACAGTGGGGAGTGGTGATGAGATCTCAGGAGACCTGTCTTTGACTTTGTAAATGACCTTGGTCACATCAGTTTGTCCCAACCCATGTCTACCTCGTGGGGAAGTTTGGTCTTCCGGACCACAGACGGATAGTTGGCTAACTGGGAGACATTAAGCAGAAGCAAGAGAGTTGGAGGAGTTGTAGGAGATACAATATATTTGTGCCCCATCTCCATGGCTCCCCCAGGTTACTGGATTCCTTTTATAGAGCCACGTCCACAGCTCTTTGCGATCTGCATCAAAGTAAAACACCTGTTTAGATAATATTTTACCATTCCAACACCTTTTAAAATAATTTTCATCCCCCTCTTTAATTACCTGAAGTGGGACCTGCTTCACAACCACACCTCTAGACTCAGGGGACTTTTCCTGCCTTGAAGGCACTCCAGTAGGTATCTGCAACCAGACCACACTGCAAAGCACACAACTGACAGGAAAACAGTGCCAGAATGTCCAGACTCTTCCAGAATCTGTCCCTGTCACAGCTGTCAGCTCCAGCAGGGCACTGAGAATTGAGTGCAGGAGCTTTGGCTCCAGACACAAGCACTTCTGCCACTTGAGGAGAAGGCAGCTCTTTGGCTTTAGTCTCCCGTGATAAGTAACAGCCAGGATGCCATGCTTCAGGCAGCACAGGCACTCCAGAATTCTACAATTCTTACACCCGTCCATGGATATTCACAAACAGTTTGCTCTAGATAGCTCTATAAATTCATTATTTTTTTTCTGCAAAGCTCCATATGATGGGAATAACTGTGAAGCCTGGGAGGGAAGAGCTTCATTTAAGTTTTGTTTACCTGTCATGAGATTCATCAGATAACATTATTCATGGTGTATCATTTGACCGACAGCAGTTGGCCCAGTTAAAGCTTGTGTCCTGTCTGTTAAGAGAGATGCCACATATTTTGAAAGATATCTATTCGGTTTATGGGAGAGGAGAAGCAATCAGTGGTAGGCCTGAGCTGTACAGGGAGGGAAGATCTCCACTTGGAAAGATAGAGATTTGTCCATTTTGCATTCTTGAACTCATTATTGTTTGTTAAGATGGTAATAACAGATTCAGCTAACCTCCCCAGTACAGTGGGCTCTACACTGATAGAATTTATTTCCCTTTCAATATGGTACGTGGCTCTCCTGCAATAAAACCCCTGTGTACGGGTGTAACTCCACATAGGCTTGCTGAGTAGATAGTGTTGTACTTTACATGTACCACCAGAGTTCAAAGGATACAGCTTTAGCAAGAGAGAAATAAAACTGCAGTATGGAGGTGGGTGCCGCCTTGCATGCGTCGTGACGTAAGAGCACGCATATGGCAACGACCGCAGAGCAGTTCATCCAGAACCGCACAGCCAGGCTCTCAGGAAAGTTAATCTGAATTAGTTTCTAGAGCAGATTTGTTACGTGCACTGAACTCCTCTGTGGATGCTCTTAGAGTTGATCCAGCTGGCTTTGCTTTGCTTCCAAGAGCTACTTCAACTCTAAGCAGAAACATTTAGACGACAATTAATACAGTTCGGTGCGGGTTAACCTACATTTGAGAAAGTCAGGCTTGAAGAGGAAAAGAGCACTTTTATACAGGGAGTTAGAATTATTTGGAAACCTCTGTTCCAGCTAATTTCGCTGTATACATGGACTCTAAGACAGCGGCAAGAGCCGGTGCAGCAGGACCTTCCGACCAGTATAGTCCCAGTGCAGAAGCGTTCCCCCGCAGCAGCTGTGGCAAACTGCCCGTTATTGAGTATAGCCAGGGTTTCTTTGCCTGCAGTTGCCAGTTGCTGTATTGCCCCTCCGGGGACGATGGCAACAAGCCGAATTGCCACAAGAGAGCAGCTCAGGCCACAAGTAACCCATAGGCAAGGGAGGGCAAAGCTGCTGTGAGCCCTTTGCTGCAACCAGTGATCCAAGCAGGGTGTTTAATATCCAGTCGTATGAATAATAAGAAGCAAAGACCTGAAAGAAGGAACCATGTGGCAGGGGGCAGCCACTTTGACAGCAGGCCAGGGCATAAGACAGCCTAATAAAGTGAGATTATTTCAAATACATGCAAATTCAGAAAGCAATTTAGTGACCTGAATTCTTAAACTGCAGCCAATGGGCTTAGACAGAACTGAAAAGAGAAATGAACAGAAAGTCACAGCTAATTTCCCCTGTGTCTGTGCAGAATTTTAACAACAGAAGGCTAATTTTGATTATTTGATAGAAGAATTATTGTTGAGTGCTGGCTCCTTTTATGAAATCACATGAGCCTTTCTCCCTGTTCTTTTGTGTGCTATCTACAGTTGAGGAAAATCTGACTTTGCAATTCTTTATTAAGGGAGCAACATCTATTTGCTCAGTTTCCATAATTTTACATACCCTACTCCTCTTCAAAGCACCAGTAGCTTTGCTATGAACATCTTCTAGGCTCTAAATACCTTTCCTTTCCCCCCCTGTATTTAGCCTTTTGTTGCAGTGGGGAAAATAAGGAGGTTTTTTCAAATCCAGAGCAGTCTATTGATGATATTTATTTTTGTCTATGGGAAAAAAAAAAAATCCAGCCAGTCCAAGTGAGTGCTTGGGAGCCACCCAGTCCTCCCCTCGTCAGGTCGTCACACTCCACTTGCCCTGCAGAAACCCAAGGCAGCTTCTCTCTCCTCTGCAGAAAGGTAAAAGGCCTTGAGCTACTTCAGACTAAGCAAGGGTGCGGAGTTGGCGCATGAGGTGGTCGCAGATAGTTCCTGTGCCAGCTCCATGGACCTCAGTAAATCTGTATAGCGCTTTTGGGTTTAGGAGAAATGCTTGGGTGGATTGTTTATCTTAGTACCTTAGAGTCTGCTTAGCACTTTATGTGGGATAAACAACATAGGAGGAGAAACTCTGCGACATACGTGATTAGATTGAAGGGGAAACAGGACTCCCTTTTCCTCTGTCCTAATGAAGCTTCTCACTGGCTTAGCAAGAACACTGGACTCTATTGCGGTTCACTGAGCGTAGCCATGAGCTGCAGAACATCATTTCAGTTAGGGTTACACAGAGCCAAACTAATCAGCCTTTCAGTCCTTTGATTGCTGTCTTTTTTGCTCTCCTTTTGAGGCAGGTGCTGTGACAAGAAATCCAAAGCAGAAAAAATTAATTTGAAACTGAAGCAATTTCATAAATAAGATGAGGGAGAGAAATAATCTTGGAACCACCAGCCTAAGCAAACTTAACTCCTACTGCCTTGTTCCACTGTTGGATTATGTTTCATGCAGGACCTTAGTCAGACCTGCCAGGAAAACGTCTTTGTCCCAGCAGGGCTCTGCTGAGTGCCTGTTCTCATGTGGTGCTGGTCAGAAGGAGGATTTTCTCCAGAAGCAACTATATAAGACTTCAAGACTTACATTGGTGTGTGGAAATACTATAGAATCATAGAACCATAGAAGGGTTTGGGTTTGAAAGGGCCTTGAAGACCATCTAGTTCCAACCCCCCTGCCGTGGGCACTAGACCTAAAGCCCCATTCCAGGGATGGGGCATCCACAGCTTCTCTGGGCAACCTGTTCAGTGCCTCACCACCCTCATCGTAAAGATTTAGTCTTAATATCTAATCTAAATCTACCCTCTTTTAATTTAAACCCATTCCCCCTTGTCCTGTCACTCCCTGCCCTTGTCACCAGTCCCTCTCCAGCTTTCCTGTAGCTCCTTTAGGGACTGGAAGGGGCTCTAAGGTCTCCTCGGAGCCTTCTCTACTCCAGGCTAAACCACCCCAACTCTCTCAGCCTGTCTCCATAGCAGAGGTGCTCCAGCCCTCGGATCATCTCTGTGGCCTCCTCTTGACTTGCTCCAACAGCTCCATGTCCTTCTTGTCCTGGGGACCCCAGAGCTGGACGCAGTACTGCAGGGGAGGTCTCATGAGAGCAGAGTAGAGGGGCAGAATCCCCTCCCTCGACCTGCTGCTCACGCTGCTGGGGATGCAGCCCAGGACGCGGTTGGCTTTCTGGGCTGCTAACGCACATTGCTGGGTCAAGTTGAGGTTGTTGCCCCCCAACACCCCCAAGTCCTTCTCCTCAGGGCTGCTCTCAATCCATTCTCTGCCCAGCCTGTAGTTGTGCTTGGGATTGGCCCAACCCATGTGCAGGACCTTGCCCTTGGCTGTGGTGAACTTCATGTGGTTCACATGGGCCCACCCCTCAAGCCTGTCAAGGTCCCTCTGGACAGTGTCCCTTCCTCCAGAGTGTCAACCCACCACATAGCTTGGTGTCGTCGGCAAACTTGCTGAGGGTGCGCTTGATCCCACTGTCCATGTTGCTGACAAAGATGTTAAACAGCACTGGTCCCAGT
The DNA here is from genome assembly GCF_028858705.1 of Grus americana. Classification (NCBI taxonomy): domain Eukaryota; kingdom Metazoa; phylum Chordata; class Aves; order Gruiformes; family Gruidae; genus Grus; species Grus americana. The sequence continues at coordinate 2,387,489 of NC_072861.1, read as the reverse complement.
ACCGACCCCTGAGGAACGCCACTTGTCACCGTTCTCCACTTGGACATCGAGCCGTTGACCACAACTCTTTGAGTGTGACCATCCAGCCAATTGCTTATCCACCGAGTGGTCCATACATCAAATCCACATCTCTCCAATTTAGAGACAAGGATGTCGTGTGGGACAGTGTCGAGAATGCTTTGCACAAGTCCAGGTAGATGACATCATTGCTCTTCCCTTATCCACCAATGCTGTAACCCCTTTGTAAGAAGGCCACCAAATTTTTCAGGCATGATTTGCCTGTTGACTGTCACCGATCACCTCCTTACTTTCCATGTGCCTGAGCATAGTTTCCAGGAGGATCTGCTCCATGATCTTGCCAGGTACAGAGGTGAGACTGAGTGGCCTGTAGATCCCTGGGTCTTTCTTTTTTCCCTTCTTAAAAATGGGGGTTATGTTTCCCCTTTTCCAGTCAGCGGGAACTTCACTGGACTGCCACGACTTCTCAAATATGATGGACAGCAGCTTAGCGACTTCATCCGCCAGTTCCCTCAGGACACATGGATGCATCACATCAGGTCCCGTGGACTTGTGCACCTTCAGGTTCCTTAGATGGTCTCGAACCTGATTTTCTCCTACAGTGGGTGGTTCTTCATTCTCCCAGTCCCTGCCTTTGCCTTCTGAGGCTTGTGCGGTGGGGCTGGAGCACTTGCCGGCGAAGACTGAGGCAAAAAAGTCATTGAGTATCTCAGCCTTCTCCATATCCCAGGTAACCAGGTCTCCCGTTTCATTCCGGAGAGGGCCCACATTTTCCCTCATCTTCCTTTTATCACTGACACACCTATAGAAACTTTTCTTGTTGCCCTTGATGTCCCTGGCCAGATTTAATTCTATCAGGGCTTTCCCTTTCCTAACCTGATCCCTGGCTGCTCGGGCAGTTTCTCTGTATTCCTCCCAGGCCACCTGCCCTTGCTTCCAGCCTCTGTAGGATAGAATGTTTACCCTGATATAAATGATGCAATTAATTAGAATGGTGGGACCAATTAATTTTTCAGTTTGCTAACCAATTACAATTTTGAAAATTGATTTTGAAAAAATCCTCTCCCCTTCAATAACTGAAAGAACATTTTCAGTAATTTTTTAAAATGTTCTGGAGCAGAAAATTGAGACTTTCTTGGCAAAACAAAAAAGAAAAATTTGATCTAATGACACAGTTGATAGATTCAAGCTGGGCTCAGGAAAACAGTAAAGTGTAATGTAATTTCAAATGTTCTGTTTTAAAAACTAAAAAAAAAAAAAAAAAATCATTCCAAGGGTTTTACTGGAACTATTTTATCAATTCGACACAAATTTAAGGAGCTTTGATCAAACCATTTTCCGGTAAATAGCATGCATGTTTGGAAAATGTTCGCATATTCTCTAGTTAGTGCTCTGCCAAGGAAACCAGAGTCTGTTGTTCAGCTCTTTCTGTGTCATCAAGAGCTCCAGTTATGAAAACATCAGTCCCCTCAATTCATCCGTGCAGCTCTGATTAACATCGCTATGGGTTCTCATTTGAATTGAGGGCAGCATTGGAAATTGCAGGCTATTCAAGCACAGACAAGCAAATCAGAAGCCAAAGACAGGTGACATGGAATTAAAAGAGTGAGATGAGGTGTAATGATGGAAACACAGAGCAGTTGCTGGTATTGAGCTTTTCGGAAAGCTGCACTAGCAACATCTGCTGTTTCTCCTTCTTCTACCCCTCAGCCCGGTTTTGCTACAGTCTGTTATCAAGAAAGCAAATGTTGTAAGGCAGCTTTTTTGCTTGTCTGCTTTGAACTCAGCATGCCGTCTCCCATCCCCATCCTGACCTTGCAGTTGTGCGAGATAGCTACAGCTTCCCCATGCTGGGATTTGTACCTTCAACTCCAGAAAGAGAATGATTACAAACCTGCAGTCTGCATCCCTCTAACTCAAGTGTGCTGGCCAGATTCCCTCTTACCTGTCAGTTTTATTTAGATAGGTTGTCCTTCTCTCCAGACTTGGAGCAGTTAGTATTTCTGTTTCTGTTTAAGCAGCTCTTTGTGCTGTAATTTGTTTGTGAGCATGTACGTGATTCTAGTAGATACCACATGGAAATTACTCTGTGTGTGTATGTGCAGTGTGACCCTCTGCACCATTGCAGATGACACCAAGTTGGGTGGGAGCATTGATCTACCTGCTCAAGGGTAGGAAGGCTCCACAGGGGGATCTGGGCAGGCTGGATCGATGGGCCAAGCCCAACTGCATGAGGTTCAACAAGGCTCAGTGCCGGGTCCTGCACTTGGGTCACACCAACCCCAGGCAACGCTACAGGCTTGGGGCAGAGTGGCTGGAAAGCTGCCCGATGGAAAAGGATCTGGGGGTGTTGGTCGACATCTGGCTGAATATGAGCCAGCAGTGTGCCCAGGTGGCCAAGAAGGCCAACAGCCTCCTGGCTTGCATCAGGAATAATGTGGCCAGCAGGACCAGGGCAGTGACCGTCCCCCTGTACTCGGCACTGGTGAGGCCACACCTCGAGTGCTGGGTTCAGTTTTGGGCCCCTCACTCCAGGAAGGACGTTGAGGTGCTGGAGCGTGTCCAGAGAAGGGCAACGAAGTGGTGAAGGGTCTGGAGCACAAGTCTGATGAGGAGCGGCTGAGGGAACTGGGGTTGTTTAGCCTGGAGAAAAGGAGGCTGAGGGGAGACCTGATCGCTCTCTACATCTACCTGAAAGGAGGTTGTAGCCAGGTGGGGGTTGGTCTCTCCTCCCAAGTAGCAAGCGATAGGACAGGAGGAAATGGCCTCAAGTTGTGCCAGGGGAGGTTTAGATTGGGTGTTAGGAAAAATGTCTTCACCCAAAGGGTTGTCAAGCACCGGAACAGGCTGCCCAGGGAAGTGGTTGAGTCACCGTCCCTGGAGGTATTTAAAAGCCGTGTAGATGTGGTGCTTAGGGGCATGGTTTAGTGGTGGGCTTGGCAGTGCTGGGGTAACGGTTGGACTTGATGTTCACTGCAATAATGCTCTTAAGTTTAAAGATGACAGTCATGCTCCCCCTGGTGTGCCTGGCTCCATGAATGGCAGGTAGGACAGGGATCTGCCTGATTAGGGGATATCTGGTGCCGTCTATTCCAGTCTGGTATACAATGAAGCAAACATTATATATGTATCCTACACACGCATTTCCGGTGCAGACAAGCTCTCCGGCCCCTGTAATGACGCTAGCAGCTCAGAACAGTGTTGACCTTCAGGACAGTGTCCTTCCAGGGCTGGTGTCTTTCTCCGAGGTGAGAAAAGACCAGTCCTTACGCCTTACTGGTTTTTTGTGGAGGGACACAAAAGCATTAAGCATCCCACAGCACAACTCACAACAGACATGTCCCAAATGCACCAGTTGCAGGTCCAGAACTCTGTCAGTATTTTCACGGTTGGGTTTTATGGTGCAGTTCAGCCCGCCGTAGATTGCAAGCTTTACCCGCTCTGAACAACCACATAGCACTAGTGCATAGCACTCAGTTGCTAGTTCCTTCTTATTTGTGCAACAATTTGTTCACGTTTTTTCTGATGGTAGATTTGGAACTCAACTAGTGATATTCAAGATTACCATTTCAGAGTTACTTTTTAGGACACCAGGATACCAGCCACCCTCTTCGGAGAGTCATTCACGTTCTTTGCTGCCAGATGTTTGATTTTACATTTGGCTAGAGTAAGAGGCATGTCCTTAAACTTGGACTCTTTTATCTGTTACATATATAAAAGATACACCATATAGTAAAAAACCCCCAACAGTCTGGATGTCATCTATGCACAGAGATGTACTCGCGTCTGTACACGAAGATCTGAGATCTGACTGGCGTAGGATTGAAAGGCAATTCCTCTGGAATCTCTCTGGGAATTACTACCCAACATGGCAGTCTGCTCTTAACCATTCCTTCTTGGAAACTATCAGCTGACCAGTTTAAACTATATGATACAGAATGCTGTATGGGGCAAATTAAATAACATATTGTGGTCTTAGTTGATAATATCAACGGTTGACTTATCTTTAAAGTTGTGATTTCCTGAAAGTGTGGAGACAAGTTTAATGGACAAGCCCTTTTTTGCAGGAAACTTAATCGACATGAGCTGTGCTGCCAGCCTTTAATTCTTAAAGTGTGACATGATTTGGGGGTTAAAATACAGAAAAAGAGGCCCTTCCGCATCCCGGCCTCCATTCCCTACCTGCCGCTATCTCATGCCCTGTAAATCTGCAGCAACTGGCAGGATGCTGTCTGTTTGCCCTCATCCTGTACAGGAATGAGAAGTGATCAGACAGGAACCAGCAGAAATGACATTTGAATCAGAGCAGAGGTTTGCTAATGGGGAACGTTCGGTTCAGGAGAAGGGTTAATACAGCTTTTGATCTGATCCAAACTGGCTGGTGCCTCATCTAGAGGTGACCCTTGAGCTCACCCCTGAGCTTCAGCTACAAAATGAGCTGTGCACAGGCACGCAACCAGGGGCCAGGTATGCACATGCACGCACACCGACACACGTACGCACACAGAACTTAGTAGGCTGAACCTTCCAAATCCAAACAGCTTCAATAAACAAAAGTGAAAAGGAAGCCCATAGGCAGGTGCTGTCATCAGTTCAAACTGGTGTATGTTGTCAGGATAGAGGACCCTTGAAAAGGCAAGAACAGGGATCTAATCTACGCTAATTTTGTAAGAAAATAATTCAAACCAGCATATACCAGCTCCTTATAAATCAACGCAGACACAGTTACCGATTCGCACACTGTTCTGAGAACAGAGATATGAAAGCCGTTATGCAGAGTGCCCGTCCACATCAGAAATCCTCTCCTTTGAGAAGGCATTTGTGCTCTGGTGAAAGGGCATCACTGGCACCATCTCATCCCCCTGCGTTGAATGCTTCTGGCCTTCAGTCCAGGACAGTGCATCCCTTCAGTGCCAGGTGCGCTCTCAGGCCAGACAAACTCATTACGCTTCATTTTCCAGCCCATTGAAAAGGCAAAACGCTGAGCTAACATTTTGCTGCAAGCTAGGAAGTCCAGCTGGAACATGACGTTTGCTAGCCTGCCGTTTCCTTTACGTTGGGGCTAGAAGGGCCACGTAAGATGGTGCTGCAGCGTATCTGAGGTCTCTTACTTGGGCCAGCTGAGCTTTTCCAGCACATTAAGTCTTTCTGTCCCTTATTCACAGAGGAATTTCCTTTCAACTAAAACCACCTATTTGACTCCAGAGTGAACAAGTCTGCATGAGACAGGTGAGGAGAAGGTATAGCTGAAGGAAAGTAGCTGAAGACTCAGGAGACTTCACTGGACCTATATTTTGAAGGTTTTCCTTTGCAAACACAAAAATATGAGAGCCTTTGGATTTATTCTCTTTTTCTACTGGAAGTTCAGATTAGGAGGTGCAAAATGGGAATCTTGCAGATTCGCAAACTTTGCTACCAGTCTGCCACACTTCTCAAAAGTGGCTTTACTGTCTAACTGAGAATATGTGTCCTGTCGGGCACATTTGTATGGGACCTTGAGGTTTGTTGATCATACCACAAAAGCAAAAGATGCGATGTTTGTCATCTTGTTGCTGGAGCGCAGAGACCGTACACAGATCCCATAATGACAGTGGAGGGGAGACGGTGCCAACAATTCGAGGAAAGTCTGGCAGGAAGCTTTGAGGAAGCCTCCCATGCTTCGACATATCAGAATGACTCTTTCTCTCTTCATTTTCTCTACAGGCAAGAAAAATTCCATTCTGCTGCACAAAGTCCAGCATGACCTCAATTCAGGTGTTTTCAACTACCAAGAGAATGAGATCATCCAGCAGATTGTGCAGCATGACAGAGAGATGGCACACTGTGCTCACAACGTCCAGGCTGCTGCCGCCGCTGCTGCCGCTGCCGCATCCACACCCACCCCTGTCATCTGGACTCCGCTGATCCAGGCACCCCTGCAAGCTGCAGCAGCCACCACTTCTGTGGCTATAGCTCTGACCCACCACCCCCGCCTCCCGACAGCCATCTTCCGTCCTCCGGTGTCCGTCTTGGGTTCCTTGGGACAGCAATCCAATCAGACTCCAAGACAGCTGAAAAGGCTTCAGTCCCTAATCCCATCGACTGGACCGTCTGCCGTTGGCTCTCCATCCAGTACTCCATCCCAGCTGCATACACCAGGAGCAGAAACCCCTTCGTCCTCTTCCTTCCACATCCAGCAGCTCGCAGGATTCTCAGCTGCCGCCGGCTTAGGCCAGTTCCAGGTGGGATCCCCTCCAGGTGGCTCAAGCCAGCCGGGTTTGAGCAGCATGTCCTCAGTGGGACTGAGCCAGTTCCAACAAGCACCTTCTGGATCACCCTTAGGTACAGCTCAGCCCACGCAGCAGCAACAGCAGCAGCCGCAGCAGCAGCCAGCCCTTTCCAGCAGTGGGTTTGGGCACTTCCAGCAAGCCACAACTAGCTCCCCATCAACATCGCTCACTCAGCTCTCATCAAACTCACCCCCCAGTCTTCTCAACCAGTTCCAGCCCACCACAAGACCACTGCAGGGGGGACAGTTACAGCAGCTCTCGGGCAGTGGGACTTTGGGGGGAATGAATCACTTCCAACCCCCTCCTTCTTCCAACTCTCCATCGTCCAGCCTCAGCCAGCTGGCACAGGCCTCTGGCGGGCCGTCCTCAGGCCTGTGCCAAACACATCCAAGTGCATTAGGATCTTTAACTGGAACGATAGCCCAGCTTCACCAAGAACGGCCTCCTTTTGCCTCCATGTCTCCACTCCAACAGTCTGGTGTCGCCTCTCCCTGTTATACCCCTTCTGGCCTTAGTCCTCCTAGTCAGAGCCCAGTGGCAACGAGAACTTTTCAGTGTGGCCCTTCCGGGGCCTCAGGCTCTCACGGATCTCTGCTCCTGCCTCAGACCGCCAGCCCACCTCCGCAGATCCTGCAGTCCAAGAGCACGCCGCCTGTGCCACCGGGACGTCTGAGCCAGGACATCAAGTTGATTTCTGCTTCCCAGCCATCTTTGCCCCAAGAGCTGGCTCAGACACTGAGCCAAAGTTCTCCTCATTCCTCTAGAGAATCTGTTTCCAGCTTCTCTCCTTTTCCTGCCGGAGGGACTGGACTTCTTGGGAAGCCTTGTAGCTCAATTCCTGGGCGTGTGACTTTACCACGTCAGATGTCCTCAGGTTCTTTACCACATCCGCTGGTGTTTGGGGCCAGCGCTGCAGGCGCTGCTTCTCTGACTGCTGGTGGGCGGAAAGAATCCATAGTGCTCACAGGGGATCTGGAACCTGTCAGATCCAAACTGCCCTCCAATTTGTGAGGACTCCTTCTGAGAGCTGGTTATGTCAGCCGTGCAATTCAGTTCCTGATTAGACTTTCATGAATCATTTTTTCCTTTTCTCTTCTGCTCCCTCCCCCCTTTTTTTTTCGCCATTTCTTTTGTTTAGGTTTAACTGTGATTAGAAACAAACAAAAAACACACGAAAAACAACAAAAAAAGAAGATAACCAGGTATTCTTAGAGCTATAGATTTTTGGTCACTTGATTTTATAGAATATTTTAATACATGGAACAAAAGGATATGAGCAAATTTAATCCAACGAGGTAACGCACAGACAAGGCGTGTGCCTGAGCTGGACCATACGAATGATCAGCCATAGAAGCCACCAAAAAAGGGTTTTCCTGTTGAGACAAAGATCCGAGGTTGACGTGGGCCATAAAAGGGAACATCAGGTCAGGCCTGTAGCTGGTGTTTTTAGAACAGCTCTGGTTGGCCTCAGCTTTGCATCGCTTTGCACCAGCTGTGAACCTGGCCCGCAGCACCTGTTTATGGGGGGACTTGGATGGCTCACTGTGCGCATCAGAAAGATTCGCTTCCTCCCAGGTTTTCTCCTGTGATCAGCAGGTTGGAGAGGAAGCAAGAAGAGGGGTGAGTTTCATTAACGCAGTCCCCTCTAGGGATTCCAGAAGGGCTGAGTTCTTGTTTGGACTCCATCTGAAGAAGATAAAAGTGACCAGGAGATGGACGGGCCTGACTTCAGATGCTTGTCTCTTTCTTATTCCACTGATGCTCTAGTGGGAACAAGAAACAATCCCTTTTAAGTCACAGGGAGGGCAGTGAGTATCCCCTCTGTATTTTTGTAGGCGTCGTGGATGCGGGAGAAGTCCCGTCTCTCTGCCAGCACGCCAGGCAGCTGGCCTCAGCCAGCAGAAGAGCCCAAGCTTCAACCTCTCCATGGTTTGGAAAGCGTGCGTGCTGCCTTCCAGGTTGGGGCGTGCAAAGCAAGGGGAGGGATGAAGAAAGAGGCAGCACTTTAACCTTCCCTCTCTCATTTTAATGTCTCAGTGTCCATGGGCTGACTGCTTTGAAGAGAACTGGGTAGAATAAGATTAAAAAGCGGGGTGCAGTCACCCCAGCCCTCTTCCTCCTTAGCCCAGGAGAGTTTGAGCTTTGAGGCACCAAGGGTAATACTGGTGCCAAGCCAAGAATCCTCCAGATTTGCAACTACGTTTATACCATTAAACCAGATTAGACCAGAAATTTGGCCAGCCGTGGTCCATGCTTCTCCTCTGATGGGGGAATTGAAATCGTTTGCTTGATTTCACCAGCAATAACAGCCTGCACCTGATTGGCTTTGGTCTCGCCCTGCAGTTGCAGCATCACTGGACACATCTGGGGCCTGGCAGGCACCTTGAGCTGGATTTTTTGGGCTCCCCTGATATAAGGCAGTCAGAGCGGGATGAAGACAGCAAGGGGCCGTTGGGTGCACACAGCACTGAGAAGCTACAGCCTTTACCTCTAGAGCAAATGTCTCCTTTTATTTTACTTTGACCCTTCCTATCTCTTTCGGTTTGTATTTTTCTTTTTTCTTAGGCCAAGAGGTGTCTCTGGCCACCTCACTGTACAGAGTCAGGTGCTCAACTTTTCTAACAGTGGTTAGAAACACACGTCCAGCCTCCCTCTGTTTCCAGCTATCGTGGGGTCCCTCCAGCCCTCAGAGGGAAAGCAGAACTTCATGCAGCAGTGCCAAAAAACTTACTATTATCACAGTAATGATACAGGTCCACATAACTCCCTCTCTTACCTCCTCCCACCCCCGACCCTCTCCCAAAACACTGGCTGACAGTTGTTTTTTTATACCGAATTGTTTGCAAAACTCTTGACATGTGCCTGTATCTCGAATGTTGCTGCAAGCATTCCTGGGCACTCCTGCTTCAGCGTGCTTTGGTGGCTCAGAATTCAGATGTAATCAGCTTTGGTCTTCCTTAAAGGGTCAGGGGAACTCTAGAAATGTTTTTTCTACTAGCTACATACAACTATATATGTGTGAGTGTGTGTGGTGGGAGGGGTGCGTGTGTGTGTGTGTGTGTGTATAGATTTTATATATATATCTATATATACACACATGCTTTTATATATATAGTATACAGTTATACACATATGTAGTCTATTTATGCACATGTGTAAGCACGCGCACGCACACACACACACATATTTATATCTATATATAGCCTAGTTTTAAAATACTTGTCAGTTTTGACCCTCCCGTAGGACTGATTGGCAGGTGATAATTATAATATGTAGATCCTGCTTTTCCAAATATGTACAGGTTCGTCTCGAGACAGAATCGGTTGACAGGAACGAAGCAGACTCACAGACCCTCTCATATTTTTCAAAGGTACGAGGCAGTTCCTAGAAGGAAGACTCACAATATCCTTTTGAGTTTTAGATTTGTTTTAGCAATCTTTTTTTTGTGCCTGTATGCTAGAGGGCCCCTAGAATGAGCATCTCGAGAGGTTGGGAGCTAAGCTGTTTGGGTCTGGGGTATCTAATATAAGCAGGTGGGAAAGGTCTTCAGCCCAGCAATGCCAAGCCCTCATGGATGTCTGTCCTGTGACTGCTGCATTGGTACCTGAATCTCAACAACCCCTGTGGACACTCAGACAAATGGAGGTGCACAAAACCACCCCGAGGGCTGTCTCTGGTAGACGTGCGTTCCATCCACCAGGCTGGTGAACATCCTTCTTTGGCTGGGTTCCTTTGCTTTGTTTTTCACAGGGATATTGTTTGATTTTCCAGTTCTTAGCAGTGCAGTAGCCAATATTGAGTTATTCCGACTGGACCCCAGTCAACACTAGGCTTGTCTCAGTAGGTGGAACTATATTAATTATTATTGGTATTTTTTGGTTTATTTTGGGGGGAAGGGAGGGAAGAGTTCTAGGGGTGGGGTTTGCAATATAAAACACACAATAAAAACCTTAGTAAATAAAAACGTGAAAAACCCATCCCTCTGACTTGCTGTCTGCTTTAAGTGTTGAACTTCAGGCAACATGAGATGAGGTTTAAAAAAGAAAAAAAAAACCTGGGCAGCATTTTAGCCCTCTTTTTCCTGTTCAACAGAGAAGATGCAGGGTTTCGTCTCACTCCCTGTCTGCATTTTCCTGATGTCTTCAGAGCTTTAATAGTGTGTTTACCTGCTGCGGCATCTCCACCTCACACATTCTTGTGGGAAACGTGTACTAAGCCATTGACAGTAAAAGTTTAAAAGTTTTGCCTACCCTTGAATTTTTAACAGGACAAAGGAGAAATCTGGTAGTTGTTTTGCAATTGTGAGATGTATCAAAGTCCTTCACATTAATGGCAGATACGGAAACCCTGGCTGACTTTGTGATCCTCGGAGAAGAGCCTAAGGAGCCCTACCACAGAATCCAGACCTTAACAGCTCGGAATAGGGACTATCACAGAAAGCGAACAGAAAAAGGGAGCAAGGAAGTAGCCGTTTCGAGGTCTCAGACTAAGCTGGATGATGATGCCAAGGTCAGGACCTGATGTATTTTAGGAAGGTAAAACTAGCTTCAACTCTTAGCTTTCGTTTTGCTCCTGTCTTAGCCTCTTTTAGTCTTTGTCCAAACCCACCCTAGGAAGTAGGCACAAAATTGATGATTTGGGTCGGTAGCTCACACGGGAGCTCTATGGCCTCGTGCCCTTTTTTCATAGCCAAGAAAATGTAGGGCAAAGCAGCCCAGCTGCTGGAGTGGGTCCTACAGCCTGTAGCAGCGAGATACAGCTAGATACCTTCCTCCTCCCTGCTCCCTCTCCTCCAACCAATTGATATCAAGAGCCTCACCTCTCACCTCCGTGCAGGGCCTCACCTCTGCCTTGCTGATAGTCTCACATTCATTTTTCCTTCTCTGAAATCTCATTTTCTTGGTACTTTCTCATCCAATGGTTGCATTTAGCCCTCTGACATCTTGCCCAGCCTCTGAAAGACTTGAATTTGCTGACACGTCAACAGTGTGTCTTTGCTGCTGAGATGAGAGCAGGGTCCAGGACCTCCTTTACCAGGAGTCCCAATGCCAGAGATGGCAAAAAAGGAAAAAAAGGAGCCCAAGGTCCGTGAAAGAAATCAGTATTTTTCGGAGAAGGACTCACAGATGTGCGCACACTCCCACTAACAGTGCAGCACGGGCACAGTCAAAACAGGACGCTCCTTTTCTCTTCCCTCCTGCTTCTGGTGGTCCAGGAAAATCGGAGACCGTGTTGGTCTCCCTCCATCAATTCTCTGACCTTGTCTGGCTGTAAATGAGCAGAACTGGTGAGGAAAGAGTAAACCAAACATTTTAATCAGAAAATGCTGTGCCCTTGAAACCACATGGCTTTTAATCATCCTGGGATGGGAAGTTCAGGCAGTAAAATGTTTGTTTTGCCTTTCAAAATGAATGTCTGTGCCAGGCTTTTTTATTTTACATGCCATTATTATTACAGAAGAAACTTGGGATCATGAGTCAGTCCGGCCCAATCAAAAATTTCTTTACAAATTATATTTCACAGAAGATTTGTAAACATGAATGGAACAAAATCCAAGTTTTGAGCTCTTAAACTTCCCTGTGAAACCTGCCTTTTGTTCTCCACGAACAACTAGCAGGGATTCAAGCCCCAGCCTCACGAAAGGATGGGCAGGACTGTATCAGGAGGCTCTCGTGCCCTTCCCGAGGGCAGAGCAGATCGCGATAACACAATAACCACGAGGTCCTCATCCCAAGCATGATACCAGAGCAGTTAGTGACACGGCTTAGCTAATGGAGTCTGATCTCTACCTCACCCAGAGTATTTCAACACAACCAGTAGCCACATCTCTGCTCTAAGGCCATTGTGGATCAGGATGGCACAGACAGGTTTTCCCTCACCAAGGAAAAGCCCTGGCTCCACTCTCCGGGGAAGCCAGAAGAAGCCCCATCAGCTGTAGAAAAGCACACTTGGAAGGGCTTGACTGGTTTAGCATCTGCGTTGATGCCGCCTTATCTTAATGAAAGGACTTAAGACCCCACTGGGATTTCATGATACTTGCACAGCGGCTGTCAGGAACAAACTGTTCAGACAGCAGTGCCAAGTCACCCACCTATCAACAGGGTGGTTTCTCCACCTCCTGATCACTACTACCTCTCCTGCAGTGCCTTGTGAAGACCCAGCCCACTGGTGTGGAGGCTCAGAGTGGGGAAGAAGGCAGGATCACCAGCTCTTGCGGTTTCTCCCTTTCCCTAGTCGCAGTTTGGTCAGGGCTGTTCATGGGAATTTCGGCCTTGTCTTGGGAAACTGTCCCGGACTGGGACAGAGGCAGGGGGTCCCAAACTCATACCTCCTGGACCCTGTGAGAGATTTTGGGATGTTGGAGACAAGAGAACAGACCTATGCAGTGCTTTCCTGCAGGCACTGGGATTGTCTGATCCCCTGCGCCAGCCAGCCTTAGACAGGAAGGGAATTGATGCCAGAGCTGCAGGTTGAGGCTCAGCTCTTGGAAATGAGGGGGTTTTTTTTCTTCCTCTTTGCAAACTCACTGAGCTGTTTGGACCAGCAAGGCGATGAGGTTCACTGAGCACAAAACGGTGGAGCGCTGCGCAGGGAGCAGCCTGGCAGGACCCTCAGCAGACCTCTTCACTCAGTGTTGTGCTCCAGTCGCAACCACTGTAAGAGAGGCCCTGCAATATCTCTGATGTGTCCCCAGGAAGCTTGGCACTGGGGATGGGGTTGTGCATCCCCTGGCTGAGTCCTTTTTTAATCTCCTCTGCAAATTTCAGGGATCTCGTAGCGCTGGGCACAGGACCAGCGAGCTCAGAGCAGGCAACAGGTACCCTACGAGGCACTCCGGAGAATGCCCAAAAGGAAAAGGGATTTGCACCTTTCTCCTCCTTGCTAGGGGAGACATGAGTAAGTTAGGAACCACCACTTTAAAGAAATTAATACATCATAGTGTATATTTTATTGAAAATAAAGACAACCAGACACTGATGACAGCTTTCACTCACTCCACCCAGCCTCAGGGGCCAAGCTTGTACCTGCCAGCCCAAGGCACTGGTATGGCAGTGGGACATGAGCTGCAGACCGTGTGAGCCAGGCTCTGCGCCCCGTTATTTTGTGGAAGAGGATCACTTTGGGATGTGGAAGGGAAGAGGTGCACGAGGCAACGCCCCATTCATGTGCAAACCACAGCACATAAAAAAACAAATGAGAGAGTTGCTCAAGGCCTGGCATGGTTTGTGCAGGGTCACCTACTGCTGCTCCTCTACCTTCGGGCAGAAGCAGGAGGAGACAGTGGCCAGGGAAAGAGGTGACATCTCATTGCTTACACCCCTGTAGGGCAGCAGAGGACTTTTCCAACCCCTCGCAGATCTCCTCCTGCCAGAGCTGGAGCAGGTTGCCCATGTGAGGTGCTCTGCAGCCAGCTCAGGCCAGACTGCCCGTCACACCACACGTCACTGCACAACCACTTCTTCCCCTTGGGTCTGCAGCCACCCCACAAAAAACCAAAACCTTGCAGAAATGAGTTGACTGAAGTGACCCAAAACCTCCCTGTGGGTCTGAAGACATGGTGAAGGGGGAGGAAGATGAGGGCACAGACAATATGTTCATATCCTCAGGTGGTGGGCTGGGCAGAAAGCTTTCCAGCCCAGCCCATCTCTGCCAGCAGGACATGTACCTTGTAGGGACAAGGGTACAGAACAAGAATACAGGCCCCAGGGAAGGGAGCAGGGTGGGAGCAAAGTCCTGTAGCTGAGGGAGCTGGAGCCCAGGGAGGGAAAGGAGAGGGGCCAGGGTTGGCTTCTCAACAGCCCTGGCAGTGAGGTGCTGGGAATCATGCTTGGACTGAAAGGTTGACCAGGAGTTTCTGCTTCCCGTAGGCAAGGGCAGTGTTACAGCTTCGCTAGCGAACCGGAGACAGCAGCTGCTGGCACCAGCGAGGGCCCAGCACCTGATGAGGCAGGATCTTTCCCCTTGAAGGTAATTCTCCCTGCCCAGCACTGGTGGGTGGCAGCCACCTCTCCAAGCCCCTGAGAGGTTCAGCTGGAGCACCAGTGCCGTGTGAGTCCCAGGAGAAGGGAGGAAAGGGGCCAGCCTGTGCCACGGCCCTGGAACCCAGTGCTGCAGAAGAGCTGGACCTGGGCGATGGCTAAAGGGGTAAAAGCCCAGGAACTGGGATGTACTAGCATAAAAAAGCAGTCAGTTTTTACTGGTGGCACTTCAACGCCATAGACTCCCTCCTGGTCCACTGTTACCCTCTTGCAGACAGGTTCCCACCCCTCCGTCCCTGGCTGAGGTGACCCAGTGGTGGCCTGTCAGTAGGGATGTGGGTGGCCCTTTCCCACTACTGAACTAAAGCTGGGCTCAGTAATTCCCCTCAGCAGTGGAGGGAAGCAGGGCAGGGAAAGATGCAGTTTGGGTTTGCTCTCAGGAGCCTGAGGTGGTTTTGCAGCTGCTTTTATTTCAGCCGTGCAGTTCCTTGGTCACATTTCTCCCTTTCCCCACACAGAGAAACGTGAGTTTGTGATGCCAGGTTTTGTGTGTGCAGGTGGCCCCTCAGCCAGGGTGTGACCGACAGTCCGTTTGGGTTCTAAGCCCAAGCCTACGCTCAGAAATCTGCAGAAATCAAATCAAGCCACTGAGGCACATTGTAAGCAATACCACACCCCGCACAACCTCCAGCCCCCCTTGCAGAGGCGTGGGCTGAGCTGAACGCTGCTTTTCTGGCACGAGTGAACAAAGTGGAGAAGCTGGGCCACACCGGGGTCCTGGCCCCGAGTCACAGCTGAGCTCTGCCTGTTTTCAACACAAACCATCAGTGCTGAAGTCTGAGGTCCCAAGTGTTTTCCCTGTTTAAGGTATTGGGCTGGGAGGCCTCCCTGGACGTGCACGATGGCCCCTGCGAGCTGTCTGCCGTCAGTGCCACCCCGATGACCCTGTTAGCAGCACCTCAGTGAAAGTGGGGGAGCTGAGGGTCTGGCCTGCCCAGGGCTCTGCTATGGTCAGAGCCAGCACAGTGCTGGGGCCTTTCCAACGTCCCCGGCCCTGTCCCTGCCTGTCTCCGCTCCCAGCAATCCCAGGGGACTGCTCTCTGGATTGACAAGGTGTCTTCAGACAAATCCCCTCACTGCCTGCTTTCTCCCTGTTGGTAAAAAGGGGGTGGGTGTGTGTGTGTGTGTGTGTGTGAATTTTCACAGATGAGTATATGCCTATTGGTTTTTTAGTTAGTTGTAGAGGCTTCAGACATTTTGCCTCACTAATTCCAGCACACTGAGCCTGTGCCTAAACCCCACTTTGACTTTAGGGTCTGATTTTAATGGAGCTGAATATGGTGCCATCTATAATTGGCAAATGACAGGAAGAAAAATCCTAACTTGGTTCTGCCACTTACAGTTGCAGGGAAATAGATTGATTTTTCTTTTAAGAAGAGATTGCAAACCAGCTGCCTTTCGGCCTCCAGCTACCAGCTGACCTGACCCTAATCACCAGCAGTGACTGTTCTGCTCAAATCCACCTTTTAGCAGGCACCTGATTAGAAAAGACATCTACTGAAGTTTCTCAGAGGAGTTAGACGCTCTTTTCTTTTAACAGAGGAGAAATGACAGCTCGATAGGTTAAAATAGGAGCTTTAGACCAGCAAATGCCAGGCCCTTCACAGGACTTCCACTGGGTGACCTCTTGTTGTGTGCGTGGCCTGCCACCCCCCCAGAAACCCCCCACCAACACAGCCGCGCTGCGTGTGCCCTGCCCTGCAGGGAGGGGAGCGGGAGCCGCCTGAAGCTGTCCTGCAGTGATAGGCAGGAAGGTGTTAACAGCATCTCCCAGTGCCACATGTCTAAACGCCTCCCCCTCTCTGGGAAGCTGCTCTCCCTGACTGTGCTGCAAATTAGACAGCTCTTCAGGGTCACTTTTTTTCCCCCTCTTCCCTTTTATTTTAGTTTTTTTATACACCCGCTTTCTTCAGCTGTGATGGGAATGGCAGGGGCTTGCCCACACACGGCTCACAGCAGCCTCTCTGGAGGAACACGTGTGCTGTGCCCCCCCAGCTCTGTCGGAGACAGCGTGCAGGGCCGGTGAGGGTGGCTCGTGGGAGGGCATGGCCAGCTGTCCTCCCCAGCCACGGTGCTGCCTCTCAGGTGTCCCGTCCACCCGCGCTGGCCTCCTGCTGCGGCCAGAGGATGCTGTCAGCTCCAGCCTTGTGCATGCCCATCACTGTCAGCTCCTCTCTGTAGAGGCTCGGCGTTGACGTGCTGCTCCGCCGCACTGCGTGGACCAGCACAGCCGCTGGGGTGGCTCGCCAGAGTGGGGGAGCTAGAAATGGGAGCTGCTCTTTGCTATTGCTGATGCTCCAGTTGGCCCAGCTGCCTCACCAGCCTGGAAACAGCTACCTGGGAGAAGGGAGCTCACCCCTACCACCCAGCATGGATGGGGGGGGCGTACAGCATGGCTTGGCACTGCTGGAGCAAACCCACCGGAGTCAGAAGGGCCTGGCACACTTGGGAGTGACTTCTTGCTCTTAGTGGGGGAGAAAAGATGGAGGACAGGCCTTCAGTGCTGCTCCTTTGTAAGTGATTCTGCTTCCCTCCCCAGGAGCAGCCTGAATGTAGAACCCCTGGCCAGCCTGGGGAGGGAGGGGGTACTGTTTTGGGGGAAGGACATTGCTGGCCTGAGCCACATCTCTGCACTGCCAGGCAGGACCAGCGTCCCTGACGGATTATTAACCTTTTCCCTGGTGCCTCAGGCTCCTCTTGCAGCTCACGGTTCGTGGCAGAGATTTAGTGCCAGGACAACTTGGTATCTCATGTCACTGTAAGCCTTGTGCTCCTGGAAAGGCTGTGGCAACTGAGGACATACATACTTAGCTCTAGAAAGATGCTTAGCGGGCAGCTTTTGATCCGCTCTACCATGAAGGCTTGAGCGTGACACCACACAGCCATGGTGAGGGTACCTATAGGAGCTGCAGATACCCCAGGATGAACCTGGAGGCACCACTTGTGCATGGACACAACACAGACTTTTTTTTCCTCCCTGCCTCCAGCAAAATGGTCTCCAAAATATAGGGTTTGGTTCATGTGGTATGAATTTGGTTCAAGTAGTGTGAAAACAGACAGACATCAGCCTTGGGGACTCAGGAATGTCCTCTGAGAGCCCATGAGTCACAAGCACTGGAGACTCGGCATCCAGCTCCAGTTTATCGCGATGCTGTTGTTTGCTTGCTGGGTTTTACTAGATCTCCGTGGCTCATGGCACGTTTCACACAGACTCTAAAGCAACCCTGGTTGGAAAGAGCTGTCCCCACTCCAACTCTCATCCCATTAAAACTCCGCTGCTGCTCAAGCCCCCCATTTCTAGGCCTGCCTGCAAAACAAAGCCCGGCCAGGTGGCCAGAACCAGCCCACAGCCCTGAGCAGCGCGGGGTTGGGCAGGCTAATGCTCTGCAGCTGGGAAGGGGTGGAGATGGGAAACACCTGGGGAAGGGTGGGGAGCCAGTAGGTTCCAGTCCGGCTCCTCACAGCAAGCAGCAGGCTCCTCCAGGTAAGAGGGGTGGTGGGGATTTTGGGGTGGTTTTCTATTTGAAGCCCATCTTTTGGGGGCTGCTGGGGGCAACTGGGGGGGAAAGGCTGAGCCCTGGTTCTGTGCTTGTAGTCCAAACTAGGGACTCTGTCCCCCTTGGCTGTGGCTGTCCTCTGCTTCCAGGTGGCCCTGGGGATATGGTTGGAGCAAAAGAGTCTGGAAGGTGCCGTGTGCCGTAGCGTGCTGGTAATGGGGCTGTGTGCCCTGTCCTTTGGGATCCCCTCAGTGCTAACAGGTTTGGGGCGAGGACTAGGCAGCAGTTCCCCCCAGCTCTGTGTCCTTTTGCCTTCACCACCTTCCCTGTGCACACACCTCCACTCCGACAGCACCAGCTGCAGCAGCATCGTGGGTTTTCTCCCCTTCCAACCATGGCTGATAGCAATCCTGCACGGGGCTGAGGTGGCCTCAGCTGGTTATTAACTTCTTGGGGCAGGTTGGGCTGGGAAGAACCACCCTGGTTATCTGTGCTGGTGCCCAGAGCTGGGCAAGGGAGGACAGCAAATGGTGTAGGGGTCAGGGAGGAAATGCAGCCAAGGGAGTCCCTGTGAAGCACCTTCTTGTGCGGCTGTGCCTCTCGTCTCCGAGGCACGGGGATGTTGTGAGGGCTACACGCCTCTTCAGAAGAGGCTGGAGAAATGCCGTAACCTTTGGTTTGCTCCACACGAGCAAGAGCAGCCAGGCTGAGACAGAGGGAGATGAAAGGGAGGGGGCCCAGGCTGGGGAGGGCAAGATATGGTCCAGCTGCTGGAGGGATCCTGCTCCCTGGGCTCAGCAGGGCCCAGAGCAGTCTGGAGGTGGCTCATCCTGGGGCACAGCAGTGACACCCCGCACAGGATAACGCTGGGCAGCCCTTGAGGTTGAGGGGTGTCGGCAGAAGGTTTACAGATGGCACCGGGGAGTGGCGTAGAGCCCCTGGGGAAGGTTTCCCTGTCAGCTGCTCGCTGCCAATACCTCAGTGTCCTTCTCCAGTGACAGGGTTTTTTTTGTCACAAGGTTCCAAATCCTCACTGCAGACAGGGAGGAGATGGATAGGAGCAGCGCGGGGCTGGGGCTGTGCCTCATAAAACAGCACAGCAGCTGTGAGGAAACCCCTGTGCGGGAGGGAAGCCGCCCCGGCCTCGCCATCCTCGGTGCAGAGCTTTGCAAGATTAAGTGGATGCTGTTACCATGGTGACGGTGCCCACGGAGGAGAAATGGGGTCTGGTGTTTTCCTCACGTATAAGGATGCCAGGATCAGGGAGGAAGCTGGGCGGGACAGGGCTGTCAGGCACGCAGCCATCCCCGGTTTCCCCATGGGAAACCCCTCCCCAGGCTCTCCCTGGCCAGGGCACAGAGCATGTGTGTGTCTGATCGCAGCCAGGCTCTACTGAGCCCGAGGACGAACCTCCATATCCTGCAACCCCCCCCCCAGATGGTGCTGCAGCCCTAGAGCTGGGTGCCCCCACTCTGGTCAGGCACCTGGGTGTCTGCTTTAGGGGTGTCCTTGGGAGACCGAGCTCTGGCAGCAGGCTCGTGCTCCCTGGGAAAGGCCCTACGGTGGGGCCTGAAGTCAGGTCAGGGCTTTCCACCACGCACATCCGAATGTCCCATGTCTGCAGCGGCCCTGCCAGCCAGGGACAGTGACTGAGGTTACAAATGGGGTTGCTCTTTCTTTTCCACTCAGGTTTGCAGCCCAGGACAGGGGAGCTCACCCCCCTCTTTACAGAATGATGAAATTACAGGAGGTGGAGGCACTGACAGCCAGCCTAAAATGAAAGAAGGGAAGAAGGGACGCAGCAAAACCTCCAGGTAGAGGAGCCTGCGGCGGTCCAGCGAGTGCTCTTCCCTTGCCTGGAGCTCGCTACGGGGTGAGTGCTACTGATTTGGATTAAGTTAATGTGTGATGATTTTATTGCTACATCTCTAGCGTGTCTCATTTAATTCTGCCAGCCTTTGCAGCGATGGGGTTGCTGCGGGATGTTGTAACCGGGGCTGTCCTGTGTCAGGTTCAGATGGTGAGGATTTGCAGATACTAGACCAGTGCTACATCATGTTCCCAGGGCTGGCAGTGGTGTTACTGGTGCATTTGTGTGTTGAATAAAAGGGCTGTGGTTAAACTGCCACCAGGACCAACCCTTGCGGGCAGAGCACCCTGCAGCGTCCCCTTAGCCAGTGGTCACTTGGGAGCTGACGGAGGGTGGGATGTCCTGAGGTAGGTGGGTTGGGGAACAGAGAATTTCCTTGGAAGAAATTACTGTGGAAAACGGGCACTTGCTCTAAATTGCAGCCCTACGGGAGCCAGCTGTCTTGGCCATTGCCCCTACAGAGAGTAAGGTCTGGAGGAAAGGCAGCGCGTGCTGGAAGAAGTCGGGAACCAGGAGCTGAAATTGGGAAGTAACTGGAAAATGTTGATTCTCATTTATGAAAGGAGAAGGAAGAGGTTATTGTCCTAGTGCAGCCAGCCTTGCCCAGGGAGGGGAGATGAGCCAGGCACCTGTGCACACAGGGAGTCCTGATCAGAGAGCCTCTCAGCTGGTGGAGACCACTTCCCCCCCCCCCCCCCCGCAGCACTCAGAGTAGGCTGAATCCTTTTTTGCTCCCCCTCATTGGATTTTAGTTTGTCTCCCTGGCACCCTTTCACTCTTGCCCTCGTGTTCTCATTGCCACTTTCCCACATTGTGCCCGCGAAGGGTTGGCTTTCCTTTCCCAAACCCACTGGTCCTGTCTCCTGCCCCCGTCAGCTCTGCGTGTTTGCTGGCTAGGACAGTTGTCCCCATGACTTCCAGGGTGTCCATCACAATGGAGAGCTGGCAAGCTTTTTAAGAGGCAGGAGTTTTGCTGTGTCTGCTTATGGAAGGTTCTAGAGAGTCACGTGACAGCTCTACATTTGGCTTTTAAGAGTCACACAGGCTGTATGTGTTTTACACCCACGTGTAGTAAGGGGAGATGTTGAACCTGACTGAAGCCCATCTTGGGTTACGGGAGAGCTCTCCCTGCACAAAAGTAGCAATGGTTTCACATTTTTGGCAAAGGCAGTTAAGTTAAATCACGTTGTGGTGTCCCTACTGGAATGCTTTTATTGGAGATGGACAAATAATTTGATTTGCCATGAGTTAGTTTAAATCCAGTCTCAATTTGTCTTAAAACCAGTGGTGGTCTTAATGAGAAAAAAGCCTGGGCGTGTTGCACCAATTTATTGAAGGTGTTTGAGGCAGCCCCTTGCTTCTATGGTGGAAGTCAACCTGCTATCAGGGAAAGCCAACAGCTAGGCATGAAAAAAAAAAAAAAAAAAAAAACCCACAAAAACCCCCAACCCTACAGTTTGCTGCACAGGTTCTTTACTGAACTGTTGCTAACAAGAACCCATCACTAATGTTACTCATCTCCTTAACCTAGGCTGAAGAGAAACAATTGATTCTGGATGCAGAACCGGTGTAGGCCGTGGGTTTGCTTTGCAGCTTTGTTTATCAGCAAGTCATCGCTGCCCTCTAGTGTCCCCGTCCTGCACAACTCCCGGCAGGTATTGTTACTTCTACCTGGCCTCAAACGGGCTGCTTGACTGATAAACCCCTCATGCAACTGCCACTTCTTCTGCCTTGCAGAGCAAGTAACTAAGTGAGAAATACTCATTTGTAAAGCTAGAAGTTCGTAAGTACAGGGCAGGGTTGTTGTGGGTTTTTTTCTGTATACGCTCTGCCTGTCTGCATCTTGCATGTGCCTTGTGATAGTCTCAACTTAATGATTAATACCTTTGGGCCCTAGTTCTCCTTTACACCTACACGCATGCACGCCCCACCAATTCCAGCATGGCGCAAAGTCCCAGACCAGCTGCAGGGTGAATGCATCCCTCCAGGGTCCAGTTCCCACCCAAAAACTCGGTGCGGTTGCACAATTTAATGAGTAAACAGGAAGATCTGACTAGCAAAATAAGGAGGGGGGGGGGGCGTAAAACTACGCAGTAGCTTGTACTCCTGTTTGCAGAGGGCAGGATGAGGAGTGGTCTGGGGTTCCCGAGAACATGGGACACCAGTAACGGGGAAGTGGCTGCCTGCAGAGAAGAGGCTGATGATCAGTGCGAGTCTCTAGAAAGAGAGGCTGGAGTCAGCATCGGGGGGACAATAAGGATAGCAATTACTGCACTTTAAAATCTACAGACAGAAAGTGCTATATTCAAAGAATTAGAGCATTATTTTTCTGTGATGAGGTTATTAAATGTACTTTCCCTGATTTGAAACCCTTCCCTCTGATGCTTGCTTGTTAGACGGTGATACTTTTGTTACTGGGCTTCGACACAGAGGGGAGTTAACCAGACACTCCCTGCTCAGTGTCTGCACAAAGACGGGGGGGGGGGGGGGGGGGGGGAATAACAGGTCCTCTTCCTTCTCTGGAGGACACAACCTATCAAACCACAACAAAAAAAATTCCAAACCTGTTCACCGTACTGATTAAGAAAAAATTAAAAAAAGGTATAGGAATAATTAAAGAGAGAACAAATTCTCCAAGCAGACCAGAATTTGATTGGATTAAAAAAAGTGTATTGGATGTCCAATACAAAATAATAAACATGAAGTTATTAAAAAAAGCCATAGAGTATACAGCAATTACTACAGAAAAGCAAAAAAATTGTACAGAAAGGTAGACGTCTACAGCAGTCCTCAAAATTATTCTACATGAGAATCATAAAACAATATACAAGTTTGGTTTTTTTTTTTCCCCAAATGTCTCTGAGGGAAGCTGTCACTTAACAGCTTGACTATGACACTACAAGGATACACAATGTTCCAAATTTAAAATCACAGGATATGTAAGAAAAACGTAGCATTAAAATGTGAAAAAGTGCAATACAGATTGTACACTGAATCGAATAAATGTCTTTTTTTTTTTTTTTAGTTTAACCTTAAAAAAACCAACTTTGAACAGTTGTTTTATTAAAAATATTCCCCTTCCCCAAATTCAATGACAATATTAACATTCATGGTGTTATACATAAGGAATATTCACAAAGACCCACCAGCTAAGAATACTGTGTATGTATGATGGTATTTCTTTGGGTATAGGTAAAAAATAGGCAAAGGAAAACATACACCCCCTCCTTTCAGGACAGGGTGCGTATTTTAGTATTTAAATACATATTCTGTAGCTTATTTTGCCCTGAATTGTATTGATTAAAAGTCCAAACATCAATTATCCAGGTGGCCCACGGTGCTCTGATTCATTTGATTCCCTCCCTCCCTCAAATAATAAATAAACCCAGCAAATGTCCTAGGAATGACAACACAAGAGTCCAGGAAAAGAAAGGAAGTAAAACTACACCCCAAACCCTTGCTGCTCTCCAGGATGATTCGGTGGCTCTCCCTTCTCCTACTGACAGGGACTATGAAAACTGGCCCAGAGCTTTAGCTTCAGTCACACGCGTAAAAGAAAATGAATGAAGTTCTTGGTTTGTTTTAAATTAAAATTTAAGGTGTTAATGTTCCGACAGGCGCAGCCATCTAGCAGAGCTGGCACCGCGGACTACGGTACCTGTGCTTCCTCCATCGTTATCGCTGAGCCTCCCAGATCACAAATCCGACTGCTCAGGAGGAACAGATTCTCCACCTGACTCATCAGTAAGTTCTGAGTTTCCTTTCATCTTAAAAGTGAAATTGCACATGAGTTGGTTAGGCAGCTGGGTAGTGTTGGTTTTCTATTTTTTTTTACTAAAATACAGTCCCTCTTTTTATGCCATTCCTCCTCACAGAGTACGGCAGAGCCACACAATCATACAAGGAGAAAAGAAAAAAAAAAACAACCTTTTCCTTCCCCTCATATAGGAGTTCCCTTTCCACTTTCCTTCCTTTCTAGACAGATACGTGAACAGCACCTGAGTCGCTAATACTGGTTTTTTTTTTTTCTTTTCAAATGGTTTCAAAAGTGTAAAAAAATACATTTTTTGCCTTGCTGCTGTCTCTGAAGAATCCGTAAGAGAAGGATTCTTGTTTAAACGGCCTGGGATAGAGAAATTGCACTGGGGTTGGACTTGCTGCTGAAGGATCCCGTGGAGATGTAGTGTTCTCAAAAGCATGCTATATGTTGCTGATGGGAAGAGGTCCACAGTTCTCTGCTTCTGGGAGGTCCAGGTAGCTCAAACCTGAGCACCACCAGCAGAGAAGCGTCGTGCCCTGCGCGCTGCCGCCTGTGCTAAGTTCTCCCCGCTGAATGAGCGCTCAATCTGCGCTTTAAAGTTTCATGATGCGATCTTTAAACTAACAACGACAAAACAGAGCACTGTTGCCAAAAGAAGCTGTAGTGTCATCTAAACATAAGGAACCCTACTTTACAGGAGGAAATTATTATATTTTTTTTTTTTAAACTTTTCTAAATGAGACTCTCACTGCAATTCAGTAACCAGAGACACAGTATGCCGAAGTTACAAGGAAGGACGTTACAGAAGATGCTTTCATTTTCTTCAGTCTTTCGAGTCAATGTAGAAAGACAGGAAAACAACAATAATGAAACCTCCCACTGGATCCCCTCCCCTTCCCCATCTACTTTTCCCCACTCAAAATATTGAAACTGCACAAAAAGCGACAAACAAGCCTTTCAAATTACATTTCAATTCAAACAGACTGGTAATCTCACAGTGATGAGAGGAGAAAGTCAGGCTTTTAATAATTATAATATAAAAATAATAAAAAAAGCTTACAAATAGCAGTGCAGCATCCCAAAAGGCCATGGATTAACTGCCAGAAGGGGACGTAATTATACGCAGAATAAAAAACAAAACATAACAACCCACGCTGGCAATGAATTTTTCATACACAATAGAACAAGCAGTCGAACGTCAGTCTAGGCTGTGGAAAACAACAGTTTCTCCTTTTTTTTTTTTTCCTTGATTACAATATTTTTTTCCTTTTTATAAAAAAAGATAAAATAAAAACACAAATAAAATTGTACATAAATGCAAATGTCCAACACTGAAAAGGCAGGGCAATCACACCACTGAGACAAAACCTGACCAGAAAAAAAACCCAACATGAAGTCCATTTTTTTTTTCCTTTTGTCTGGATGCTAGATTTCAGCCTGATGCGACCCATCCTGCGCGGTCTCAGCAGGTAAATGGAATTCAACTTGGCAATGACTTCATTGCAGGACGATGACAAGAAAGGTCATCTCTTTGTGACCAGCTGTAGCACAAACGCACTTGTTGGTTCGTTTGCCTTCTGTGTATGCTCTCATGTGTTGTCCCTCTTTCTGTTTTTCTTTTTTTTTTTTTTCTTTTTTTTTTTTTTTTCCCTCTGTACAATTCCTTGTGTTCCAAGGCTGAGTCCCAAGACTTGTGAAACTGTTTGGAGTCATGTCCTGGTGAAGGTGGTCATGCTGTAGTGATGGCATTAAGGTCCTTCATAAGTCCTTCCAGGTGGGCCATCTCTTTGGTCAGCTCATCCGGTTCATAATTCTGTGGGAGAAATAAAGAGTTATTGATCAAGTGACTTGTTTGCTTCAAAGAGAGATAGAATAATAAGAAATTATCAGGGATTCTGCTGTAGATTGTGACCCTGACACATGAATAAGCAGACCAGATTCATTGACAGTTACAGGAATTAATAACTTGAAACAACTCTCTATTTTAAGTGCAGATCTTTTTTTGCAAGAGTGATTCTTAGTTTCACTGATTTTTTAAGACTGTGATCATCTTATCTGTTGTCCTTGTATCAATTCCTGCTTCAAGATAACAGCTGCCTTTGAACCAAAGTAGATATTTCAGAAAAATCTTCCCAGCTTAATTGGGAAAAAAAAAAAAGGTCAAAGGAATCACTTCAATAAAACTGTTTTGAGAATCATTACACTTGCTAAAAATCATACTCTATTGTTAGGCTCCATTGTCTAGCTTCATCTATACTGCACTGATAACGGAATTATGATAGCTGTTCATGCATGGAGACAGATACCATGAACTAGTTCATCTCAAAACCTTGTCTAAGCTGACCAAGTTTTGCCCAGTACTGTGTTGTTTTCACTATCTAATCCTAATTAGTTTTTAAAACTCGTAATTTAACTAGTATTTAGTGTGCTGTGGTGAGTTTATATTGTGCTAATTTATAAATGAAGAAATTAATGACTATATTTAAATATTTAGTAATGAGTATATTTTTGGTACTAACCAAGAAAAAAAATAAAGTAGGAGTGACAACTAGACAGAAGGGCAAAAGTGCACCAAATCAAGCATGCACAGTTTCTAGACCAGTGCATACAGAAATAAAATCAAGAGGGTGCCAAAAACAATGTGACAAAAGGACAATAAGGAAACAAGAAAAAAAACCAGAAAAAATAAGTCAAAATAAGCATTTTGTGTAGCAGTAATACACCAGCGAATACAATAACTCCTTGGCTTCCGTCTGAAAGGAAAACAGCTCTTCCAGTGCCGACACCCAAAACCACCCTCACTTCTTAAAAGCTATTTCCAAAGAAGCCAACAGTTGCATTTTTCCCAGAAAGTCCGAACGCTTCCATCTGAGTATCTAAAACCACATTTGGGATGAGGGCTTTAAACATTTTGGCATTAGTGCTGAATTCTCCATCTGCAGTGACGCTTTGGATGCTAACGCTACGTCCCGTAAGGAATGAAAAGACTAGTGCTGTAGATCTGTCTCTCCTCCTCTTGTAATTGTGATAGGCTAGCGGAAACCAGAAGCATTGAGCGCGAGTCAAGAAAAGAAGCCTCTGAGAACGTTACTCCACGTTCAGCTAACAGCCTCAGCTCAGCCAAAATGTTGGGTTTGACCGTGGGCCTCGTAGACTGCAAAAGGTGGAAGCACTACATCGGTTTAGTGTCGTGTAATTGGGAATTGAAGGTATGCTCTCAAGTAATTTTCAGATTTAGAAAGCGTTACTAATACTTGCAATTGAAATGCTTCTTCTCTGAATTTGCTGCCTCCTGTCGAAGGTATTTGCGCTAGATTTTTTTTATACGGGTTAACGGGCAATGGCGCTTGGTGGAAGTCAGAAGCCTCGCTACCCCCTGCCTTTGAAAGGCTCAGTGCACACTCACTAAAGTTTACAGGGATCATATAAAGAGAGATTCACCATGGTTTGATAAGCACTGCCAAAGCAAGCCAGTGGCAGCGTAAGAGTACCTACGCTTTCCGAGTCCTCGAGCATCCTGGCGGTCTCCTGCACATCAGGGGCGCTGGGAACTACCACTGGCATAGGAGGTCGAGTTCTTCCTAAAGTCCCAATTGAGGCAGTCTTCACCGAGTGAACTGGATGGTTAGGAGCTTAAAAGAAATTGTTAGATGGTTATGCCTCAGTTAATTAGTTCTTTTGCCTATTCGGAAAACTCTTGAAAGTAGGAGAATAAAAAGGATTTTATTAGAGAAAAACAAATTATTCAAATTATGGAGTGCTGAATTTGAATTTGTGTCTCCTTTATCTATGTACATAACATAAAAGGGCCTTGAAAATTATACCAACAAAATTCAGTCCAGCCTCTGCCGCCCACTTATACCTCCCCCTCAAAGAGCTTCTCTCATTCTCTTCTAAAAATCTCCTCCCTTCTCTTTCTGGCAAGCGTGTCTTGCCAGTTCCCCCCCCCCTCACCTTGCTGAGTCAGTAACGGTGTGCTTGGCAACGCAGGGTCGTACGTAGAACCAGCTGGTGGAACCGCCGGCACCGCAAAGCTCTTCAGCGGGTGGGAAGGACGGACGTGTGCCGTAGGGAGGTTCTGAGCCGAATCCTCTTCTTGTGTGTTAGCCAGATAAGACCCTGCGGTGCTTTCGGGATCCTGGTGGTCAGCGCATGTCTGAGACGAGGAAGCCGGCATGGTGTCCGTGCTAGGTGTGTTTCGAACAGATTCTACAGCAGACAAAAAAAAAAAAAAAAAAAAAAAAAAGAAAGAGTGGTTTATTTTCTTTAACAGAAATGTTTCCTGTGGTCAGATGGAAACATAACGGTAGGGTTTGCAGCGCCTTTTCCAAGATCGCTGTTCTAAGGTAAGAAGTGAATTCACAGATTAACTATCTGTGTAGCAAATAACACCAATTCTGCGTAACCGTCCAGTTCTAAGGTGAACGGCAAGGGCCGTCTAATAACAAAATAAGCTGAAGAACTGAATGACTCCGCAGGCATAACACCAAATCACCAGTTTTACACTGATACAGCTATATATAATAAGACTCGGATAAACAACATGGAACACAAATCCTCATTCTCATTTTCACCCTGGAGTGAAAAATCACCATTTCACAGTATTGGCATACTTAAGTAGGTGTGCATTAAGCACGTATCACTGTAGTGCATATAGAAGAGCCAAAATTTTTCTGAGCTAGACTTTACGTGCTGAAAGCTAAACTGAAATCACAGGCTTCGTTTGTTTGCCTGCAGCAGGCTCCACCCTGATCTCAGAGAAGCATGAGTCGATATACTGAATTTGGGGCATCGTGATCCTACTTGGACCACATGCGGGAAAAGATCTGGATCGGGAGAGCTGTCACCTCGGCGGCGTGCCAACGGAACAAGGGAAACCTCTGCCTCTAACATAGCATCTCTCTGTAGATCTGCAGCCTCGCAAATTGCTTTCGTAAGGAAACCACGCTGTTGGCTGTGACACCTTAATTAAAACGTAGACCTTAAACTAGAGAAGCTCAGAATTCACTTCATCTCAAGACATTACCTATGTGCAATTTAGCAATCCTGTTGCTTCAGAATTTTTCAGCGCGCTGGAGGCATTACAGAAACTATTGCAAATTCCTGTGCTTCAAGCCTGAAAATGCTGCACAGAACTCATCACAATTTTCTGTGTGCATCAGGAAGGTTAACTAACGTCAGCTCTCAGTAGCAAAGTCTGGAGTTTTGTCCTCCCCCTGTTTTAAGCACAACTAATTAGGAAAGAAGTCATCATATTAAGTAGCTCAATTTAGATTTAATCTGATGTTTCGGACTCCAGGCTTTAGAATAAGGAATCTTCCTATTTGAAGTTGTATATAAAACATTAAGCCTCCTTTTCCAAGGACACCGTCACCTATCTGAAGCACCAATCTCTCATTTACACAAGAACCTGTTTACAGAAAACTCAGGATATCGTCTGTACTTAAATCCATCGCTCTGCCTCTCACGGAACACCGCAATGGAGCCCGACCAAGTGAAGTTTCAGGCTTTGATTTCCGCACGTTTCACTTATTGTTCCGTTATAAACAAAATCCAACCTGATCGTTTATATCTCACCTGTGGAATTGGCCCTGTCTGAATGGGACATGGATGTGCCAATCGGCCACGGGCTGACCTGGTGATGGAGATAGCTGCGAGTTGGAGAAGCGAGGCTGCCGGAGTGGAAATGATGGTGAGGGTTATCGAGTGAATGGATGGGATGAGCACTAATCACAGCTGTGAATGAATACAAGACAGAAAAATGCTTAACATACAGACAAGCATGCACATGTACTGAAATGCATTTTTTTTTTTTTTTTTTTTTTTTTTAATCCCGCCCTTCTCCCCCAAAGCCACTGAACAGGGGAGCGCAGCAGATTTACACTGACACCAAGATGACGTGTTTCAATACCAATTTTCCAACTCTGCTCCAGCACTTTAGCTCCCTCCATGCCAAGGCACAAACCCCCAAAAGAGGCAGAGCTCTCCGTTTTCCTGTGCAGGAAGCGCATCTCTCACGGCTGTATCTTTCAAGTGCTTTTTCTGCTACACTTGAGAAAAACAAAGTTCAGCTCCCTTTAGAACTCCCATGTATTCACGCTGTGCTACAAATGTCAGACCTAATCCAGGAGACGTATGAGCTCAAATTCCAAACTAATTTCTGGCTGTCGTTGAATTTAACATTATAACCAAACATAACATGGCATCTTTGGTTAATTAATGCAAGACAATCGATAAGAGTAGGGCAAAACACCAAAGGCTCCATTCATTCCCTCTGTGCAGACTTAGTAAAGCTCTGCTCCACTACACTCAACCCTATACCCTCTTTTTCTTTTTTAATCTTGCTGTTTTCTTTTTCTCAGTTGAGACACATTACTTAATGTAAATCATCCTTTACCCTCACCCTTTTGTCCTAACAGCAAAACAAACTCTCACTGCTCCCCCAGCTGGGAGGAAAAGCGCGTGCAGAATTTAGTTCTTAGACTAAAATACTGAATTGCTTAAAATCATCCAAAAGAAAGAGTCTCAACACAAAAAACAGGAGGGAAATGCTACCACTAGCACCATAAAGAAAAAAAAAAAAAAAAAAAAAGGTTGTGGTTGGTTATTTTCTTTTGAACCTTTTCTGGAAATTCTCCAGATGTGCTGCCTGTGAAAGTTACTTCCTAGGAATGACATGATGCAGAAATCCATCATTATAACGGTGAGTTCAGTTAAGACTTCTTGCACTGATGCACACTGTTTGAACTCAGAGGCTGACTAAATAAATCTGAACCCTCTGACTTCCTCATTTCCTGGGAGACAGCCCGTCAGCAGGACAGGATATGCGAGTTGACCAGTGGAGGCAATATACTTAGAGATTTTCAGCTCTTAGTAATAAACAATTTCACTCTCCCATTGAGTTACGTCAAAAGAAAGCTAACGTCATTATCAACCTCTTGTAAATGAAGAGTAACTAAACTCTAATACTGAGTAATCAGTAGGTTCTAGATTTAAGTCCTGCGAGAGCTGTCAAGGGGATGTGAAAAGTCAGATATTCTCACTAAGAGCTTCAAGCAAGATTAAAATGCCACTTTGTCTTGCAGGGAACTGGCAAATGGAGGAATAACCCACAAAAGCTTGGAGACGAGAAATCCAGCAGAGACGGCCGTCATCAGAGACGCCAGGAGTTCTCTTGCGTGTCAGCAAGGTAGGAGACATATAGACTTTAAGGCATAACAATTTCCAGACATAAACATTTTCATGACTTCTGTTTGTAGAAACCACTGGTCTATACCTGTGTTTCAGCAAGCATTTCAATCGTTATCAAATATCATTGAATCACAGGCAGGTTTGGGTCGGAAGGGACCTTGTAGACCATCTAGTTCCACCCCCCCTGCCATGGGCAGGGACACCCTCCACTGGCCCAGGTTGCCCAAAGCCCCATCCAACCTGGCCTTGAACACTGCCAGGGAGCCAGGGGCAGCCACAGCTGCTCTGGGCAACCTGGGCCAGGGCCTCAGCACCCTCACAGGGAACACGCCCAGGTCCTTCTCCTCAGGGCTGCCCTCAATCCATTCTCCACCCAGCCCGTAGTTGTGCTTGGGATTGCCCTGACCCACGTGCAGGACCTTGCCCTTGGCCTTGGTGAACTTCCCCGTGGTTTGCACGGGCCCACCTCTCATGTAATGCCTGTCAGTACAAAAGACTGCCTGTATGGTTTTGCAGCCACAATAAAAGATCATGCACATACACTACTCCCTTCAAGACATTTCCGAAAAGCTTGGAATTGGGGAGAAGAACACAAAATCGTAGTAGCTCTGAAACAAACGCTATCCAAAGCAGAATACAGTGAGCAAGTGGGGAAAACGTGCTCCGGTGAAAAGCCATGTCCCCACAAAGTCTACCCTGCCACCAAGCCATCCAGCTTAAACTGCTGGGTTTTGCGAATAACGTGCTGGGTTATCAGACCTAAATCACGTATAGCTTTACAGGTCAAAAAGCAGTACGTTGTACCACTGGCCCTTAACGAAGATCATGGTGCACTGTTTAATTTCAAAGAAGCGAAAAATTCAGATGAAGAACTGGATCAAGAGAAATGTGGTGTGTTAAGAAAGAAATAGCCCTTTGCATCCCAGTATCCTTCCAGAGTTTTTGTTTTCCAGCTGTCAAAGAAGGAACTGACTAGGCACACACCCTTACTGTAAATTATACTAAAATTGAACACACTAAATGATCCTAATGTAGTATTTAAGAGGTAAATAACTAGATTGGAATGCTACAGTGGGGGGAGGAAAAAAAGCCATAGGAAGGTATCTGCAGGCACAGACTTGAACGCACTAAATAAACGGTCCTGCCTTCTGTGCTGCTTGCTGAGAAAGAGCCTCGTGTACCGGCGTCAGTTTTCTGTGTAGCTTCTGCAAAAAGGCACCTAAAGACATTACGTTAATGTTTCCACTTATTATATAAAATAGAAACGTACAGTTGGAAGCCCTCAGAGCTTTTGCAAACAGGATAAAAAGTCAAAGTAAGTCACAAAACCAATCTCAAGCCCTAAGGCACCGAAAGACCTTAAGTATCCTTCCTGACATTTAGTGCCTCACGCTAACCTGTCACACCAAGCCAGCTGTGGCTGCGTCTGGTTCGTTCGTTCTGGGCAAGGCAACATCTAATAAAGAGGAGGAAAACAGAGAG
This sequence comes from Grus americana, assembly GCF_028858705.1. Classification (NCBI taxonomy): domain Eukaryota; kingdom Metazoa; phylum Chordata; class Aves; order Gruiformes; family Gruidae; genus Grus; species Grus americana. The sequence goes on along the minus strand of NC_072861.1, from coordinate 2,355,363 downwards.
GCTTTTCAAGCGAACACAGCAGGACTGGCATCAAAAAGGGATCTCACAGCTGGGTTTAGTGCTGCAAGGGAAAATCATCTCCGCAGCTCTATCTGCCAGCATTATCACATCAGCTTGAATATCAGCAAAAGGTAGAACTGGAATTTACCACCTCCCAAAAATACGTGTCACCACTGTATCACTTGTGTCAACTGTACATCAACTGTGCAGGACTGATCACAGGAGTTGCTGAGTATCTTTCTCACTGAGTAACATAGCATGAGGGGTACTTTGCTACACTGCATCTCATTTAGAGAAAAAACACGCAGCAGAGCGCAAGGGAAGACTGGTTGCAGTCTGAATTTGTGACGGGGTCGCACAAGTCTGAGTTCATCGTGTTCTAGCACCTGGCATGGGACAGGCAATACCAGAATCCAATAGCTGCCCGTATTTGACAGCAAACAAACTTTGAAGAAACTAATTGGAGTAAAGACGATTAGTGTAAAACCTGTATCCTCTGCTCCTCCCTCATACATGTTAAAACTGGGAGAAAACAAGGAGCATTAGACTATTTATTTTAAAACCAAGAAAAAAAAAGATACTACTCTTGTAAAAAGGTTGTAAACCAAGCAAACAGTTGAAAATTCACAAACTGAACTAATTGGGTCATCAGGACACTTGAAAAAGTGGGTAGAGGCCAAGACAACCAAGCGCTCACTTCAGGTAAATAAAGCAAAAAGTTAGAAAGTTGAAACATAATGGACTGGCCTGAAATCATTCCAGAAACCACAAGACATCGTGGTAGCAATTGCCTGAATAAGCACTGTGTCGTTTTGCCCCACAGTTCTGTCACTGCATGGGAACTTTTGTGCTTTTTACTTGTGTTCTCAAGCCAGGGTTTCAGTCCGGTTGTTTGGAGGTTTAGCCAAGTCCCTTTCCATCTCAGAGACATCATTTGAAAACTAGATATATTGTTTAACTCTCAAAATATTTCATGATACTAATAAAAATATATTTCTACTGCCTCAGCAAAATTTCAGTTCAGCACTTTTGCTCAAATCATCATTAACTGATAGAGAAATACACAGGTAAGAAATAACAAACCAGACATCCTCCTCATTTAAAAGTCTGCTCTGCCAGACTCCCAAAACCCCAGCCTCCATCAGTGGTCTATCCACGTTCTAATAAATCAGTATAAGCGACACGTTGTGGAGCAAACCCACTCTACAAATTGCAGGCTTTTGGTACCCTTCCCAAAAGATGAGCAGTGTTACTCCTTCGGAGCCAGTTCTTCTGCTCAGTAAATCAGCGGACTAGCTCACGAGTGGGGACGTCTTGGACCGAGACGTGGGGTGATCTATTGCCTCAGCTCTCCAATTCTCTCCTACTGGGTGAGTAGCCAAGTTGTTTCGGAAGCTGCTCCTGAGCCGCTATCACATTTTAGCGTAAATCCAGACTGATTTTGGTTTGCCGGAGGAGAGCGGACTGTAAACTGCAGCTGGTCAAGAACTGCTTCACTAGCTGTCCATGCAGCGGGGACAGCGGTTACGTTTAACGTTTCGGTGTAAGACTGATCACTGCAAATATGGGGAAACAGGGTCATTTAGAGAAAAGTGAGTTTGACTCCTGTAAAAGTCAATCCTGCTTCACTAACCTCAGAGTTTCAAGACAGTGCCAATAAGTACGTCGATAAAGGGAACCAGTGAATATTAATACAGCTAAATTCTTAAAAAGGCTCTGGCAAGGGTCCACTCCAAAGTTAAAAAACTAAGTCGCTCTTGGAGGGAAAACTCTTCTAACTAGACTGAAAGCTGGTTACAGGTAGGAAGGAGCAAAGGGAAGGGCTCGATGATCAATATTCAAGACAGAGGAGAGTCCCCAGATATCCCTGTCGGGACTGGTTTTAGTCAACTATCTAACTCAGTGACCCGGACATGGAAGCAACCAGAGAAATCTTCAAGTGTGGAAATACTAAGGTCTTTGGGGTAGTCAAATGCTATTTTGATGGCAAGGAACTCCGAGTTCCTTGCACCGAGTGAGCGGGCAAAAAGATGGCAGGTAAACTTTAGCGTAGCTTCAATGTACAGTAATACATTGAGGGAAAAATAATCCAAACGGGACTTGTATGATGCTGAACTCAGAGCTGGCAGTTACAACTTGGCAAAGAGGTTTCGGAGACACGGTTGACAGATCTCCGATATCATTAGCTCAATATGCAACAGCAGCCAAAAAAACTCAACGAGATGTAGCACCTCATTCAGCGAGGAAGGCATTGGCAACAAGGACATTGTTTCCTGCTGTGTAAGACCGTGGTACTGTGCAGCTCTGGCCTCTCTGAACCGCAGGAAGCATGTAGTAAAGTTAGAGAAGGTTCTGAGAATGGCAACTAAAGCCATCAAAGGGATGGAGTGGATGCCTCACGAGGGGAAGCTAAAAAGGTTACGACTCTTTGGTCTGGGGGGATGACGAGTAACGGTGGAGAAGAACCTGACAGATGTTTACCAGCCCTCTACAATGCCTGTGTAACAGCTGGATACTCAAAGAGTACAAAGGGAATGAACTATAAAAAGCAGCCAGGCCCACAGGCTCTCCCCTAAAAAGCACCTGCACTTGCCACTGCCGGAGACTGGGACAGACAGACTGCTGGACACTCCTAACTCTTCCCGCTTTTCCAGCACGCCTCCTGCTCGCTCAAATACAGCTCTCCCGTTTTTCCTTTTAACTTGATCTAACCCTGCCTTCACGATGAGGAGTTCAGGATGCCTTCCTTGAACTGGTTCCACTGCAGGTATGACAGAGTTACTTCGGAGGAGTAAGCAGGAAGGCAGTACGTGACCGCGTGTGTGCCTGGCTTGTTTGGGTGCTCCCAATTTCAAGCCAGCTGGTAGGCGGGCTTTTGACTTACGCTGAGGTGGTTGAGAATCAAAAGGCATCATCATCTTGGGCCTCATCCCCCTTCTTCCTGCCAGTGTGGACATGCTATCCTCTGACTCATGCCCTGAAGGAAAAATACTGAAGGTTATTTACCATTGCAGCGAGACTTCTGTGATGCCATAGCAGGTGATTTCACTCCTCCTCTCTTTAGTTCTGGGCTGTCCTGTTTGTAAGCAGTTCTGTGACTCGTAACTGATAAAACCAGTTCTTTCACCCTTCACTAGAAGGGTTAGGGTAAAGATTATCGGGCACTGGAGGAACGCCGGCAGTGCGGCTCTGGGCAGTACCGAGAGTCGCACGTATGGATGAGACGTGCTGCGTGAACAAAGTTAACCACTCACCGTGTGAAAACTCACCCACGCCTCAAGAGCTGAGCGGTAGCTGGTTGGTTAAAGCACCAAAACCTGATAGTGCGCGTTTGACCGCTGAAAAAATGCCACCCACATCTCTCAGTAGTTTAATATGAAATGCTTCTTGGATGCTCTTCTGATTACTAATCAGTATTTACCATGGGAAATTCATGACTTAACTCTTGAGCACTCAATTTTCTCACTAAAACATGCGATCTATCCTTTTTGGAGAGTCTTATAAACTAGGCACAAACCCAATTCACTACTTGGAAAATAAGAACACACACAAAAAAAGGGTAACTGAATAAAATGATTTCACCAGATACAGCAATATGTATTTAATTTTAAACATCATGGGCAAAGTACTCGTTGATAGCTCACCTCTGTAGGAATTCCGCCTTTGATGGATATTGCTGTCCATGGAATTATCAACTGGGGTGATATCCTGGGAGTTGCGAGGAATTGGGGTATCTGTCATGATTGGATTGGGATCTGGAGATTTATCGATGGGTTTTAGCTCCAGTCTTTCGTGATGGATCCAAAGGTCAGGAGGCTTGACATCTTTGGAGTTTCCTTTGTACTTATGGGACCCGTTCACTGATTTGCAGGCAGCTCGTTTCCTTGGGAAGGAAAACAAAGGCAACGTTCTTAGATGTAGGTTTCCTTTCACTTGTTGAAAAAGGTAAATTTTCACTGAGATTTCCTTCAGATCTTGTATCCAGCTGAGCAAAAGCTACCCACTGGGCAGGAAGCTTTGAATTTTACATATAAGCACATCTGACATCTCAAAGCATATTCTGCAACTCTGATGCCATGAAATTTGTCTACCACATGCTGCAGAACTGTGCTCTACAGTCTAAGCTTTCATTAATGAAAATTAAGTTTCCTGTACTTACGGTTATTAAGAGAATATTCTAAACATGAAGCGTCCGTACAACACGCTGTGCCTGTACTCCCGGGCTTACAACCAACCTCAAACAATAGCTGTAGGAGGAGTATGCAAATAGCCAATTATCCCAATAGGACGGTTAACGACAGGAACGTTCATTTTACCTCTGCTCAGGTCAGACACATCTAACTAACGTGCTTTTTCATCGCCGGTGAATAGCAGCGGTTTGACGTGATGGAAAAATAAAATGCAGAGTTCCGGCACTGCCCTCCACACACACTTCCTCACTTCGGACCCCGGCAAGGACGGAGGAAGGTGTCCCTTCTGGGTTGCACGCTTGCTAGAAATGGCTAAGATGTGATTAAATAAAACGTTGAAAATATCAACGAACGGAATATGGCCTCTCGTGTAGGCGATACGCAGGCAGACGTGCTGCTTTGAGCACTGTAGCTGAATGAGTAGGACAGATCGGAATGTTAGTCGCTGGTTGTGGGGTGCTTCTTGTAAGAGGGGACGCGTTTAGAGATCGGGGAAACAAAGGCAGCATTTCCCAGGGTTATTTCTGCTCTTGGAGAGCAAAATACGTCTCTTGGGCACAGACCCAGGAATTTTGCCCTCTCCCAAGCACATCCCTGAGTTGCTAGACCGTCACTCATATATCCTTGCTCTCCTCTTGTATTGTTGCAGGATGGTTCAGCTTCAGCAAAGGACGTGGAGATTATCTTCTAACCTGGCTTTTAATCGCTTTCTTAAACCTCTGTTTTGCATAACAGAGTCTTTTCAAACTGAAAAAAAAAAAGGCTTTCAGCTCTGTTCAGTTCTTTCACAGACCACGCAGAAACAACCTTCCTATAAAGAGAAGCATCGTTGCTGTAGTCTTAATTCAGACGCTCTGAGTGAGGGAAGAGTTCAGATTCACACCTATATTTAGGATTTTGGAGCACTTTTCTAAGGAGTCCAGTACCAGGTTCAGATTCCACTCCAGTAACCTATCTAAAACCCAGATATGGTCACGCACAGCCTGTAAACCTCCTCCACAGAGAGAAATACGTGCTAAGAACAGACGTGAGAATCTGCCTGAGCCTGTTGAGCTCACAGAGCTCTAAACAGATGGATCAGCTTGAGTTTGGAAACAATATTTTAAAGAATAATTTCTCCTCAGAGAGGGGCAAGCACAGGTATACATGAAAGCACTGCCCCAGTTTGCCTGTAAACTCTCGATGGTTTGTAGACTCCGAAACACTGATTAGGAAAGGCAGAACATCATCACACGCGTGATAACTTAGCTGTATTGATGCACGTTATCTTCCAAACACACGAATTCAAACTGCATTACTAATCTGTTGTCGGGACGGAGTTTCTACAGCGCACAAGACTTCAAAGCAATAAACTCTAAAGCATCATAAAGAAAAGATTAAATAATAACGTCAGAAAGGTAGGACGGAGCAAAGTGCCGGCTAGACATCTTACTTTTTTTGGTGAGACGTAGTACGGCGAGTGCAGAAGACAGCGACTATCACCACTATCACGATGGTGATCACTCCAACAGACACTATGATTACAAGGAGCATGTTGCTATCCAAGGGAGAAGTGGGACTTCCGTGGGGACTGTTGCTGCCTGTAAGAGTTTGAGACGGGAGAAGGGGGTTGTTTATTATACAGAAGAAACGCCCATCAAAAGCCAGCGGTGCCCCTCAAAGACTTTGAGAATCGTACGGATTAGCAGAACGGCAAAGCTGGTTTGTCTGTTAGGATTTCAAGCGAAGTGCTTGCTTGGTTTTTTGTCGTTTGCCGATCGTGTTGCTGTACAATTGGTAAATCTATAAGATGCTTTACAGACCCATTTCCAACTAACGGTCTACAAAAATTTATGTTCACCCTACTCAAACAGTTATCATAAAAAAAAATTCAATAGTTTAGAGTCTAAGGAGAATTAAGCTGGGACCTTGCTAAAGCTGTAGCACTACAGGCATCCCCCTTGGACCCAACGATCACACGAATCGGTATCAGTATTCAACAGTGGTCGCTTCTCTCTGAAACAAACACGTTTTCTGTAACGCTAATGAGTGTTACCTTAGGGCCAGGCTTCCGCAATGCACAGAGCTAATAAGGAGAAGGAGTTACGATTATTTTCTTCCTTCCTAATATGTTTTTACTGAATTAATTTTACACTTGTGCGCTACAGCCACCATTGAAAACTAAACTGGGAACAAGATCTGCTTATCGAGACTGAAGAGTAAATGCGCGCAATGGTATTTTTCCATATACCCCACACGGCAGGCAAGACCGCTACAACAGAAGCGTGATACAATTTCTTGAGCGGGAACAACTATCATCAGCAAAAGTTACTGGAACGGATGTAATCAGGGTCGTAACCAGCTTACTATTTGCAGTAAGCACCAAAAGACACTGCATGTACATCGGAAAGCTTTAGAAGAAGACTTACCACCGAGCGGTGGTTTGTAATCCGGTCCTATGTCCACTGGGCGGCTTCCTTTCCCTGCAGATCCGGAAGCTGAAAGGTCATATATGTGAAAATTTAATATATGTACATATACCCACACATACACGTAAACACACACCAGCGTTTCTAAGGTAGCGCTTTCAGAACTTCTCTGAAGCACTGTGAGAATTTTTTTTCTCCTTTTCTCTCCCCTACAACGTGATCTGACTTCGAACAGCAACTGTGTTTCTCCAAGAAGAGAACTGCTTCTTCAAAAGAGCTATTTAATAATGAGTTTCCTATGTTATACTTTTTCCCTAAGTAAGCTTAGGAGCCTCTACTAGTATTCCTTTTTGAAAATATAATAAAAATTATCAGCAGTAATACACAGGTACATATTGAGGCAAATGGCTTTGCCACACTTGTACAGACAGTTAATCATCTTGAAAAAGTAATTAGACAGGTTTCTTTTCCTACTGCCTAATTACAGTAAGCGTGGAAGACTGGAAAGTTCACCGCTAATGTTAAGACCTCTCCTGAGTTAGCAGAATGCTTCCCGTCGATAAAGATGTACAAACCCCCCAGGTCCTTTCAGTTCTGTGTTTTCGTTAAAATGCACTAATGCAAAATTACCGTGAATGATAAAAATCCTGGGGGGGGGGAAACGTACAGCAAGATGCAAACAACGACATTCCTCTTGTTATAGGAATCCAAAATACTCTGCATATTTTTACACTGGTCTACACAAAAAGCCGAAAACCCCAAAAGTCTGCAAATTTGGCAGTTTCCCAATTGGGAGAAGGGTTTTCCCAGTTAAAAATCCACTCTGATCAAGAAGTAACAAGTGTTGAAGGATGTGTAACAAGTGGAAATTGTGACCCTAAAGTCAAAGCTGTAAATTAATCGCTGTGAAATAAAGACAACTGGTAAAAATAGCAAAAGGTCCCAGCAAGAATTAAGCCCCGAGAAGGGTGATAAGGAATGTTACGTGATACAGAGAGGAGTTAGATGTAGAATAAAATAATGGAAAAGACGTGGTGCAGGACAAATCCCTACGAAAAAAGACATATTGCACCTGCCAGTCTAGAGAGGGCACTGCGTTCGGGGAAAACACGCTCTCTTTTTGAAGTCCTGGGGTAATAATTTTGCAGCAGCAATGAAATAATTTAACGGCATTTTCAGTAGCTTACATTGAATATATTTACATCTGTATGACCAGATAACTTGCACTGAAAAGATGTGAACCCCCCCCCCCCCACGTGAAGATATGTTGCCGTAGCAGAGGAGCTGCGGGAGACGGGGGGAATAAAAATAACTGACAACATTTTATTGAAAAGGACAAACAGACACCCTATGCATTTTTAGCGCAGCGGCTGGAGCCTTAACACAGGCAAGATCAGGGAGGAGGGGAGAGGTAGGAGCTGCTGGCGTACTTTATGCCCATCTTTCTGAAAACAGGTATCTTCAAACAAACTAGATGTCAGTTATAAATTTGGTTGGTAACAGTAACTATGCAGACATACTATATTTAGACTTCCGTAAACCATTTTACTGAGTACTCTACAATGCTTTAGTAAAAACAGCATAATAAAAAAAAGTAAGGTGGCACAAATTAACAAGATTAAGAACTAATTAACTGATAAGAATAAGAATTACAATTGCAGAATCGTTAGTCACGAGGGATATTTCTAACGAGTTCTGCAAAGACCTGTGCTTGGCCAGGTGTAATTCAATCTCCTTAATAACACCGGGAAAGAAAATTAATATCATTGCTACTGAAGTTAACAGATGACATAAAATAACGGAGGAGGTAACGAGATACACAAAGTCACCTGCGCAGACCAACGAGGATCACGCGCGGGTGTAACACACGCTCGGCGCGGTTTATCACGGGCTCGGCACTCCCCGGAACAACGTACGTACTCACAGAGCCCAGCTGCAGATTTATATACCCCCCGTACGAGTGCGTGTACGTGACAAAGTATATAAATCCTATTTAGATGATAAAAACGCTGGATGGCAGTGAGACGGAGATAGCGGTGTTCTGGCAAGCAGTCGTGTTTCCAAAGGGTGTAGACATCCTTGGGAGTAACTACCTGCGTTCTCCGTTTCCTTCTACATTAAGGAACAGCTGAAGATAACATTTACTCCAAATTGTTATTTATTTTTTTTTTCCTAGCTTGTCAATCTCCATGTTACCCACTAGGTATCTGCAGCCAGACAAAATGCTTTCACTTGGTGCTACTTTGGGATAGTTTTACCAGGATTAGATACCTTAACCTTTGCTTTCGTGCCGGGCCAGTGCAACTCCTTGGAGCCTGACAGCAACATGCGTGGAAGAACCATATGGCGTGCTTCATATAGCAGAGAAGCGTTAAAGTAGGGGAGTGGAGGAAAAAAAAGACAGAACCTCTAAGACCAGACTCGATCCCATTGTAGTTTTGTTCCTTCCAGTCCCTAATAACTCATCTACTATTTCCCGAAGGACACAATTCCGCAATTTAGTGATCTTGTCACAGCGCAGGCTCTTCTGCTCTCCAGCTCGTCTTCTCCTTTTCTACATTTAACCTACTGCCATGATTTATAATCTCCGAGCGTTCTTACAGGAATTCTGAAACAAAACTCTCTTGGCTTCTAGGCAAGGTTTTATGATTTATAAATAAACCAATTTTATAAATATTAATCAAATTGTAACTAGAAAAATCTGTTACTTCAAGATGCTAATGCTGGATGAGAAGATTTAGCTATCTGCTGAGGTGAGAATAGCGCAGAAGAGAAAAGAGCAACTTTCAAATAAAACCTTGTCATCTTCCCCCATTCCCTTCCACTTGCAATTGAGCACTAGCGATGACGACACGGCGAGCATCTGCTTCCCTGCACACAAGCCTGAATCTCGCCTAGCACCTCCGTTATACGAGCCTGGATATGAATTTATTCCGTGACGGTCTGGTATCGGCACGATTTGGTACACAGAAGGTAAAAGCGTATTTAATAAATTACTTCCAAGTCACAAGTCGAAAAGCAAGTCAAAGAACGAAGCTCATTCTCAACCCCTTTAGGATCTCTTTAATGGTACGTCTGAGCTGCTTGCCAATGTCCTTTTAAACTCATCCCTTTAGACTAATTCTTCCCCTCTTTATTGGGCTTGTAGGTTATGTGGAAGAAAGCAAAAATAGCCCAGGGACATTCACCTGATAATTCAAGGCTCTAAACTCAAAGCTCCCATTTTTCAAGCTAGCATTTTAAAACCTTAAGGCTTTTAGCAGCTAATGCTGTGCTCTTCCGGAGAGTCTGGAGTCTAAATGAGCTGACAAGCAGAATCTCTCTTGCAGAAAAGCTTTCTAGAGCAGGCATACTTTCCTTTATTACGAAAATAATTATAGATGGAGAGCTCACAAAACAGCACTTGTGCTAATTAGGTAACTGTTTGATCTTCCGTCTCTACGTACTGAGATCTCGCAGCAACGGTCAGAGCCTGGCTGGAATATCACTTCATCCAAATTTGTTTTGACAGAATGATTCAGCTCCGGCACAACCCGCGTGTCCCTTCGTGTGACTACGGAGATCACTTGATATTCCTAACGCCCAAACCGCAAAGAGGACTTCCAGTTCTTCCACTATTAAAAGCACACCAGGATCTCGCTCACTGACAGTCAGAGCAGCGGATATTTGTTTCGTTTAGGAAATGCAACAGCACATGGACAGGAAAAACAAAACGTGTGAAGGATGGAATGAAAGAGAAAGCGTGGCTGTTCATTTACCTTGATCATTAGGCATTTTATCTGAGGATTCAGCTAGCGGGACAAGCACAGGGAAGGAAAAAAACAAGAGAAAGATCACAAGGCTTGAAGGAGCGAGAGACAGAATTTAAAGTTTCACATAGCATAAGCAGACTAGCTCGCGCCTCATTTCTAACCACCGATACTCGTGGAAAAAGGACTGTTAGAAAATCTCCTCTCCTTAGATTACCTTTTTTTTTTTTCCTCCTAGCTCTCATGCATTCGCACTATTTCACTGCTTACCCACCGCCAAGCAGTTCTTGATTTAAGAGCCTGTTGTGTCCCGCTAGTTCCCTTCATATCATCCAAGTCACCGGACGGTAGTCGCTGGCCACCAACCCCAGAGCCTGCTGCTCTGTGCCAGTTCAGCCGGAGCAGACGGGACACGCGAGATCTAGAATCTTCAAGCAAGTAAAAACTGCTTTTCTAAAAAAGCACATTTAGGACACGGACCCTCGCCATTAATAATTAGATGACCTGAGTGCCCACCAGGAATTTCGAAACGCCACAATTAATCAAACAGCTGAGCAGCATTTGCAAATGTATTGATAGACGGATTATTATATAGGAAATTTTCTATCGGGTTGCTCTTGCACATAGAAAATAGAAAATTTCATTCCAGTCAAACTCCAGCGTCTTCCTGTCTTTCCCAGTTTAAATATAAAACTCACGCTACGGGTTTCTTATCCCTGCAGAGGCTGCATTCAGAAAACGAGGGGGAAGATACACATGTAATGCGATAATTTACCTTTTGGGGTTCTGAACTGAACTGCCTCAGACATAGGCCCCATGCCCTTCGAGTTGCGAGCCTGGATTTTGAAATAATACGGCGTATCGAGGGTCAATTCCTGTATCTGATGGGTCAGCCTGTTTCCCACCACGGGTTCAATAACCCAGTCGTGTATTTCAGCATTCACATCCGTACTGTAGTAAATGATGTACCCTATTCAGAGGAAAAAGCAAAAGAATTTTATAGGTAAGAGAACAGGACGGTCAGAAGATCTCACAGCAGATATTCTATTGACTTTTAACGATGTTTGCACACCTAAGTGATTATGGGTTTTCTCAAAGTGCATTCTTACTTTTTCAAAGACCAAGAATGCATTCGAATATTGGGCAGCCTTCCCATCTTAAATTTCAAATTGTTCAACAGTGTATGTTGTGAGAAAAAAAAAAATCCATTTAAAATATAAATTTTTTTTTTGACCACTATTCATTGAATACGGAGAAATCCCATCTCTTTATGTGTTCACAGACCCAAATAATATAAAGCTGTTATTATAAACCATCCTCAAAGTATTAATATTTAGAGAAAATAGTTCACCTTAAAACAACAAAACATTCTCGTGCATAGCTAAAGAGCGTGTGTTTAATAGTTTATATTTTTTTATTACTTTTTCAGTTTATTAACACAGACAACAATAATCCGAAGAGAACTGAAGTTATCTTGCATGTCACAAAAAAAAGGTAAGGGAAGAGTTTATGATCTGTTATTAAATATACTGCACATACGAACCAATACGAAATAAAAACTTTATAACATTTGTTATATGAGAAACACAGAGCCCTGGCATAAAATAGAGACTTGCACCAATATAGGGCTGTGCCATCAGCCGGTTCCTGCACAAATTGCTGCTTCCCTTGTCCCGGGGACAAAAATATATATATATATATATATACATACACACACACACACGCAGTTGAAAGCACTATATAGAATAGAGTGGCACCAGACTACTTGTTAACTTCTGACTGTACTAATTAGTCAGCAACTGTAACGGTGCACGAGCGTCTGGAACCCAGATTAGCACAGTTCGGTATCTCACATCGATCCTATCCGCACCAAAAGGAGATGAGAGCTGAAAAGAGAAGCATCCCACAGCCACGCTATCCGGTGCGCGGAATTCCATCAGCGCTTAGTTTTCACGGAACCGAGCTGAGCTAAGGAGTCGTCACCGGAGGCGGCAGCCGCTCTCCCGCTGGCAGTGGCTGTCCCCACCAGAGGGCCCTCAGGCCACGCGGCCCTGCATCTCATCTTTGGTGGACTCAGACTTCCCACGGAATGATTGATTTTATTGGATTTTTATAGCCGTTGACTGCTGCTTATGGAAAAACTAACAAATACTACAGCTTTTCATTCAACACGTATGAATAAATGTAAGGTTCTCCTTCACAGTACAGACAGTGCAAGGAGATTTTTTACCTGGAAAATTGAATGCCTACGATAATTTTGCTAATCACATTGTGCAAGGAAATGCTGATTTCTTTGTACGTTGTCTTCCCTTTCTCCTATATGCACTTGATGCGAGATGATGGGCTTGTCTTTAGCCTGGGGATATCCGTGCCTTACGTTTCACACCTGCCGGAATGACCCTCCCTGACCGCCGGGAACCCCATCCTTTAACCTCCAGTTGAGATAAAGGCTCGGGTTTCTAACGCAGAACTGGCTTTATAGCCAATATAAAAATATATATACAACATATAAAGAGCTATATGCGTGCAGAGACACGCAAATGGCTCGGACAGGCATTCTGCTGCAGAGTAAGCTGCCGTCTGTTAGAGCTGCGTCCTTACGGCTCTACCTGTGAGCCGCACTCGGCACGCGACGATGCAGAAGAGCTGCGCCCCGGTGCGTCGCACGACCCCTCCGGCGCTCGTTTTAGCACTGACTCCAGCGTAAGTGTTACAGCCACCGTCTTACCCGCAGCCTTTGGGCTGCATGCATAGTGCTGCTTTGCCTTTGAGGGGGTCTGTCTCACAGCTTACTTAAGTTTAGAGTAATTACTAAAGGTTAAGAGTCTCCAGTATTCTGCCTTTTTAGAGGAATCGAATTGGTTTTCGTCTCCTGTCTAGAACCTGGGCTACGGTACCGCCTGATCGGACGCACCAGCTGCTGACAGGTTTCAAAGGTTTGATTCTGCACCACAGTTAATTCTGAGAACAAAAGCAAAACCATACGCTGCAAACCATACGCCAAAAAAATCTGCTTTAAGCTTAAAGCCTGGAGTAAGAAGGGAAAATTGAATTATATCAAAAAGCCTTTAGACACGTGAATCCAAACAGAAACTACAGAAAGGAAACAGTAATATTATTTTCGGTAAAATTCTTTATCCTACGTGAAAGTGATGCGGTTACAAAGGCAAACGACAGTTTGCTCCTAACGATTACGCCGGGGGACTAATAAACCGGCTGTAAGTCTGTTCTGCGCCACAAACGTGACGCAAAGATGACAAAGAGCACGGGGATGGAGTCTGCTATATAAAATACCGATGGGCCGGCAGCATCACAGATATATTTCTGGAGGCCTGCTATTAGAGCAGCGCAAGCTGATGAAGGCAAAGGTTATTGAGATATTTCAACTTTCAATTATATTTCTGGTTAGACTCCAATTTCACACTGCAGTTATTTTATATCTTAATATATTTTTACTAGGTACAAAAGTAAATAATTAATCCGAGCTACTAAAAAGATTGACAAAGAAGATATAGACCTCTCGGCTAGCTCCAGGCTAAACGAAGTCCGGAACGTGCTCACGTAGTTATGCAGATTATATTCTGCTGTTAACCAGGCATCTTATATTTGCCGTTATTGCTCATGCAAAGCGCACCTGTAATTTTGCCGTTGGCTTCGGATGGAGGCTGCCAGTTAACAATTATTGTCCGAGGTTTTCCCTCTTTGCTCACCACAGTCACGTCTTTGGGAGGAGAAGTAGGAACTGCAAGCAAACAAAGACCAGGCGATCAGAAACAGGTTGCCCAATTTCACCAGATAGAAACAAGTAACCTTTTTATTTGCTTTACCGTTGAAAAAAAAGGCATGGAGAATAATAAAACCTCTGAATGTTCCATCGTCAAATAAATCTGCCATCCTGGCGCCAGTGGCCTTACTGATTTACTCCGTTCAACTGGCAAATGCCATCTGGTGGGCAGCATCTCCGTCAGGAGTTACCTGTTTCTAAAGCGTTTCTGGCAACGGACGCTGCGATTCATGACGGAATGAGCCCACGTGTCTTCAAAAGCACGGCATCTTTGCAGAGCTCTAACAGTTGGGGTTCATGACTTCTACCCCGAGTTTCTTCCGTCCTCATAAAATTGTGACATAAATACTTTTTATATGCAAAGGCATACGAAATATCTCCCTATTTTCAGGTTTAGGGTAGGACCAAGACCTAGCAATGCCAGTTTGCTGCTCGAATCTGAATCGGCACATCCACCAGAGATTTAAAATCATCATCCATCATTTAATGATTTCCTTAAGAACGTTTTGTGATTTGCAAGGAAACCTGTGCCGCAGAAGCATTTGAAATCTAGAAATATTTGCTGAACACAATTGTCCAACCTTTTTTCTTGGGCAAGACTGCGAGAAAGAAAGGAGGAGAGAGCGCTTCCTTCTCCCGTCAGCTCCCGCCAGCCTAAAATTGCGGAAATGGCCCAAGTTGCTCCAGCTAAGGGCTGCAACCTGGGCCCCTTCTCGCTGTGGGCCGAAATACCCAGCTGGGGCTCACGTTCACGGCTCGCGAAGGCGCAGAGCCAGCGGCTCCAAAGGTGCGTTAACCAGCCGCGGTTTGCGACGCCACGTTACGAAAAACATGAGACTTCTAATTAGGTGACTTCTGGCAAAGGAAATCCTCCTTGGGTATTTAATACTGTAAGAGTAACGTTTAGTGCGTACTCGGTGCTTTCTGCGTTTAAAGAGCTTTATGCGTGTTACCTGTTAGAAATTAATCTGTCCGTCCGCCGAGATGGCTACCTATTATCCCCGGGACAGCAAAAGCTCAGAAGTTACTGTAACTATTATCCCCGATACTTAAAAACACACTCAACAGAAACGTACAGACGTAAAGCACGATCCAAGGCCCTGTGGTAAGCTTCAGAGAAAAAAAAATAAAATCAGGACCAGCCCTCAAGAGATCCCTAATTCACAGACCAACACTGACCCCAGTATCCCGTATTTTCCTTCAGCATTAGCTGAGGAGCAGCAAGTCCTACACAACGCTGCTACTCATGAGTATTCCAAAAGAATGAGTCACGCGCTCGGGAATTTGGCGAGTAATATCAATCACAAGATCTGTTATGAGAAAATACATTTAGCCTTTTTTTGTGGGTTTTTTCAGTTTTCATTTTTAGTTCCCAAGCTTTTAGGTCATATTTACAAATATTCTTTACAACCACCTCGACTAGAAACTTACTTTTTATTTAAACGCAATGAGACCTCCTGTATCTCGCCCTCGCTCTTGTACTTTCTGAGTTTCAAATTCTCTTTTAAAAACTTTATTTGTGCAACTTTTACAGTCCCTGCTCTGAGCGTAGAGTTCTGGATGTGGACGTGTGTCAGCAAAAATACCAAATAAAGAGTTTTAAGGTGGGACGGGCACGGTAATCGGAATGGGGAAGGAGCCTCAGCCACGACCTGTGCTGTCGGAACGGCACCTGGCTCCAAATCACGAGATTCCCACCCAAAACTAAAGCAACTGAAGCTCCCAAAGGGTGTATGGGGCTTCAGAGTAAGGGAGCACTGTTCTGACTTTACCTTGGGTTTGGTTTTTTCCCATTCCTTGTTTGAGAATATTTGGAAGGTCTCATCAATTCTTTGCCTGCTTGATTTTTTTTTTTTTCTCTCTGTATTTTCATTTAGAACGACGGGGTAATTTGGATAGGCTCTCTTTTGTCCTTACAGTTCAAACAGAACCCTGAGCATAATGAGCAGGAAATTTAATTGCACAAAGATCATCTAACATTGCAGGGTAAAAAGAGCTAACGAGGGACCGGTCCTGGACCTCGCGGTTACTCGGTGGGCCCAAGTTCCTCCCGGCGGCTACAAACCCTTTTCTGTTCTGCACTTTGCGAGCGCGTCGTTTCGACGGCACCGAGAGCTGCAATGGCAATTCCTGCTGAAGAACGGGAGTTTAGGACCGATTTGGATGTCTTCGTTTCTACTGGGATTTTTTTTTCCCCTCGTTTGCTGCATGCGCTTCCTCCCTCTGTAGTAATTATCATCATAATTATAGCAAATGCTAATTATTATTTGCTAAAGTATTTTCTTTGTATTTGCCATTAACATGCTATTTCTGAGATGTTTCAAACACACGCTTCTTTATTCTCTCCTGTCCGTGAACTGTAGTACATTATTCATTACGTCTCTCTAATTTGATGTAAATTCTTTCGCATGCAATCATCCCTTTGAATTTTGAAGGATGTTGTTGTTTTCTAATCAGAATTTCTGACTAAACTATAAAGAAGCCCCCAGCAAGTATTCATCAGCATAATCATTTTAAATACATGCTTTTCCTCCTCCAGAATTCTGGCAGACTCGACTTTATTCATCTCGTCCGGAACGCCAGCCCTTCCAGAAAGACCCGAAGGAGTACCTAATTCAAAAGTTGTTCCGTGCGCTGTCATACTCCAAGTACTCGATCTTCGACCTTTAGTCACCATCACGGAGAATTCATACAAGGTATTTGGTTTTAGCCCGGTCACTAAATAGCTCAAAGTGGTCGCATTTGCGGTCTGAAAGAAAAACAAAGCGTCAGGAACTTCTGAACTGAAAACCGTCCGTCACCAGCTCTGCGACACCCGGGGCTCAGGTACCGCTCTCAAACATTTCAGCATCGCTGCGGTATTATAACCACGGCCGTTAATTCTGTAACGTTTTTGCTCTGCCATGCAAATTCATTAATCAAGTATTAACGTGCAGTTGTTTTATCCTAAACTAGTAATTCTTTCTGCAATCAGCAAGAGCGTTTAATAGCAGTCAATTATAAATTTAAAAAAGAAATAATAAAAAGCAATACAAGGTCCAGGGCACACTCGTTATGCGGCAGGCTAAATCACTGTCTGCTTGGGGGGGGTTAATTTACAGCATTTCATTAACTGATCTGGCTAGGGAAAACAATGAAGCACAGCCAACTAACAGCCCTTCTGGAAAACTCTTATCTGCCTTCCAAATTCCTGTTAGAATTGTCAGTAATTTCTTAACATACTTTAAAAAAAAAAATCAACTGAAAGTACAGGTGCTGAGAGACTTGAAGACAACGAAGCTTTAGTCATATCTAGATATTTTTCAGAAAAAAATGGTTATCTAGGATCATAGAAATGGTTTCTAGTGTAATGTGTAACTCAGCTGTTTAGGTAGAATGTTTGACCTTTAGGTTAAAGCATCTGGTATTTGTTATACATTATAGCGTTATACCTACACCTACATGTTCGTATAGTCCTTACCTTGACCTACAGCCATCTAAACACAGAATTGAAGAGGTAGTTGTTTCGATACCTGACAGGGCCATACAACACCACTATTACTAACTACTGCCTTCACAAAACAACTGCTTTCAGCTAATTCTTTTTCAAGGAAAAAGCCATCTACGTTCCTCGACGGCTTTATGAGTAACAGTCCAAAATCGGCAAAGGAAACCCCTATTCCTCAAAGAGCAACGACAGCTTTTCTCGTTACACCAGGTAAAAGTTCCGAAAACCGAAGCCAAGTGATACTTTGATTTGTACAAAGTATTTTGCTTGTTCACAGACACGCGTTTTGCCAGTTAGACGTCACGGAGCTGGACAATAAAGACATCATAAACCTAATTAAAATCAGGTCCTCCATCGCGGCGCGGTCAGGGACAGTAGGAAATAGCTGACGCTTCAGCAGAAGTCGCAAAGACCTTCTGTGTAATGACAAATCCAAAGGGGAAATCTTTTCCTAATATCCTGCATTTGGAGCCGACGTCCCCCCTGAAAACCGCCCCTTTTCTTCCTCTCCAGAAGACCTGCGGCAATTTCTAACAGCTTTTAAGCTTTCGATTCTCTTCATAGTGCTTTTGAGCTCCTAGCTTGAGTCACACGTGGCAGCTGGAGTCCTTTGTACAGGCAAAGTTGTATTTTTCATCTACGCCTTTGAAATTTGGTATCTTTTCGTTTCACTGACATCATATTGAATGTAAATGACACATGAAAGGCTAAACTGGCGCGTTAGACTTCTCCGCTTTCTTCATTTTTTCACACCACTTACTGTTTTTAAGATCACAACGCATCCCGTGATACTAAACCCCGCTCACCTACTAGAAATAAACTTCATCAATATTACCCTGGAAAATTTATTTTCCTTTTATAGAGCCCTAAAAGATCCAAGTTAAGATTTAATATTTTGGCTCATGCTTGAGAGCACACGGATACATCGCAGGTAGCCTGCGAGTAGGACAACGCTGCTCCCCCAGCAAAGATTCCTTGAAACTCGCTCTCTGAGCCACGTTAGGGAAACTACACGGTTCAAAGCACAGTGGAGTATTTTAGTTTCCGCGTTCAAATGCTCTAGGTTGACACAACTCCTACACAAATTTAAGAAATTAAGGCTCCTTAAGGTGGAACCTCTTGTATTTGAAGCACGCAGCCTCTTCTTTAATAAAGAGTTTGCGAACGTCAGCATCGAAGGGGGGAGCAAACGTGAAAATTCTGAATGAACTGTATCAACATCCCATTTACTGACGGGAGGGATGGATGAAACAACGCTGTGTTAAACAGACGTAGCTTTGGGTACTGCAGAACCGACACAAAGATACAATTTCTGTGTGCAAGGCTGCGGAACGGAGAAGCTCCGATACAACTGGGTGAGCAGCCTCAAAACACGCAATAAACAACGAAGCTCCTAGAGTTGGCCATGACAAACAATAGACCAGCCGGCAGTCAATAAAGTTACCAGACCTGACTGAAATAGGGCAGTTTACTGAACAGCATCGCTGAAAAGAGGTTTTGCCTTTCTGAAAAATCAGCAGTTGTTAACATTCAACGGAGTTGTATGGAATTCACGGTGGAAGCAAAAGAAAAAAAAGCAGGATGCGAGTTCTCCAAACATCACGGGTTAAAACCTGTCAGAGCAAACGTTCGCAAACCTACGCCCTTTCAGGCAAATGCTTTTTTTAACCACGAGTAAGTTCGAACTATATTCCGTCATTACGTACTATTTTTTGGTCCACAATAAAACTTCTTCACCGCCGGCCACCAGCACTGAGAACGGTGGGAGTATTTCATTTACCACGGAGGGTGGGGTTTTTTTAACCATTTAACTAATAAAACTGCAGCATTCTATAAATCACTCCCGAGACATCCTCTGCACATGACTCGGGAATGTGGGTTCATAAATAACTTGCCTTTAGAGGCAGAACACACATATATACATCTTTTCATTTCAATAAAAAAAGAGATCTGGTTTGTAACAAGGTTGCTCTGCGAGAGCATAAAGGGAGCTCCACTAGCTGGGTATTTTAACAACCATTTCCTTTGAGTCTCATTTCAAATGTAAAATTTGCAGTCAGCATTTTTGAGGCCTCCAGATAACTCTGAAAATTAAAAAAAAAAAAAAAAAAAAAAAAAAATCCAAACCAATAAACCGAACCCCGAATCTAGTCTCCAAATCAAAACAGTAGATGAAAAACAAGGCAGGCAGGGATATCATAAAGTCAGTGTTACATATTTTGCACCCACTCAGTTCCCAAAGGAAAGGTTCGTTATCAACGTCGTATGAACAGAAAAGGTTGTAAAAGGAAACTTAAAACCGTTAGGGTAAATATTTTCCCTGCATGACTCACTCCACAAATTCAGCTTTCTCCGGCTAACTGGAGAGAAGCCGTTAGTAACACGTACCTGATTAATGCATTATTGGCTCCCCTAAAGGTAAGCCCCCATCCGTCAAGCAAAGCGATCGCCTTAGGGTGCCGCAGGGAGGGTAAAATTGTCACCGTGTCCACAGTTCCAGAGCAGAACGTCGTTCTGGAAGCATCTGCCTGCCTTCCCCGAGCCAGCTCTTCCATTCGCGCACACACAACACCCCGTCTCGCTCTCCATCACGCACATACGCAAAGGCGCCCACAAAACCAACTACCTCCAACTAAATCTAGCAGAACTGTTGGTTTGACTGAGCAGTACGGATGGGAACTCAGTCCAGGCATCTCGAATAAACCTGGGCACGCCTCTGGACCGTTTCCTAAGCGCTCGTCTCTACTCTCAACCCCGACTTGAACATGGAAGTTCTTCTCACTGAAATAACGCAGCTCTGGTAGTGGTGGTGAAACTCCGATACCTTGTACTTTGTGTTTGCAGGAATATTGGTTTTCCAGCGAACTGTGTAGTAGCGAGCGTCTGTGATCTTCTGGTTCTTTGGCAGAGAGTTGTCTGCCCAAGTGATCCGTATGGTGTCGTGACTCAGAATGGAAGCCTGAACTCCCACCGGTGGCATCATGGGAGACGGATCTGGCACTGGAGTGTATGGAGCATTAATAACAAACAAATCAACTTCGGAAGTGTCTAGGGAATTGATGGGTAAAAAGTAGTGTATTATAATTAAAAAAGGGAGAAGGTGGCATTTTAATGTAAACAAAAAACAAAAAAGGGGAAATGCAGGGTAGTACAATGGAATGAAAGGTGAGAAATGGAGAAAAAGAGAGAAAAGCCAGAGTTAATAGGTGACATAAGACCGGCGAATAAAATTACTCTTGCATCGTGTTCCTTTCTTAAGACAGTAAGACAACATATACATGCTAATATACATATATACACCCAATCGTATTAGTGTTCGGTCCATTCAACCCCAAACATATAGTAATTTTATCTGCCTCAGAACGTCCACTGACTGCCCTTCCAGAAAGCAACGCGGAGGAAAAAGGGCTGGACGACTTCTAGATGGGTGAACGCCGCTTCAGAAACGTTACGGGGAACTCCCATCGTCCTTTAAAGAATGTTAATGCCAATCGCATTCCAAGTATCGTACAAATTTGCAATAACTGAAGAAACTGCAATTCCAATGTCCTCGCTCTATAAAATCTCTACGAATTCCTGCTCTTCAGAGGACTAAACCAAACCGAAGTGTTGACATCTACATGAAAGAACGAAGTAATGCCAACAGCCTCGTAGGGAGCGCAGTGAGCCATAGCATAGCGACGGCTCACTTGCAAACGAGTTTCTCTGCTTAAAATCTTTTATTAATGTATTCCGAGATATTAAAAAAATTGAAAAAAGCCAAGAATTTGTTTAGTGTGACTGCAGATTGAGACTCAGACAAAGAAAACACAGGCATCATCTTCAAAATGAGAATGTAAAAGCAGCCCCTGGCCTTTACCTGAGTGGGGCCTGGTCACGGCGCTCTCGTAGAGAGGGATTCCTTCCCCAACGTTGTTAAACGCCTTCAGAGTTATGACATAGTGGGAGCTTGGGTCTGAAGGGGAAAAAAAAAGTCCAATATATTTTAGTGCAAACTGTTAGTGAATCCTGTTTTCTGCTTCTCCGTATTCCCTCTGTTCAGTAGTTTATTTTGTAAGTGAAATACATGAAATAACTGGACTAAATTTGAGTTGAGGACGTCTCCATACAGAGCTTCCGGTAGTGTTCAGCAGTTCTCACAGAGCAGAAGTCTGTAATTACAGCGAATCTGCCTTACGTACAGTCACAACAGTAGTGAGGAAAACCATTTGAAAACAAACATTTTAAGTTGCTCTACTAGAATATGACTCAAAACTCCAATTTGATGGAACTTCTCAATAATTCCCAATAGTAATATTTATTTTGCTTGCAGGATCTCTTACCTACCACAGGGAGTTCTGTGGAGGAGCAGTTCTATATTTTTCTTTCAAAGTAGACGCCACCGTATCTCGGTGACATTTCAGTTTCTTTTTTTGCCTGAAGCCACCCGTTCCGCAGCTCCAGGAGGAGGAGAAGGGAATGCTGCTCAGCACGCAAGTTTTTGTACGAAGCGTTGAAGGGAAAGCATCACGTCAAAACGCACCGTGCTTCAAACTCGGTAAATTTAGGATTCTGGGTTGGTTTTCTGTATTCCTCTGCCTCTTTCTCTATCATTATGGTTAATTCGCTCTCCTTACCTAAGTTTTCAATGGTGTAGTATCTCTGCTTATAGTCCACCTTGATGGTCTGCGCGTGCGGGCTGCCAATGCCGTACCCTATAGCGTAGCCTCTCACCACGATGTTCTGGTTTTCAGGCGGAGTCCAGCTTACCACGATACTGGTGACAAGCGGACGGACGTGTAGGGAGCTCGGCACTTCAGGAACACGAGTTTCTGTAAAAGAAAAACGAGGATTTCTCTTAAATAAAGGTAAATTACACGAAGAGCTATGAGCTAGTAAGGCCAAACGTAGCACTTCTACTCTGCGTCTGTATTGAAACGAGTTGGCTCCAAAGGAGAGAGCTTTATGGTACAAGAGAGAGCAAAGAACTCTAATAAGCAGAAGAAAATGAACAGAGTTTCATGCACTTCTGTATTTTAATAGATACTCTCTTTAAAAGAAAGGACAGTCGTACTGAAGGGGTTTTTCGATGTTTCTGCATGTTCTTTCCAATTTGTCGGTCTTCAAAACATGCATTAAATTTATCACGTCCTTGCCCTCCACAAAGCAATCTACTTTTAGTTCCATCGTATTACTTACTTGTGGGCATTAAAAGAGTTCTATTGAAAACACACTGATGATGAAAGAAAGGTTCCCGAGCTCGTTGTAGGATTAAATGGAATGTTCCAAAGCTGTAAGAATTGTCAGCAAACCGGATATTGCATTTGCTGCCAAGGTTTGTTGTGATTTGTCTTCTTTTAGGTAACTCACAAAACGTATGTAGAGACTACACAACCGTACCGCAAGATCAAAAAATACTCACAGAGTACCAAATGCTCGAATCCTACTCCCGCAAGCGACACAAATCTAATCGCGACCCAACAGAGAGCTGGAATGTGGATCCTTAATAACAGAAGGAACTTCCACAATATGTCACCCTAATCGCCTGATATTTTTACTGAAAGGATTTTTTTTCCCCCAACTTAAAAGCAATCTAAAAGCACAACCGTACGCACCTTTGCTTTAACTTCTCAAAAATGAAGTAAGTACTTTTGTCAGGCCACCGGAGCCTGCCGTACGTTGGCAGATTTTCAATAATTCTGCGCAATAGTAAGCCGAGTTCCCCACTCTAAAATAAAATCAGTTCAGAGAGTTCTGCTTCCTGCAGGGATTTCATTTTAATGAAACACGCTGCATTTACCTAAAAACATTTAATAAAGCACCACAACAGGATTATTTGGATCATAATACGCCATTGGCCTGCTAGCCCAGGGAGTTTATGGTCTCCAGCTGACACAGCCGATCAATTAAAGTTCACAACTATTAAATACAGAAAAGCTACAGAATTGCAGTATGAGAGCTGACGTTTTTAACTGCACAGAAGTTCGTGCATCGGGGATGAAGTTTGTAGAACCGTTTAACACCTCTTGCATGCGCGCTCCTGGTGGGACCCGCACCGACTCCGCAAAATGACACAGCCCTGCTAACAGTAAATTGTAAGAGCCTGGCTCCCAGTTACATTGATGATGCTACAAAGTGAATTATTTTCTATTTAAATTCAAAAAGCAGCCATGGAATAAAAAGGAATTATGCCTTACATGTCTATTGAACCTGAGAAATTAAAGATTAGCTGTAACTACATTTGCATGGTATTAAAATTATCCACGTGAGCTTACTGAAGAAAGAAAAGCAAAAAATATACATCTTTCCAGCGTGCACGTACGCAAATATCTCACACATGCATACAGAACGCTAGGAATACCGTGAAACATTGTCTTAACTGTGAATGTTTATGACTTTATTCATTGCAAAGAATATGCATAAAGAAAGTTGGATTTCCTGCAAGGACTGCGACGCTCCAATTTGAAAGAAATTAAAATGACAAAATGATGGCAGAACAAAAGGGTTCTTTTCTTCTCCCTCCTTCTGCCCTATTTAAATTTAATCCTGATGCTGTCCTCTGGCACAGCACTGTTAACTCCAATTCACAAGCAGAGTACATTTTCATTACCTTGTGTAAGTGCTGCCTATTTAGAGAGCTCTGCTTCAGTTTGGGGAACTGGCGGTTTCTCGGCGCTGCGAGGTTGTGTCATATCCAGTTAGAGGAAGACAAGACACACAGATGAAAGGAAGTTCAACGCTACAAAAAAATTTTAAGTAACTACAAGACTGAACTCCACTGTTAACACCGGGTTCTGCGCTGCTCTTGATTAAGCGATGGAGAATAAGCAGTAAGAGGACAAGTATTAAGTTGAGCATCAACTTTGCATAACACAAAGATTGAAGCGGGGGCTCTCAGGGCTTTAATCAGCTGACTGTTGAAGCGGTCTGCCGAGAGCGTGGAGCAAATATCGAAGCTTTTTTATTATTCTGTCTTCCAGCTGCCAGGATAACTGAATCTCAAGCCACGCAGATGTGAAAGACATTACTGGATCCCGCGGCACGGAGCTACAACGCCCCCCCCGGCTACTCCAACAAAGCCAAGAGGGAGACCAGCCTGCAACAAGCGTGAGGTAACTTGTGTGCAACAGCGCTGATCCAATGCTTTCCTGAAGTAGCTACGGTCTTCCCAGGATCACCAGCTCCACGTAGGCAGTTCCAAAGAGATTCGCCCCAGCCATCCTTTCAAAATAGCGCTTTCCTTCTGTTTTCATTGCTCTTACGATTCTGGGAGATGCTCACACATTTGCTCATTTGAATTCTGCAAGAATCAGGTTCCCGCTTGCAAATTATTCTAGCGCACCAAACATCTGGACCAACTATGAAAGGTCAACATTTTTCACAGAACATTTTCTACTTTTATTGGTAACCTCTACACTGGAAAACCAAGACGTTAACATGGTTCTGTATGCCGCATATCATGAATACACGGCGTTGGTGGAAAAGACTTCATTTCTGACGGAGGATATGGTCTATACTCGTCTGTCAGTACTGGCAATATAATCAACCTCCCTTTTCTTCTCAAGTGGCAAAATAACAATTACGGGGGGGTCAAATGTTCTCTTTCGAAACAATTAAGGAAAAATATTTTAAGCAAGCATGGTACCAATGAATCACAGTGGGACGGTTTCAAAGATTTATAGGCAAGAGCAATGTTTTCTGCTGTTTCTTTCCTACCGTGGCATTTCTCTCGCATTCGACAAAGTTTACAACTCCAAGTCTGCAACCACAGCGTAGACGCCGGTGCTCCACCCCGCAGCCACAGGAGTACCATGGCCAGTCAATCAAATCACCGCTCCGAACTCTTTGAGGTATACTTCAAGGCTTTCATTAGCATAATTTAGGTGCTACATAAATAGTTAATCACTATTTTACTTCCCTCAAGGAAAAACAGTCCTCCTACCTCTGTTTCAGAGCATGTAAGCCCTTGCATAATTAACAAGACGAATTTTATTACAATATAAAAATGGAGCCATTATTATTATATAAATCTTATAACACATTATTATTTAAATATTGAAACACTGTAATTCACAACTGGGTATTTCCTAGCAGAAGCAGCATAGCGCCAACATACAGTACTAGAAAGCGTAGAAGCAGGGTTTAATTTCAAGCCATTTAATTGATTTGGCAAGAATTTTGTGTTAAAACAGAAATTCATTGCACTTAATCGTAAATAAAGCACATTGTATAATTAGAGTACAGTAAAAACAATTGAAGAAAATCAGGCTGGCCTTTAAAAAAGGCAATCAAACCTTACTGTGCCCTGTCTAATGGTAATGTTTTTGATGTCACAAATATGTTCACACTTATGAGCTTACCATCTAGGTCACTCTCAAATGTTTCTGCTGATACCCAGTCGGTAGCGGGTCCGGTACCGTTAACCGTCAGGGCAGCTACTCGGAAGCTGTATTCTGTACCTCGTTCAAGACCTAAGAGACCAAGAGAACCCAAGTCATCGAACAGGAATTCCAGCTGTGAGCACGGGAGTCACAGTTCCCAACGAAAATTACAGGTACAGCCCGACGGTAAAATGCCTTTCACCCCACCACTGCCCCTTGCGCACAACACGAGGTCAGGGATGGAAACGGCACTACACACAGTGCAGCTCCGCTGAGGAAGTTGTTTGCAGCCAGCTTTCATTTCTGGCTATTCCTCAGGTTTAAGTACAGAACCAGCCACATCCATAACTAAACGTAGGTGTAGAGTACAGACAAGAAGTGACCAAACTGTGCAAACATTTTAATGTATGTAAGAGCGTATAATCAATCATCAAAGCAGTATGAAAATGCACTCAGAATTATTTGATATATGGAACTTCTTAATCAGCCTTTGTTGCTGGCAAAAATATACTCCAGCACATATCAACTCCTACTCTGAGAAAACCAAAACTTACTGAGTCACAGCCGGCGTTTCTGAGAACAAATCAAAACATCTTGTTAAAAAGTGCATATTCATTTTGCAGAGAGGCACAATTTCTCCTCTTTTGACCAAGTGTTCATTTACACAGATTTAAAAAATGAACAAAATGTAGTCCTGCTGCTGTTCTCACGTACTGTTTATTTCTGCTACACAAAATTCTGGTTCTGGTAACGATATACAATTTATATTAAGTAATGCAGTAGGTTGGATTTTTGAAGCGTACAAAATAAAGAGGGGATACATTACGCCTATGCCAGAAAGAAGGAAAACGGTTGATGTCGGTGAAATTAGGGAGGACGATGTGTTTGCACAGATGCCTGAAGTAGGAAGTTCCTACGTGGGACTCTGAGCTAGGCTTGCTGGTGAGCAAGACGAAGCTCACCTACATTATATCCACGTGCAAACGGGAGTGTGTCACACACCCAGCCAGACTGCGTTTCTTCGGCATCCTTCTCCACGTGTGTATTCTTGGCGCTTGGGCAGACACAACGGCCTCAGGACCATCAACCCCTATATACCCTTTGTAAGGGTTCTGGAAGGACTCACCCAGTCCACTTAGTAAATCGGTGGTAAAATTAGGGCTAGAAAACAGGACTTTGGTTTCCACTAGCCAGCCCACGCTATCTCAGAACTTATTTTACGTATTTTCATTTTTTTCTTCCGAGGTAAGAACCCTACATAAACACGTCTCAGCCTCAGCCCACAAAAAGCACCTAACCCCCCCCTTTTTTGATAACAAAAGCTTGCCTATAATAGCTCACCTTCAATTAGCTGGAAAAGCTGGGTCCCGCCGATGCTCTCTGTCACATCGCTCTTGCGGGACACCTTACGGTAGCGAATTTTGTAGCCAGTGATTTGTCCACTGTGCGTCCCCGCAGGAGGCGGCTGCCAGTGTAGCATGATGCTCTGTGGAAGGAAGAAGGTCGTTACAAAGTCATCACCTCCCACGCAGCCAGAGGAACTACTCTGGCGCTACTACTTCACGAAACACAAGATGAAAACTACGAATACTGCATTTTCCTATGATAAAACATAGGCTCTCTGTAAAAATAACCCCGCTGTGATTCAGCAGCAGCCGCGGCCGGCCGTGCGCCTATGGAAGTTCACCTCAACGCGCTTCAATCCTATTAGACCTTCTGATTCCAATTTCCCAAATGGCCCCATGGGTTTCCCTTTCATTTTCTTCAGGTTATCTTAAGATACGGCTTACTTGAGGATCTGTCTTTAAGAACGGGTATTTTCTCTAAAGGGTACAAGTTATCTGAACTGCAGTTTACGTGCATGAAGTTATTTATTTTCAATCACGCAGGCAGCAGAAGAAGGTATTTGGAAAAGAGGTTAGAAGAGGCTTTTAAAAAAAAATCTCCAATCATAACCACTAACGTCATAACGGCTAAGTATATAATCTTCTCTCGTTAAGTGCCCAGGACGCTATAAACGTGCGTACGTATGCACACAGACTGTAAACAATAGTTAATCAACAGGAATACATTCAAGCTCTGGCGCTTCAGGGTTTTGTGCCCGATTAAACCTCCTTCATAATTAGCCTCCATGCTCCGGTACATCACCGCCGTCCTTGCTGCATTCTGTTACGTACAATCCACAGCAGGACCGGAGTTTCTAATGCTTCAAGCCCCACGTTCAGATATTCTCCCGTTGGGCAGAAATAGCCGAAAAGCGGCACGGTAGAAAAGAAACCCAAAGCAGCTCTGAATTTCGGTCCATCTGAGACCCACCGACCTTTTGTCGACTCCCTACCAACGGGAAATTCTCCACTTCTTACCTTGGAATTCCGGACCTCCAGCGTTAGATTCTGCGGCGGAGCACTGGGGACTAGAAACATTTAAAGGAATTACAACTCCAGAATTTCCGTACACTGTATCAGATACTGTATTTCCACACACAACTACTCTCTGCTATCATTCATTATGGAAGTACAAAGCATTCTGGTTAGAGACACTATATAAGTAACTACAAAATTCAACCAGGAGTACTTTATGGCATACAGAGCGTGGCTTAGGAGGTTTACTTATTTTTCGACACAAAGAACAAACTCACTTTTTATTTGGGTCTTATCGCAGGTATCTAAATAAAAAATGCCTTCTATTTAAAGGTAATTCCCATAAACTCTAAGAAAAGAGATCACATTCAGTACTTTTCAAAAGCAAATCTTTAAGTTACATGCTGGATTCTGGGAACCCACATTGGAAATTCTAGCCACGGTTTTTGTGTAACAGGAGAACCTCAGAGTCAACACGTCCCTGCGTTACGGAGGAGGAGAAGCGCATCGCAAAGACGGTTTCTGCTTTTAAACCTCCGCTCTCTGTTAGTTCTTTACTAGCTGTAGCAACTTGCTGGTCACGACAGCGGAAGTCCATTAGACAAAAGGGCAACGTAAGAACCCGAAGCCGAGGAAATCCTTGTCGCAGCACTTGAGCCTCACAAACGTTATCTCCAAGGCAGAGATAAGGGGTCCCTGGCAGGAAGGTGAGGCTCCGGCAAAGCACGAGGACAGGCAAGGAGCACAACGGGGCTAAAGGTTGTTCCGGCCTGAATAATGTGTTTTCCAAACAACTCACACCGGCCGCAGCGATGCCTAAGAAAACACTCCGGAGCGCGCAAAGCGAAAGTAGCCCTGCGATACGTGAAAGGTACACCGGGGTGCGGTTAAATAAATCCCCCTCTCCCACTATCCCCAACGGCAAGGCGGACCACGAGGATTTGGGTTTACTCCTCTCTTTCCAGCTGAACCCAGTCTGAAATCACCAGACCTAGGGATTAAGCCCTACGTCCTGTACAAAGCGACACAGGTTAAGAGGAGGAAATGAAATCAAGCTAAACTTTTCTTGCTGTTTGTTTGGTTTATGCAGTTGGTGGCTGCTTTCAGAACAACCTTAAAAAAAGTCCCGGGTTTCACAAGGAGTGATTAATAATTAATGCGTATATTGCAAACTCGGGGAGAGAAAGACAATCAGTAGAACACGGGAAAGGATACACGCACGTAAATATATTCACAGACACACGCGCAATTCATTTTACGCCAAAGTAAGCTTAGACTCAGACCAGATTAAGAATTTAACCAGGCCAGCAGATAAAATGGATTTCCTACGGGCTGGTACTCCCATAGGAAAGGCAGAGCCGAGTCTGGTACGTCGTACGGCAACCACCCAGCCAGGAGGACCGCGAGTTGCTCAGGGAAACGCCCTCCATCAGGGCGCGATGCAGAGATTACATTTCTAGTTGTTCAGACACGATTGCTTCCTATAGATCAGGAAGACCAGAAGAAGAGAAGCAATCCTTACAAGCAGCACATAAACCTTGGTTCAAACTGTAATACCTGAAGAGCTATCCCGCAACAAACCACCGTAACAGATTAGGAGCAAAAACCTACATAAAACCGCGGAAGCTTGTTAAATAGAAGCTAAAGGAAGCTTAGAATGAAATCCCTGTGGGAAACATGGAGGTTGCTTACAGGAAACACAAGGAGAAAACGTCCATCTTTCATCCAAAAAGATTTGCGAGAGTGAAGGGGAGAACAGCAGGGTTAAGCAGCAGGGTTACCAGATTGTAAGAAGCAAGATGACATCCTTCCGAAAGCTTTAGAAAATAAATTTCTGTAGGTTAAACGTGAAAACGTTAAGTTGGGCCAGAAAGAACTTCAGGAAAACTTGAAAAATGACATTACAACTACTAATAAATTCTTCCAACAAATAAGGAGCTGCAAGCCCTTTAGAGAAATCGTAGAGTTAGCAGACGGTCAGGGTATGACAGAAAAAGAAAAAGATACGGCCACACAGCTGACTTCTTTGCATTTGCACTGAGTGGAAGGAAGAGGAGAGGTTTCCATGACACCCTGTACGAGGGGCTTGCAAGATCTCTCAGCCTGAAAGGTCAATCCAGGGGACGATGGAAGAGTCAGACGTAACGACGGCAGCGTGTTGCCAGGGCTAGAAGCTATTCAGCCAGGATTTCTCGAGGAAGTTGGGAACGAAACCGTTGCATGACTTCTGTGTAACCTCTCCCAAGTTACCTTGATTCTGGGAGACGGGAAGCGTGATGCCAGTATTTCAAAGGGGTTCCATCTGAGAAACTTCAAGCAGTAAGTCAGACACCTGTATTAGACAAACCGAAGCCACAATAAAGCATGAAATTCATAGATACGCGGAGTAGTAACACGTATTTGTCACTGTTTTAAGGGGAAATCCCACACCGCAAACCTGCTGGAGAGCTCTGAAGAAACGAAGGGACGAGGGGATGGGCCGGAAGGCCTTGCCTGAGTAAACAACTGGTTAAAAGAAAGGGAAGAGAAGGTAGGAACGAATGTGGTGGGAGATGACCTGCGGCGTTCCACCATGGTACGTGCCGAGACCCCTGTTGCTCAACACATCCCGAAGTGCCGAAAGGGGGGTGGAGCAGCGAGGTGACAAATGTGAGTACAGACAAGATCTGACGGTAAAGAACTGCAGAAAGACCTCAGGACGTTTTGCGCCTGCATGTTAAAGTGACAGATGAAATTCATGGCAGATAAAGTTACACACGTGGGAAAAATTATCCTACCTCTACATGCAAAGCGATGGCTCTGAGCAGGGCAATTCCACCAAGAGCTGCGTACCCCAAACATGTCACCTCAGTGCTCGGAACGAGCCAAAAAAAAAAGTCACTCAGATGCTTGTAATTACACACTTGCACTTTTGGTACAATTTTAGTCCTCTCTATCTCCATTTTTAAAAGCACGGAGGAGAAAAGAATCCTAGAAGAAAGTTCAGAAAAGGGCACTGAAAGTTGAAACAGCTTCCATGAAAGAAACGGCTAAGCATTTCTGTGACGTTTGAATTTGGAAAAGAGGTGAACAAGGGAGAACAGAGCAAAGGTCTGTAACGTGGGGAGTGGGGCAGAGGGCTGGCGGACACCGACTGTTCACTCTTTCCGGCAGTACCGCTACAGGCAACAACCGACGCCAATATACA
Organism: Grus americana; assembly: GCF_028858705.1. Classification (NCBI taxonomy): domain Eukaryota; kingdom Metazoa; phylum Chordata; class Aves; order Gruiformes; family Gruidae; genus Grus; species Grus americana. The sequence goes on along the minus strand of NC_072861.1, from coordinate 2,323,838 downwards.
ACAGGTTCGAACCAGAGAAAAAGGGGGGGGTTTCACAGAAAATTTATTTGTAGAATCCTTGTCCACTTGAAGTCGTGGATGATAAAAGCCGACGTGGGTTAAAGAGGATGCTGACAGCATTCACGGAAGAGGAACTGCAGTAGTAAGTACAGAGAAGCCGCTGCAGAGTCAAGAAGTCCCAGAGAATTTGGGACAGCGCTCCTCTCTGCTCGTCTCTTCTGCTCTTGGGCACTCCTGGAGAGAGGATTCCAGGCTAGGCTCCCCTTTCATCTGCCTGCGCTTCCATATAAACAAACTTCTCAGTGGTAACTCTTGTTTTCTATAAACTCTGATCATTCCACAACTGTTCCTGTATTTGCTTCGCATTACCTCTTTATTTGCCATATCGAAAATACTGTTACCACTTCCTGCAATTGATTGAATAGCATCGGCGCTGGAATCTAAAGACACGCGGCATTTTCCCATACGACCGCAATTAAAATAAAAACACTCCAAAAGCAGAAGTCTGCTCGCGTATGTAAAAATATTACAGAACCTGAAAAAAAATAATTTGGAGCTGTTGCCTTCAATGTAGTTGTGTTTCTGTCCGCTCGTAATGCTTCGTAGACTCAACAGCCCGTGAAATAAACTACTGATGTTGAAATGAAGGACACCATCGTGTCGTTAGCAGAATCAGGTATAGTAATTTTCCCTCACCTAATGTGGAAAGCCTCCGGGGGAGCTTTCACCACACGAGGCCATACGCGACAACTACATTATTAATAAAAGAGGGTGACAATGAACAAAACCATCAAAGTCTTTCTGGTTAAAAATTCACTTAAAGGAAATTACCACATAATTCCTGCCAAAAATTAAAAATAAAAAAGGAACAAAGCCACTTACCATCCGACAGCGTTCGTACAACAACGTCTTGGGTCGAGACTCCGGGACCGTGTTTATTGTAAGCTACCACTCGGAAACTGTACTCTGTGTATTTCTTTAATCCGTTAATGGTGTAGGAGAGTCCTCCTACATCCACGTCCTGTTCATAAACAAACACACATACAAGTCAAGGTCAGAATCGGGTCTGCAACTATTATGAATGTCTCGCAGGACAGTAATAAAGGCGGACGCCGGAATGACAGCTTTCTGTAGCACCTGCAGATCGAGCCCACGGTTTATATCCGGCCAGGACTTGTTAAGATGCTAACCGCGAGCTTGCAAGAGACGTCAATCATAACACGGACACTAGTTCTGTAAACGAAAAGAGATTTGGCAAACTTGTCTCAATAAAAATTATTACGATGTTTTGGATAGCGGGATGCAGAAGTCGAAAACGATGTTGTATCAAAGGACTACAGCTTCCCTATTTAAAAACAGATGGCGAAAATTACTTTAAATGCTAACAAAAATATTCTTCCCTTAGCTTTTTTTAAAGCTGGAATCGTATTCAAATGCAATCGGATGGGCAATTAAATGACTGGGATTAATCCTGCCACAGTTGTGATTATTCTCAGGTGGCAACCTATATTTGTACAGAACATATCAGCTTCTTCCAGTAGAATCATAAGAAAATTTAATCAATTAGACACTCGGCGGTATCAAAACATCCATCGCTGGATCAAAGGACTCAAGAAGTAAGAACGGTTCAGATTAAGGATCACGCTAAAATCAGTAGCTAGCCTAATTTAATAAAATAAAACCAGCCAGCCTATAAAAACCCCGCAAGCATCCTTTACACCATCTGACCCCGAACTGTTAAATGACGATACAGCTATTATTTGAGTTTTCCTCTCGTGGTATGACGGCCATCCCCAAACGCTCCTCGATGCTGATGAATGCCTAGATAAGCCATCACATAAACTATCGCTTTAATTCCAAGACGTATACCTTTCATGCTGGATTTTGAAGTATTTCCGTATTTTAGGCTAAAGGATTCAGTCCATCAGAAAAACAAACACTTCACAAGGGCCTTCCAGAAATTTCAGGTAAAACCATCACCAAAGACAAAAGGCTGTTAAGGGCGTTGTACGCCACGCCGGGCTCTGTACCTGTTCGGTGTCCTGCCCCTTCTCCATGTAATAGAGCTTGTAGTTCTGGATTTCTCCGTTGCCCGACAGCGGCGTTTCCCAGGTGACGGTGACGGAGGTGGGCGAGCTGGCGTGCGCTCGGATATTGGGTGCCGGACCCGGAAGCTGAACTGGAATGTGAGCGTGAAAGTCTGCTAGTCAGCAAGCCTAGCAATTAACATTTTCGGTAGCTAATTATTTTGGCGTATATTTAAATATAAATCGATTCCAGGGATGTTTTTAGATTTCAGCGTTTCACATGGGTTTGTTGGGGGGCGTAAAGGTGGGACCAAATTTCTGAAGGAGATCCTGCTCCCTGGGTCAGATTCATTTCGCCCTGAACGATCCGAACAAATCACACACTTTGCATTTTCTTAAAGCTTTCTTTTTATTCCCTCTTGCAGTTAATGACAATTTAAAAGTATTTCTTTCCCAACAGAAACTTTAGAGACTCTAACAAGGAATGTCTTATCAGTTCTTCTTGAGGGTGAGAATAAATCGTATAAGCAAACCAACACGGTAACTTGGAAAATCGTTTTGTGGTCTGCAAGTGTGACTTTGAAGAGCATCAACTTATTCTGGGAAAGCTTGGATGGGGAAAAAAATAAATAAAATATCGACCCCGAAGGCTTGAAATATGTAGAGCTTACCCTCAGGCTGAGTCGCCACCTTCAGCGGCGCTGAGCTCTCTCCGGGGCCGTGCTTGTTCTGCGCCACGACGCGAAAGACATAAACTGTTTCTGGCATCAGGTTTTGGATCGTCACTTGCGTCTCTCCAGGACGACTTGTGTTTTCAACGCGTTCCCTTTAGGCACGGAAACAATCGTTGATTAGTCAGAGCGGTTTTGAGGGGTAAAGAAAGGAATAGTTGCTACTAAGATGTGTCCCGTTTGAGTATATCTAATGTGTTAACAGTGTGGTGGTTTACGCTGCACAGACTACACAATATAACAATAATACGCCAAAATTGGTGGTGACAAACGGCTTCTAATTTTGCAACTTCTCTTTAAAAAAAAAAAAAAAAAAAGCACTGAAGTAAAAGAATAAATTATACTTGACATCACAAAATTCTAAGTAGTTTCTTTGTTATTCTTGTAACAGCATGCGATAATTCATAGTGACAGTTTATCCTACTACTCTGAAGCCAGAAGGAAAAATATTTAAGCAGTGTACACGGAGCCTGGCGAGGTTTAAGGCATTTTTGTTAATATTCTGGGGCCGCTTTTTGTGTATTTTTCAAAGAAGCTGGTTTATTGTATTCTACCTCCCAACTTTACTCGGTTCCTCCCTAATATTTAGATTTTTTGAAAACATCCATGGGCTCTGACTTGCTGTCGCAGACGGCTGCGGCATTTACGCTATTACCACACAAGTAGCGGAGTCGACAAAAGGCAGCGGCTGCCGGTGTCTCCGCTGCTCTCGTTCCGCCCAACACGCGAGCAGCAGCCATCCTCCAGCAGCACGTTCCGCGCATCTCGCGCCCCGGGAATCGGGCACGTCGAGGGGCTTCTATCGGACCTGCGCGAAGATGCTCCCCTCCAGCAACGCCGAGGAGACGGCTCCGCGCTACCGGCCGCCCCAGTTTGTCTGCCAGAGCCCAAAGAAAGAGCGCGCGGCGTGGGAAGGAGTGTCTGTGCTCGGCAAAAAAAAAAAAAGGCCGACGTTTTGCAAGCTGAAAGCCGTAATCCGGTCGGGAGAAAACACTCCGTGCGCTGAGGCACTGGAAGGATTATTGCCCTGCGGTTCGAGAAGCTCCGCTGCGCTCCCGGTCACGGGGCAACCTGTCGGGAAGGCACGGCCTCACGCCGAACATCATTCAGGAAACTCCATCGGCTCTCATCAAGCTCAGGATTGAGGGGAAGATTAAAAGATTAATCATCAGCTAACTACAGCCTTTATTTCCAACACGGTGCTGCGGTCACGTGAAGTGTCGCAGAGCTACGTCTGGGTGAGGACACCTACATGCTGCCCTGCCTTGAAAAGCAGCCACCTACTCCTTGGAAACACAAATAAAAGCGGTATTACAAACGAAGAAATCAAAAACTTCCCCGCTGAGAAAAATCAAGGGAAACCGCGACTGCTTTGAATACAATTCTTCCCCTTTTGTCTGCTAGACTTTGTCGAGCTCTACAGTAGAGGGCAGACGATTCTCATCCCCATGATTAGCTGCTATTAAATCATTTTTAATGCAGAAGCCTGGGCAAAATTATTCCACCGTCTCCTCTTTCCCACCTCTCAGCCATTACGCTTTCGTTTGTACCACGGAAATACGACGCCAAAATCCCCGCCTTTAATTTCTTTCTTTTTACATCGACTGGTACGGTTGATTTAGCCTAACTTGGTTGAAAACATTTCAAAATCCCTGTTGATTTCTGCACTATTACGCTGTGGAGAGAAACAATACACTTACTGTAACTACAGATCTGTTTAAACTCACTTTCTAGAATATTCTCCGTCATGAAAGTTGAGCTAAAATGGCACCGCATAAACAGCTTAATTTATTTCAGATTTCTGTACAATTTCCATCGTTAAATGAGCAGCATCATTATCGCGCATTTGAATTAGAAACGTTTACAAAAGATTTTTCTTCTCCTAATGTTTATAAAGTATTTTTTTTGCAAGAAAGAAGCTGACAGGGAAGCGAGAGGCAGGAAAGAAATATCACACCCACCGCAGAATGAAACTGGGAGGGCAGGGAAAAAAGAGAAATATTTTCCCTAACTTTTCCAGGGCAAAATATTTGCTTGAAAATGCATTTTCAAATGGACGGTTTGCTTTAAGACGTGTCTTAGATATATAATGATGGTATTTGAAAGCCCAGAGTAAGTGCCAGCTGATTCACAGCTGTGGAATAACATTCGTCTCCCATTGACATGCAAAATATATTGCATTTTCGGCCTCAAGTGTAAATGCACTCACCGATTGTATCTGGGGGGGGGGCAAAAAAAAATCAGCAATCCAAGGTTATCATTGAAAATGACAAAACCAAAATCGAATTATTTTAATGGCAAGACAACGTTTATCAAAAAAATAAATAGATACGTCAAAGTATTGCAGGTTTCAGTAATAACTAGGAACTGCACCTTCCCTCAACACAGCATGTTAAAGATACGTCGGGATTAATCTAATTAAGTGCCACATGAATCTCTCATTTATGCCCTTGCTTGGGGAGCCTTGAGCACCTTCTACGAGCTCTGATGTGTTTAGGTAGGCAAACCAGGTAACAAACCAGATGGTCCATATGAATAACTGCATTACCTGACAGAACATGATGACTGTTCTAACTCACTCCAGTTTAATCCCCAATTAAAGAGCTTTGTAAACTAGAGGTAAGGTTTAAAATAGCTACCAAGTTGCCTAAGGGGAAAAGCCTACGGTTCCAAAGAAGCGGTGATCTGGAAATGCGAAGTTTAAAGTTACGCTTGTATATATAAAACAACCGTCGGGGAATTATTAAGAAGCGGCTCGGTGTGTGCCAGCCGTGGAGCCTGGCAGTGAGCTCAGAGACATTTGGACAGTGTGACGACACCCAATTAAACTCCATTTTCTGTGTTGGAAGCACGCTAGGTTGAACGACGGGTTTGATATTATCTGAGTATCTCTCCCGGGTAATTTACCATCCTGGACCAGCAAGGCACTAGTTATGTCTTTTGGTTTTGCGTAGATCCAGAAAGTTTGGAGTTCTTTTATTCGAGCGCTCGCGTGAAGTTTCAGAGAATTAAACCTCCCTTCGCCCCCTCACATTTGAATTTCCATACCCTTTCCAGGGGAAGTGCCTTCAATTCGGAATACCTAACGGAAGGGTGAAACACCCCTGCGACCAACTGTACAGTCTGTAAGGAAGACGGTCATTTCCACCTGATGGGATTACTGCCGTTCTTCTAGAGGTGTGACAATAAAGGCATGAGACACCCACTTCCTGCGTACGTAATTCCCTCAAGAAAAGCCTCTCTGACATCATCAAGCCAACGTGAAGACATGCCACCAGCTTGGGACGTTCTGCAGGCACTGCAACAAGCAGGAACAAGCCGCCTTCACGGCCAACTTGCGTGCTTGGAAACGCTCCTCTTCTGTGGATAGTTGCCGCTTCCCTGTTAAAGAGTAACCTCCGAGTCCTACGGATCTTTCTCCTCACTCACTCCTCCCCAGCCGACACCACGCACCACCAAACCCAGCTTTAATCAGTTCGGAAGCGACACAAGCAACCACTACAACTTTGGCAGCATTTGCGTTTTTGCTGTAATTCCTCGTTTGCTGCCGGTTACAAATCTTCCGTAACATTCAGGTCGGGGGCCAACGTTTTTCTGCAGGCAGACACTGAGTTTACAACGTGAAATAGATAATTTCTTGGGGGGCAGAAGGCATCTCTTGGCAGGTGAAGCAGTTGGCGGCCGAAAAACGACGTGGGTGCCCCATGACTACGGGCGGGGAGAAACCATGTTCCGGTCGTCTTGCAGTCCTCCTCTAAGTAAGCTCGAAGGGCAAGGTTAAGGAACACCTCGCCGCGTTTCTGCGTGTATCTCCTTTCGCTGCACGGGTCAAAATGAGAAGAAGGGACGTCGGCGGTGGCCGAGGCAGCTGGCGCCTCAGGAACCGCACACCCTGGCTGCTGCAGAGAGATTTAACGACCCCGACAATCCATGAGACCACGGTGACTCTCTGCAGCCCTTTGAAGACGGTTCAGAGATGTCAGAATATCTAGCTAAGCCGTTCCATGTTAGATGTACTTTTTTTTTTTTCATTTTTCACAAGCCCAATTTAAAAGGTAAATAAATCAAATACCTCGTTTGATCACTGCTCAAATACAAGCGAGGAAGAGACAACACTTCGGTTACTAAAAGGATCCAGTAATGCATGCAATGAAAATGGTATGCGTAGGCAAAAATATAGTAGTACGAGGAGATGGTACATATGCACTTAAAACCACTGCACAGATATATGATCATGTATAATTCAAGGGCTACAAAGCGATCATTTAAGCAGCAGTTTATAACGCTGAGAAAGAAAGGAAGGTTGCACATCCAAGCTCGACTTCAAAATTTTCTGATCTCTGACCGCCCAGGTGTGTGTGACACGCTCCTCTAGGTTTTTATTCAGTAACCAAGCAACGTTTCCACAAGGCCCAACCACCTGCTCAGAAAGTTTCCTTTTTTTTTTTTTTTTTTTTTAAATTTTATTGGTCTAAATCTAGGTTGAAAGGCAGGATTTCACAGTATTTTCATACCAATCAGCGAAACGTGTGATACCGACTGCCTTTACGAGGCATAATAAAAAAAACTGAAAAGGGAAGGGAGTGGTGAAGTTGAGAAAATAGTGAATACGTGCAAGTAAAAGGCTTTCAGAGCCTCCTTTGAACCCTGATCCAGAAGGACACTTAAGCAAACAAAGATCTCATTGCAATCAATGAAACCACCTGCTTACAGGTGAGCACTTAAGTACTCGGCTGTGTAAACTTTCCGTGGAGGACATTAACCCAAGGCGGAGGGTTGCTGTGCAGGAACCGCAACTGCAGATGGTCCTGGAATTTCCTGATTTGTTCACCTCAAACGACGAGATGTCTCCTTCCCTTTGTTCTGCCCGTGCTTTTGGCCCAAGAGGAACATCATCTAGATTTCTATAGTCTTGCATGTAGTCGAAGGCGATGCATTTTGTTTCCTCAAAAGCAATACGGGGAGAGGCATGAAGCCATCTCCGGCAAATTATTTTCTAAAAACCCAGCGGGTAGAGCGGTTACGATGAGGAGGGTGAAGGAGGAGAGGCAAGAAGCAAGAACGGCTGGCAGGACCCCACCTTTCTTCCTCGTCTCACTTAAAATGTCTCCAATATCCACAGAAGGAAGGAAGAGTAGCAATTCACCATGAGTAGCAGAGCGTTTTATATTCTCTTCAAACGAGTTAACTTTGAGGCTCGCGCTCTAGTCACTAAGCAGACAGGTCATTTTCTCTTGAGTAATAAATCTGATAATCAAGCAATTAATTAAGTATTGCTCAAAATGATTGTTAGCTCCAACTTCTTCAAACTTATCACAACAATTTGAAACTGTAATTCTGAGCAGCAGATCCCATCAGGAAGAAAAAGGGGTAGATTGAACAGAACCATTGGGATAACCGGTCAAAAACCTCACCGACGCTTCCCATTCATGAAATTTGTATTTCCAGGGATTACTGATCAACATTTAACCGCCACCTACCGCAACACTTAACCGCCTGTTCTCTCTGGAATCAGACTACATTTACAGTAGACTGCTCGCCCTCAATAGCACACGGATTATCTGGAGGATGTTTCTGTGCCCGCTGCGGATGGCGTTTATAGCAGCGTCAGCGTTCCCGAAGAGGTGTTACAGTCTACGCTTGCTCTGTAGTTTCTACGCGGTCTGCTAAAAGCAGGTAGCAACTGTCTGCAGTCAATCAAAAGCAGGCGCAAGCTCTGCCCAGAACACCACGCAGCAACGAGGCAAATAAAAATGCACCTCATCAGGGTGCGGGAGGGAAGGGAACGCGACCCCTCGGACTCTGTGGCCACTGAAGGTTGACACTGCTTCTAAGCAAAGCTAGCGTGAAGAGTCACCAAAGAGCACGACCCGTTTTACCCATCGAGATCTTTACCTGTTTATACCTTCCTTGGTGTAGAAGATTGAGTAGGTGAGGTTGTCTCCTTGAGGGTCTGATACAGGCGTCCGCCACGTCAGTCTGATGAAGCGAGTGGAGACGAGGGTGGCCACGACGTCCCGCGGGGCTGAAGGCAATGGTCCCGTTGTAGCTGGTGCTAGATGGTCATTAGTGGCACTGGTCAGTGAAGTGGGAGGTAATGTTGGGATGGCAACATCTTGTCATGTGCAAACATTGGGGAATATGAAGGGCAAACATCACCACGGTTTAAAAAAAGAAAACAGGGAAAAAAAAACACAAAAGAAATAAACAAAACCACGATGGGAAACAAAAGAAAATGAACACACACAAAAAAGGCCATTAAACTGAAGGCTGACATGCAGGCAAAGGTAACTACTGAAAACTAATGGGAAATATTAAAGGACACGTCACTGTCGAGCAAGCAGACCAAATCTCCGTCGTAATGGAAGTGGCAAGGGAAAGGGAAGGGTGAAAACTGAGCATAAAATAGGACCTCGTAAGAGGACACAGTAGTGGCAAACAATATTTTTATGTCTTTGTAAATCAGATGTAATACCAAACGTTCACCGATTAAAAACCCCAACTTGTATGATTTATTAAAAAATACATCCAGACCCAATTTTCGACTTTATTTCATTAACATGCAGAATCAACTTATACTCTTCTCAATCATCAAAAAAAAAAAAAAAAAAAAAAACCAGACAGACGAGTACACAGAATTCATTTAAGAAGTGCAAACTCATCCAGGTCGTGCACTTGAACACTGAAGTCAGCTCACATGGTAACTGCTTTCTGAACCGGCCGGGTCCTGCTACAGCCAGCGGTGAGATGATGCGACCGACTCGGCGCGGCAGTGGAAATACAGACCTTTCCCTAACTTTCGCTAAGGTCACCGTTTTCTTTCCATCAATGCTCTTCCTCTCTAACACACATGACATCATTTTACAAAGATACTACCAAGCATAAACGACTCTCGCTTCATATTATACGACGACTTTACAAACTTTTTTGTGCTAAGCCATGTACGTCTTCCTGTATTACTGCTTTAAAGCTAGGCTAAATCTCCGGGATTATTGCGTTAAAAGGTTGGCAAGTTAACAGCACAAGCTGTAACGTACAAATAGCTGTTCTCCAAATCCTATTAAAGCAATCCATCCAGTAAATCTAACAGTAATATTCTGAGCAGCTGGACCCCAATTACCACAGCGTATTACAGGAAGCACAATTAGTAACAAAACCCTAAAGCTCAGGATACCCTGAATTTTTCTGGATTCTTAACTATTTACCAAGCTTAAGCCACCTGATGACATTTTCCACACGGGAATCCACGCTGCCAAATACACTGATTCACTTATTAATTATGGAAACTAACTAAAATGGCTCGGATTTTCCCCAGAAAGAAGTTCAGGACTAGCTTTTGTCGAGCTGCAGCATCTCCACCTAACGTACTCCCAGAATACGTGGACTTTGTGTCTCGATAGACGAGGAGAAAACCGCACGCAAAAAACCTGACCGAAGCAGAAAACGTTATCTGAACAACCAAACCTTCCGGCAGACACACTGAGAACGTCTTGGCTGCACTTAGAAGTCTATCATCATCGACAACCTGATTTTAAATTCTAAAAATACCTTGTCAACCAAAGCATCACCTCACACGTAGGTCTTCAATTGGCAGAACTCGCATTTTTCATTTCTGTTTCTTAGGCAACTACCGGCAATGGTGGAAGAACGAACCCTTTAGCGTTTATCAGATTTGCACAACATAATAAAAGTACGTGGGCAGAACCACGAGACCCTTCGCTGTTTCACATGAAACCCTACGGCACACACCACCACGAAGACACGGGTGCGCTTCTCGGGACCAACGACCACCACAAACGAGGCCCAACTCCACGGGGACGCCGGCAATGTCCTCCCTCCCCGCGTGCCGCTGTGCCTGTCACCGCTCCATCGTGTCTTCCACCCTTCCTGAAGCTCTCATTCAAGTTTCACTCCCCCGACAAATACTGCCGTAAATCCAACCACCAATTTAATTACATTTCAATTACACGTTTCTTCTTTCCTTTGATACTAAAATCGAGACTCTTTAGTTCAATATCCGTATCTTCCCAGGACCCTGCAAGGCTCCCGGAGCCAGCACATACATGTTTTGGCACTGAAAACACAGATCACAGAAAGACAAGTACTCAAGAATATCTTCTTAATTATCCTTTCCACGCTGTAATGGGCACAGAGCGCAATTAAGTATTCTCCCCCTCCGATCAATAGACTACACCATTAAATTCACATTCATTGCAAAATCTACACTATTTTAATGTTCCTGTAATTAGGTTTCTTACAGCAACACCCGTTTTACCTCTTCTGCTGGACTCAGTGCAGGGTGTTTCGTTGCACAGCTTCACCCCTTGTTTGATGGTGCAGTACAATCTACCAAGGGGCAACAGCAACGTCTCGGGGCAGAAAAGGTTCTAAGCTAAAGTTATCAGCACTTACAATTACCTTACTCCAATGTGAAACGTCACTTTTTCTCACCAAAGTGTATTAAGATCCTGAAGAAACCAAGGCAGGCATTTGCCGTAATCAAGACACTGAAGGAGAAGAAACTCGAGCGTGGTCACGGGACACGTGCCTGACATGGATGGCTGCCGTTACGGCCAACTGAGATCGGGAGAGCTCGCCGATCTTCAGGGACAAACCACTCACAACCCTACGTGGAGGAAAACAAATGGGCATGGCAGGAAGGCAGCTTGGTCGAACGGGGAGCTCCTGGCCAAGCTTAAGCACACGAAGTGTAAAGGAAGCAAAAACAGCGACCAAAATGGCTAAGCAAGCAAAATACAAAACCAGCATCCAGGCACGTGGAATTAGGAAAGCCACATCTGGACTGGACGGGTGGATGGTGGGGCCTGTGCAGAGCTGTCTGGCCCAGCAGGCTCCCAGCCTCGTGGTGAATGGGGTGAAGACTGACCGGCAGCCCAGGTCGTGAGCGGCATTTTTCATAGCTCCACCCGTGACCTGGATGAGGGGACAGGTTTGCAGGTTCTACCAGACTGGGAGGAGCAGCAGATACACCGGCAGAGAAGGAGACCCACCAGGCTGGAGAAGTGGGCTGGTGGGAACCTCAGGGTTCAACACTTGAGACGTGTGGAGTCCTGCATCAGGGTCAGGGAATCTGCCCAACTCTCCTCGCTCTACTCCTGAATGACCATTACGGTGCCACTTCAGTATCGCATTTATGGTCCCAGCCACGTCAGCCAGGCTCCTCCCATGTTTAATGCTGAGCCCACGTTAACAGTTCCCTTGGGCTCGAGACTTACTCGCCGCACCTACCTTCACTCCTTCCGCATCGTGTTGCCACTGAGGAAGGGGGTACGGTACTCTGCAAGAACCTCCTTGGTGCCTGTAGTTTTCAGCATCTTTCCTGGAGTGCCTGCTTGATTGACTTCCATTTCATTTCAAATTTCTGTTTGCTCTACATTTTAATTGAATATTTTTCCCTTGCAGAGAGCTTTAATTTCCTACCCTTCTATTAACTAATTACATTCATAATATTATTTAGAACCATGAAACAGTTTGAGGAATCATCTGTAGGGAAGCTGTTGCTACTTCAATACACAAATTCCTTATATCCACCATTTCCGTTGCTCATTTTAACTCTAGGAAGACTGTAGGCGATGAATTTCTACTCCGCGGACTTAAAAAGAACAACACTCCAAAGAACGGTATCAGACTGCCGTTCTCCAGCACAGCAATTGCCTTTTTAGAGCTCGAAATGCAAACCAGGTATCTTCCATCGCCTTATGTTAATACTTTGGTTTTTCTTACGTGGCTTGGTAATGCTGTCAGGTGATCTGCTTCAAATTACATGTTCTTGACGCAAAAGTTGCATCTTACCTAGCTTTAAAAACTCATTCTATTTAGTTAAAATGTAATACAAATATTTTCAAAATAATTAAATTGAAACAAAATGCTGAAATTTCTCTAAGGAAAACTATTTCCCTGATGAATTTTAAAAATTTATCTGCTTAATCTAAACCACATCCCACATACTCATATATTTGTCTTCCCGTATAATGAAAAAGATCCATCTTTTACTTAAGCGATCTGCACGCGGCGCTTGAAGAACCTGCAGGCATCGAGATGAAGAGCCTGGGAGAGCTGCCAAGATTCTCCTAGGTTAACAGAAACCCAGTTTTATCCTCGCGCGAGACTCAAACCCAGAAACATTCCTTCTGACAGCGTTCTAGGTAGATCGGTCAAACACGACAAAAATTAGGGGCGTCTGAAAAATACACTGGGAACCAAAGGAAAGCGCAAAGGACTTGTAAATCGTACAAGGAAGGTAAGCAATGAGTAGGCAAGAAAACTCACCCGCGGAAAGCTGCAATTAAATACCAGCTTGGTAGCAATTTGGTACTGTTGATAGCGGTGGAACGTATTTAGAAGACCGGGTTATTTCCTTTCCTTTTTTCCCCCTTCTTCCTCAAAACGCCTCGAGTGCCATTACAAACTGATTTGTACACAGCCGTGCGAGCAGAAAGCTCAGCAGTGCAGAGCTGTGTTAATGAGTAATTACACTAAAATTAGTTTTAATGCCAATAAGGGAGCAGCTTTATTACTTTAAGCTTTTAAGCATGGTGTAACAAGTATCATGCAAAACAAGTCTCTTCTTTCTAACATGTACTTCATCACTTTTTAAAAAGCAGCTATACTGCAGAATATTCCTTGCAGACCTATTCCTACACAGTTTCACATTAATCTCATTTTTTAAAAAAATATAAAATAGGCATATTCAGCAAGTGACATGCTAAGAACATGGAAAAAGAAGGACGTTGTTGCATGCCAGACGTATATACAACAGATTTATCTTTTCAACCGCTGCCGATATATCAGTTTTTCTGAGCTTATGTTTTTCTAAGGGATCAAGACCACGTCCGTGCTCCGTTTGGCATCCCGCAAAGGCCGTACAGTCGAGATGGAGCGCGTTGTCTTGAACAGCGTTTGAAAGAAATCATTCAGCAAACCAGCCGACATAAAATGAATCACTCCTTAACCAGTGGCTCCACCGCAGTCAGGGGCTGAGAGGAGGAGACCGAGGTTAAATAAATGGTACTAAGAGGATACATTCAAACTGTTGCAATACAATTTCAATTCTGGGTCAATAGACAAGGAAAGTCACTTGATTTATCTGTCTGCATCTAACAAAGTTAAAAGCTAATGAAAAAGAAGTTAAAAACAAAGCCAAATATTTCAAGCAGTCCTTTTCCTGCTTCGCACAATATTTTTTCTACTGCTCATGTAGTAACCTGGGCAACAGAAGGATGTCCAAACCCCTAAACAAATGGAGGTAACGGTCAACGACTGGAGCCCGGTCACTGCAGGCCACCCAGCAACCCACCAGCAGGGTGAGGTAGGCAGAAAAATGAGAAAGTAAGATTTTTTTCTTAACTTTTGGCCAGAAAATGATTTTTACCCACGGTACATATGCTTTATTCCAACACGTTGGGGAATTTGTGCTGCCCGGGTACAAGACCAAGACTTCCAGCTAAGACAACCCGAGCACAAATCCCACTGACCCAGCCTCAGAGACGATCCCGTCTCTCCCTCCCTACAAACCGTAAAGTTCCCGGCTCGTCTTGCTGCATGGAACAAAGACGCGGGGACACAGGCCGGGATCGCCAACGGCTCGAGTTTCTTCTGAGCAGACATCACCTATTGCAGCTCTTTTATCAAAATGTTCCGGGGAGCATGCAAATACCCACCAGGAGCCAGACTCGAACGAACGAACAAACATCAGTGACCGGAATAACTCGAATCCTTCACCAGCAAAAGCGCAGTATTTTAATTTTACCAACATTAAGCTGGTGAAATCCAAGAGGCAAGAGCTACGGGTGCCTATCAGTTTGATACGCTAACGTGGTACCCAGCTTTTAATCGCGTCGGGAAAATGACCCCCGCTGCTATGAGCGTAATTCTCTGCGGTGAAATAACGAACAATTTGAGGGGGCGTCTGCGGTGCAGTTCTATCGTCCTCATTTCAGGATGTTGATGTGATCTTTTAAAAACAACTCTGTCAAACGTGCCACACCTGAAAACTAGTAAGTGAAACGCTCTATTTGTTAGCTAATTATTAGAAATATTTTCCACGTTGTCCAGCCCCTCCGGTTTAGATTTCCTTTTTCCTCCTGTTTTCCTCCTGCGGCACATTATTGGCGTATTCACTGCTTCCTCCTGCTCTGGGCAGTAACATTCCAATTATACCATCGGATATACTACACAAAGGAAAAGCGGAACAGGAATGTTATCTGCTTCGGCATTGCCGCTGTTATCTGAATGACCTGGGGCGAGTCCAACTCCCTCGGCTACCTCATACGTAGGACGAGTAGACCGCTGCTACAACCTTCCTCACAAAGGTAGTACTGAAATGTGTGAAATGAAGGCTCACGAAGACTCGAAGAGCTGGTCAGCGGCCGTATTTAGACTATTCCTGGCCATATTTAGCTGCTCACAAAGTCACAGTTACAAGGTCTGTCAAATGAGAGCGTCGGGGACGTCCCGACCAGGGTTGAGGCAAGGTCTACGTCGGAAGGGACGCACCGGGGGGTGGACCAGCTGCTTCTGCGAGCCCAGCACCCACAGCGCACGGACCCTATACGTTTCCCTTTGGACTAGCTCTTACCCTGAACACCCGACAGGGACCGGAGCGCATCTCTCCGTTCGGTTTCATTCCATAGCTTTTAAATGTAAATAAATCTTTGATTTCAGCAACAAACTACGACAACTGAAAATAGTAAATTACTATTTTGCCAAAAAATCTGTTGGAAAGAACATGATGGAAGACATTCAGATCTCTGAACACCTTGAATATTTTAACTGCATACCAAAAGAAAAAAACCCACCTCAGAGGTACTGATATGTTTAATTTTCACTTGGGGTATTCACATAAAACTGTTTACTTGATAAATAATATTTTTCACATAAATGATTCTTTAACCAATTCCAGAAAGGTAATCACCACTTTCAAACATTTTTTCTTTTACCTAAAGCACCATTTTCCTAAGTTGGAGCTTTTGTATATGAAATCATTTCTCCCGCTTCGGAGCAGAAAGCTTTAACTCTGACCAGCACTAAGGGGCTGCGATACTTCAAAGAGTCAAAACACACCGATTTTCATTTTTACACTTTCCCTGACGGTATTAAAAAACCCCCAAACAACAGTAACTGGTTGCAATAAGTATGAAATAATAAAGTAAGTCCGTGCTATACAACTATCCTTTAAAAGTTTGCTTTTTTTTTTTTTACCCAGATGAAATTGTCCTTCTTCAAATGCTTTATTCATAAATTTATGACAGAAGGGACGTCATCTTGTTATTCCTAATTCCTGCATGATTCCATAATTAAAAAGAACCAAAACAGGTGAATTGGCCATATAAGTTCTTATCAGACAAAATGAAGTTGATACTTTGTCTCAATAACCAAATTACTTCCTTCCCTTGGAAAAATTAATTAAAAGAAATCTATCAGACTCCTAATTCTTCTACTAAGAGGTGCTTTCACGCAAAACTGAAAACATGAATAAACAGACATGGACAGAAGAGTCTCATTAATTAATTTCTGCTGTATATAATGAATGTACACTGCTTGTATCTCCTGGATTTCATGACGACCACCAGCACCTCCGGTTACCCGGTGTGAGACACAGATCTCTGGCTCCTTGACGTGAAAAGACAACAAAATTTAGTACCTCAGAGAAAATTCAAAATTCTATCAGTAGTCGTCTACAACATTGCACTTCAGGGCAACACCTAGGAGAAAGCACAGCTGTGGCCAGCTGGACATAAAGCCTACTAACCTCGAAATTACTTCTAAAATTCAGATTGCAGAAACCATTCCAAGATTTGAAGCACATCTGCTGAGGAGCTGACCCCATGAAGGCCGCTCGCGCCTGGCTAGCAGAGATCGGGGACAACGGGCTCTGGAATTCAAAGGTACACAGGTTTTATGGTTTATATTGCAGTGGTTTATCCGTTATTTGCTGTGATTAGCTGAAAATCCATTAGCAATGCTTACCATTGCATATAAAGGACGTTTGGTACCAAAACAGACAGAAAAATAGTAGAGTCTTTGATAACAGCATTTTTCCAGTGACCTTTATTTTTTTTTTTTTTTACGACAGGTTCACATGGCAACAGTATCTTAGCGTCTCTGTTTCACCACTCTGCGGGGCCAAAGAAACCTCCGAGTTGCCAGCAATTACCAACCCTGCGTACTTCTTCTATGCTTTTATATGCTGCTCTTATTAAAGCCGATGCCTTTAACTTCTGGAGTATTTTAACTACTCTTGACTATAATACACAATCACTTGCTGACGGGAACACGAGGTGACGCTGTCTGGGAATTTACGTTTGCTGAGTGGCAGCGATTCCCCTCTACCACTCGTAGGGCTGGGTGTACTTACGTATATACATACGTCAAGGCTGGTATTGACTTTATGGCCCGGACCCCAAAGCCGATTCGCCTCGTTAGGCCAGAAGAGCGAGCGTCCAGCTTTCCGTGCCGGCTGCAGGAGAGCCGAAGGCATTGGAAGGGTATGAGAGACACCAAAGCTGGGGAGGAGAAGCAGTCGGAGGACCGAGCTCCCACCGGAGCATCTCCCGGGCGCTGGGCGTTCATCTCAACCTACGGGGAGCTAAACCCGGGCAGAATTCTCCTCCTCTTTTCAGTGCTATAAAACGTTTTGCTGCTTTGTCATCCCGAATCAACTATTTTTTCATACAAGCAGTTCCCTTGATCACCTCGAGGAAGGGAGAGGACTGAGGACGAGAACCCCACACAGCTCTCAGACAACTTTGTCTCTGGCAGACTTAAAAACCCCAATGCAATCCCTCACCCCGAGGAACACTCCCTCCCCTAAACGAAAGCAACTCGTTTTCTTCATAAAATGAAACAGAGATGCTTGCTTACTTCTTTCTCGATGCCTATGTTTTTTTGCCTAAAGCAGGCTGGCAAAATGCTTGCTTTTTTTTTTATTTTATTTTTTAATTGCCTTAGATTAATTTCCATTACCACTGGGAATGAGAACTGTTATTTACTCTTCAGCCGACGCATACTACTTCAAGCAGCTCACCAAAAATACGCACCCGCAAATTCCTAACCGATACTCACCGATTAGGATTTTTAAGCATTCGTTTGGCTCTATATTCTAATGTAAAATGGGCACTGAATAAATTGGGACGATATAAATATACTGATAAACACGTTCTGCCCATGAGCCTGTTTTTTAAAGGAAGTCATAAAATCCATTCTGATAAAGAACACCCCTCCCATTTTCATTTCGCGATGAAATGCTTTGGTGTAGAGGAAACAATTTGATTTTTTTCCTGTCTCATAAAACAAGCATTAAAAAGGCGTGACGGACCTTATTGACGCATTACACGCAGCGGTGAGTCCGCAGAGGAAGGCAGCCTCTCCTACAGACCTGAGCAGGAGCCCCGCGGTTTCGATCAGATACCGATGGTTTCAGGGGAGGATGTAAAGAAAAAAACAAAAAACCAACCCCTGCATGCATTTTGATCACGAGACTCACATTGTAAAAAAGAAGGGAAAAAAGCCAAATGTAGCTCTACCTATCCCCGAGGAGTTTAAAACTAACTACTTCAAAACAGATTTTGTTATTGGAAAGAAATTCAAACAGTAACTACATATTGCAAAATGCATATAGCAATCTTAAAATTCTTTTTTTTTTTTTAAAGACTTAAGTTATTTTTAATAACCACTCCTTGAGAAAAGAGAGTCAAAACCCCTAAACAAAACGCACATATGACCCTAAGGCAGTAAAAGTGCATGAAAATGCATCAAAAGAACCCCGGGTGGGTTTATTCTCTTAATGTAAATATTCATAAACTGAACTCTTCTGCAGAATAAAACTCTCTCAAGAACAGCAGAGCCTGCAACAATATGCTGCAGTTTGACTTTAATACCTCGTAACAGGAAAGCAACGATTTTATTTCAAAAGCAGATGTGCTCCATTTGAGCAAAGCTTGCTACGGAAGAGTTCCTAATAAAAAATACCGCATCTTTTTGGAAAGCGTTCGTTTTTACAGGGTGCGGAGCCATTTGCATATTAGAAGAGTTAGGCAAGATCGCTCCCTCGGTCTCAAGTTTCGCTGGGACTCCGCCAATAACTCGTTTGATCCCCCGGAGCAAATCGCTTCCCCGCGCCTCCATGTCCACCTCACCTTGCGCGGTTTGCGCAGCGTCGTTGGCTTCGCGCTCACGGGTCGCGTACCCAAGGTAACAGGGCCGCAGTTGCTGGCAATTCTGCGAAGGCTACAAATAATTAACAATAACAACCTCAAGCAGCCGGGTTTCGGGCTAAATCACCGCTTTGACGGCAGAGCGGTACCAATACACCGGTACCACGATCGAACCACACTACTCGACTAATTAAAAGACGTGGTTTTCCAAGAACCACCACAGGGTAATCGCTCTCCTTCTCTCTTTTCTCACTAACAGCCTAAACCAGAATGAACGAACCCATCCTCGAGCTGCGGTTGCTAATCCACCAGGTGCAATTCCTGCTCCTTCTTGTAGGTAGCTTTGCTAACCCTTGATTTTAAACTGAAATATTTTATTGAAATGACCGCAGAGGCTACAACATCTCATGTAGGACCTCCGCGTTGATGCGTGCCAGCAGTACGCGGGATTTATCGGAATGTTAGCCTACACGGTTATATCTTAGAGAAAACTCGTTTCTGCTAATCTCTTTATCAAACATCGACTTATTTAACTACTTGTTTCTTATACATACCTAATGCAGCCTATTTATTTTTCTAAGGGAGAGAAGATATAAGCAAACGCCAGCTCTCCTCTTGAAGGCCGCTTTCCTCTTTTAGGCTATAACCATGGATAGAGCAATATGGTACCGGGGGGTTTTCTACTCCTTTCCACTCCCTCACCATTTACACGCTACCTCAGGCCCACAGTTTTTCTAGAAACTAGATGAGGTATCAGGATGTTTGGGAATTCACATCGAGGACACGCAAGCCAATCTTCTGAACTCTTCATTAAGATTTTTTTTACTTTCTGTTTTTAAAGAGCCGGGTAACGTTCTCTTGCTTCTTCCTATTTCTAATTCTAGCAGAAATAGTAAACCCCAGCAGCATTTTTAAAAGACAACTTCTTTCACCAGCACAGAGGCTTGGGAATTTGGTACGCACATCGCAGGCCCACAAAACCGAGAGGTGATTCCCCAAACGTCCACGAGCAAAGTCTACAGCAAGAGGGGCACGAACTGCGGTTACTCAGCGTTCCCCACTGCTAGAAACTTCCGAGCAACGGGATTAAAAAGCAGTCATACGTAAAACGGTGCTGCCGAAAAGCGTGAGTGAGGACGCTGACTCTAGTCCCAGGGTGAAATGTCCGTGGCCCCTGTTAGCTCTGTGGCTCGGACTCGGAAAAGCAGACCCACGTACCGCTTTCCTGTTTCTCCTTATTTTCCTTTAGCCCCTTCAGTAGTAACGTGTCAACAGGAAAAGCACTCCGAATCCATTTGTCTTTTAAAGACTTTGGCTCCACGATTATTAGGCTCCTTGTTTTTTGGAGGGGAGAGAGGTGATAGGAGAGAGGAAACAATCAAAAAAACCAGAAAATACCACACCAGGATATTTCTAATGCAGTGAGAAGAATGACAATTTGCAGTTAGTTTCAATACCAAAATTAGGCAAATTTGAATGCACGTTATTAAAAATGACTGCATGTTTATTGGATTTCCTTACGGTATAAAACCCACAAGCCTATTCAGGTTGTCAACTGGAAAAATACAGGACATCAGAAGTGAGAGAGTCTTCTCCCGGATTCAAATATTCAACGGTACGAATCCTATTACGCATGCAACCAAACTGTAAACCAACCCTTCTCCCTTTTTCTCCAAATGGCATTCAGCTGTCTCTGATATTCCTGTATAATTTAGCAACTTTGAAATATAAGCAACCAATTAAGGCCGTATCCGCACGGTTGTTCCCCCCTCTGGCGCGAGCCTGCCAAAATGTGATATTTTCCTTTACGACACGAGGCTAGGATCAATTACAAATTAAGGCTCCTTGCGTCAATCTTCACGATCCTGTTTATGAATAATAAAGGCAGAGGAAATGCCTTTGGTAGTCGTGACAGGTAACAAGCTAAAGCTAATCCTGCCGTTACACTCTTCATCTAAAAAAGAAAAAAAAAATCAAAACCCACGAAACCCAAGCATCCATCGTGACGCAATGAATGCATCTGATACCTACAGTTGACGTCCGTCACCCTGATTATTTTTATTTCCGCCTATAACTAGAAGCCACGTACAGGCAGAGGAACAACCGGCCGACGCTCAACAACTGTAGCCGGCCCCCCTGAACACACTCGCATTTGCTTAAAACCATTTCAGAGCCGCAGCCAGCTTTGGTTCCTGGTACCAACCACTGCTGGCAATATATTACCTAGTATGGCGGTAGCCAAGCTGCCAGAAACGACAGTTTTATAAAATATAAGAGAATAAATGGAAAATTAACTTGGTGGGTTTGGTAAGTGATATTATGGTGAGTGTATTTGCTTTTGTTAGCCTTTCTGGTGGCAAAGAGACTTTTACTGGACCGAGAAACTCTATTGGGAATTCAGGATGACCCAGAAGAGGTGATCTCAAAGCCCTTGAGCCCGTTTCGCAGTTCTCATACAGCGTATACGCATCCTGGTTCATTCCACTTCTGCTGTGGTACAATAAATATAGACTAAATACGGGGGAAGGGCAGAAAACACGTATTAGTATGTGTTGAATGTTTCTCAAAATACATCGAGGCATTTTGCTCCTCCGGGTTCTTTCTCTGCTTCCCCCTAACATTCCTTACGTAGCGTTCTTCTTTACAATATGATGCATAATTTCTTTTAACGCAAGTACCTTTTAGCCATTAACGTCACTCGTGAAAACCAAAATTGAACAGCAGCCCAAGCGTTTCAAACGGCGTAAGTAGCAATCGCCATAACCCATACGTGCGCTGAGCTGACTTCAGCTGAAGTCACGGTGCACGCGGCCCGATACGAACACCTTCGGGAGGCTTCACGTTTCTTTGCCAAGTCGACTGTAAATACAGTCATAAAACAAGAAATGAAAACTAGTACGCGCAATCAAAGCATCCTGTAACTTTCGTTATGCCTCCCTGCAATTCACCGCGCACTGGCAAGCATTAATCTATCACTAATTTAATCTAAATTAGAGCAATTTATTTAACGCGCATGCCAGCTTTAAACATGAATAGTCTATTGAACGCCGAGCGAGAGAGCTGGTTAGGTCCCATTTCATGAAGTTACAATTCACGAAGCTTGAGATCTGCTGTGGTTTAGTTTAATCAGTTTGACGATATATAAGCAGGGGCCAGAAAGAGGGAATAAATAAAGGTCATGTTTTAAAACAGGGACTGAGTCAAGAGATGAAACTAAACTGAATTAAACCAGCTTTTTGACAACTTTGAACATACGTGCAGCCACGACAAACACAAATGCTGACTTTCACTGAGGAAGACTAGCTAAGTAATGCAAATTAAAATCAAAATTAAACCAAAGAAAAAAAAAAAGTCTTTCGACATTAAAGAGGAGAACATACTGTTATGTTTACAGAAAATTAGCAATGAAGTGTACACAACCACTAACAAAATATTCTCAGAGTTTGGCTTTGGTTTTACAAAACACTCTTTGAAGTCAGTTTGCCATTTCAGATGCTGTTTATGTTCCTAAAACAACTTTCAAAACCAGCCTTACAAGCTGTTCATCTATCATTCACACGAAGCCACTCCGATATTCTAAGACAGTGACTGAGCTGGAAAAGCTCTCACCTACTCACAAGCACTGCCGATATTTTTTAAAACTTCGTTGGGCAATCAGTACCGAGGTCGTATTTGTACACTCACTGCTTTTAGATTTTTTGCAGAGTTGTAGTATCCTACAACTCTCTCATTTAAAAAAAAAAAAAAAAAGAGTATTTGTGCATGCAAATTCTTTTGATACGTGTGACGATGCGTGCGCACGCATAAGAGCTTACGTGCACGTGGAGTGGTGTGTGAGGAAACGGCGTGGATTTTATACTACGGTAACCACCGCCAATACTCAAACTCTTTTAAATGGCATATAACATATAGAAGATACTCGGCTCAAACATCACAGTCCCATAACCTCCTGTATTATTCTCTGCATTTGAGAGGCAGATTTTGACATAAACCGTGATAAACACTGTATGGATATCACGTTCAATACGGCAACAAAGCCGTAAGTCTGCTGAGTGAAAAAACCGCCCGTGGATATATGTTGATATACGATAACAAAAGCGGGCAGACCACCTGAGGGGAGAGGAAATTCTCCTGCTAGTCTTGTCTCTGCAGATACTCATCGTAGTGGATTTTCCATCCTCCTACAAGAGACCAGAGGCGATTCTCTGGCGTCTCACCAGGTTTTCGATCCTGGCAGAGTTGGGTGCCCTCCGCAAGTTCGTTACTGCGTCCTGCTCCCCTGAGATCCACGACTCATTTCTTTCCAGTACTTTTTCCTCTTTACAGGAAATTTGAATTCTTGGCCGCAAGAAGGGGTTGCAGCCTTACTATTCGGTTTTTATCTACAAATCATTTTTCTTTGCTGGTGGACGCTAAGATTTCTGAAAGCCCCTCATGTAAGCCCACGGAGACCTCTTCCCATTTTCCTTGAATTAGGACACATAAAATTGTACGAGAGAGAAAGAACACAAAGACACTTCTGTTCGAGTGAAGAAACAGAGCAGTCTTCAGGAAGAATACCCAACAGAGTCCTTCTCTTTCATTCAACGGACTTATTTCATCTTGCTCTGACATTACATATTTTTCAATACTTCTATAGTCTCTGAGAACTCCACAGAATTCCATGGACTGAGAAAACATTTACTGTATTACCTTGACAACGTTCTGGATTCACAATATGTGACCGTATACAAAAGACTCTAAAAAAATTACCTCTGTAAGATGTGAGAGAGCCTGAGAAGTTACATTTGATATCTGTGAAAGCATCCAAAATAGGTCCTGAAGTAACACGCAAGTTGTCTGCCTCTGGGCTTGAACCACACAAGGGTAGAAGTTAAATTTATGTAAATTTTTACAAATGGAAAATACCCAGAAGTGCAATCGAGTTTTTCAAATCAGAGCGCAAGCCTGTCAGTGCCAACTTTGGATTTCTTTCAGCAGAAGCCAAAATTTGTCAAAAAGAAGTTATATTTGCCTCCTACAACAGAATAATGGAACTTACAGATATGGAAAATGCCGAGTATTTCATATACCTTGATTTAAATAAGGCTTCTGACATTGCCTCGCGTGACATTTTCAAAAGCAAGCAAAATACGTTCCAGACGAGGCTACTACAAAAGTGGATTCATAACCGGCTGGAAAACTCAGACGCGGCGTAGTTCGCAGTGCTTCGGTGTCAGAGGAAAGGTGATATCGCACTGGGGCGTACAGGAGGGTATGCTGAGTGATGATACAACGTGTTGGGTTTTTTTAACAACCCAGAGATGATGGAGCAGAGAAAATGCTCGTAAGGTTTAAACGAATGCAAAGTCAGGAGGGCTGCAAGTGCACCAAAGGGCGCGTTTAGAATTTCAGAGTGGGTTATCAAAGTGGAGAAACAGCCTGAAAAAAGCAAAGGTTCGACACTCTACAAGTTAAGCAAAAAGGACCCAAGGTTTGACTAACAAGAAGTTGGAAATCCAGCTACAGCTGGGAATTTTTTTGATTGGCTTCAGAAGATATTTCAGCTCCCCTCGACTAAAAGCGGAATCCGATCCACCGAAATCTCTGAGCCTGAAGTAACCTGAAACAATTCAATACCACTTGGGTATAGAAATGTCAGGTTTTGGGGACAATCTTAGCTGAAACGTGGTGACTCCAAAAAGCTCTGACCAGACTTCTGATGTTCTCCACCCTGCTGCGGGTCAAGGAATCCCCACCGTACCCTACCAGGTCTGGTCCACCTCATTTCACTCCTGTCAGACTTGAGATAGCTCGTGGCCAAACTCTGGCAGAGAAGTACCAACATAAAATTAAATTACTCATGCGGCAATGGTCCCGGACAGAATTTAATTACACGAAGAAAGTACCAATCTAGGTCAATTAATGATGTCTTTAAAACTCTCTCAGAATTAGGATTCACATAATGCAATTCAGCGGAGGAATTAATATCATACGGTGCAACTGAAGTGGTGTTACACTTGAATCAAATTTGGTTTGTAGTGTCGAACTGCGCCACCAATACCAGAGGTTTATGTTTCTCATAAGGAGATCAGCAGGGAAATATGGACCCCAAAATCGCCATAATTTGACTATTACATTAAGAGATATACAAAGAGATAAATGAGGTCCATTCCTACCTCTCAGACCAACAGTGTCTCTGAATCATAAAATGCTACTCGTTAGGAGGGATCTCAGGAGCTCATCTATGCACCCCTCACACAGAGCGCAGCCACCTCTGACCAGGTCGCTCAGGTCTAGGTGTGTCTTGGGTATCTCCAAGATTTCCCAACCTCCCTGGGCAACCTGTTCCAACTGCAACTACCCTCGCTTTGAAACTGGTTTATCTGATCGGAAATTCCCTTTTTGCAGTCTTTTCCTGTTACCTCCACCTGCTCTATGCCCTCCATCAGCTGGTTGAGCAGTAAGATGCTGTTAGGCTTCCAGTCTTCAGGAATAATCCAACTCACCTCTCTCAGAGTCACAGTACACCTCAGTACATCGTCTGCTCCAGCTCCCTAATCATCTTGGGAGGTCTCCACCATGCCAACGTCTGTCTTGTGTTGAGAAGCTTAAAACTGTCCTAATGTCCTCTCACCAGTACAAAGTAGGGGGAAACAATCACATCCCTCGACCTCCTGCCTCCCACCAAGTCCTCTTCTACAAAGCTGCCCTCAAGGCAGCCGGCAGCCAGCCCCCACCACTGCAGGGGTCACTCCGACCCTGATGCAGGACTCCGCACGGGTCAGTGTTGAACCCTGAGGTTCCCACCAGCCCACTTCTCCAGCCTGGTGGGTCTCCTTCTCTGCCGGTGTATCTGCTGCTCCTCCCAGTCTGGTAGAACCTGCAAACCTGTCCCCTCATCCAGGTCACGGATGAAGCTATGAAACCCTCTCTGACCCAGAATCAAGCCCTGGGTAATGCCGCTCACGACCTGGGCTGCCGGTCAGTCTTCACCCCATTCACCACAAGGCTGGGAGCCTGCTGGGCCAGTCGGCTCTGCACAGGCCCCACCATCCACCCATCCAGTCTGTATTTCCCCAGTTTAGCTGCAGGGACGGTGCTGCAGACGGTGTCCTGAACAATATTCACTTCTCTCCCCTCGACCACAGGGCGAACCGTTTAATCTTAGAAGGCTACTGGGATAGGCGGGCACAATTTGCCCTTGGTAAACCATGCTGGATTTTCCCAGTCATCATCATCTCTTTCATGTACCATAACATGGCTTCCAGGGGGATTTGCTCCATGACCTTCCCTGGAACCTTCCCAGCTCCAGCTGTGCTTTTTGTCTTTCCCAGTTCCAACCCAGAACATCCAGGCAATGTCCCTCACTTTTCTGTCTTTGCTTCCAACTTCTACGTACTTTCTTCTTGTGTTTGAGCTCAGTTAGGAGCGCCTTTATCCCTACTGGTCTCCTCGACACGCACGCTCAAATTCCTGCATTTTGGAAAAGACCATTCTTGTGCTTTGAGAAGACTGTCCCTTCAGGACCAAATGGTTTGCCTCTTGCCCATCAACACAATCACTCATGGGAACCTGACAAAAAGATCCTTGAACAAGTCGAAATCTCCTGTCTTGAAGTCCAAGGCTGTAATTCTGCGATTTGCTCTGCTCAGTTCTCCTAGAAGCCTAAATTCAAGCATCTCATGATCACTGCTCCCAAGGTTGCTCTGACCTTTCAATCTCTGATCAGTCCTTTTCTGCTCCTGGAGAGCAGGTCCAACACCTCACCTCCACTACTCATCCAGTCAGACACATAGAACCTCTCTCAACAAATTCTCTTCAGCCGACTCCAGAAACCACCTCCATTACCTGCCACACCTCCAAGGTGCCATTCCAGCGCACGCCAGATGGTAAAAAACCCACATAAACATCAGGGCTTGCAATCTCCAGTTGTGTAAAGGCGGCTTCGTCTACTTCTTTCCCCTTGATTAGTTGGTCTCTAGCAGACACGCACAACAATGTTGTCCTTCCATCCTCTGATTTTTCGGCATAAGCTATCAGCTGGCTCATCACTCTCTCCGAGGCGAAGCTACGTGCATTTGAGTCAGCCCTCTGCGTACAGCATGACCCTCTTCCTTGCCTCCCTGCCCCGTCCTTCCGAAAGAGCCTGCATCCATCCCTCGGAGCATCCCGAGACACCTCTGCAATCCCAAAGGCCTCACAGCTCTACATGCTGACTTCTAATTCCTCCTCCTTGTTTCCTATGCTGGTAATATTAATTCACATGCAGAATATCCTTGCTTGGATATAAACTATTTTCCATGAAAAATTTAAGTTGAAAGGAATGGATAGTTCCACTGCAAAAAATCTTGACGTGGTGCACTACTGGATACCAGCAGCGTATTCAATTCATTCACTTCAAGATCTCACTCCTACACAGCTCACGAGGATGGCACAGAACAGCAACCACTACCTTTTGCAGCGTAAAAGTACAAAAATCACGCAGTGTACTACACTGACTTTGGAATTTTGAAGGTGATACAGTGCATCTCAAGTAACGTTCTGAAATTGTTTTCTAAATAACGTGGCATATTTGTTTACAGTCTATGATTCTTCTTTATACAGCATTCAATAATCGCTCCTTTTTTTTTTGGTGCCTGAGTACTTGTCAAATGCCTATCACATAGGGGCGACAGGGAACCATCTGCCTTCCTCCCCCAAAGGCACCTCCTTTTACTTATCACCACCTGTTCTTTTCTCAGTCCCCAAATGGCAATTCTGAGCAATGCCAGCTACGCTGGAGAAGGCCAGGTTACAGGGCCCGGCTGAATTTTTCAGTCTTGTCACTAGCATTTAACCTCCACAAAGAAAACCCAAACTTATCTGCTACTGAGGTTTTCCCAGACCACACAAAATAAGGCTGTAAAAACAATGACAAATAGCTTTGTTATAATTGAGCGTATTAGTCTATCTGATCCATAACCGAGACGGTTAGAGGCTGACCCATCAGGATCTCACTGTAAGTAAAAGCGGATGGTTTTGCGTAAAACAGGAGAGGGGATAGATTTTGAGGTTGCCGAGAAAGTCATTCTCAAGGCACGACTAAGGTTCTTCCTTCTCACTGGGATACGCAGGAGTCCTCAGCGGTGGCGTCTGCAGGCTTTAAGAAAAGACCGTCTGTCTCTTAAGCAATGAGGCAAAGAGAGGAGCACCAAGACTGCCCAACGCTGGCAGAGGGCAACTGCAGAAGAATGTAGTAACTGAGGTACTTCCCTTTCCTTAGGTAGTTCTTAAATTCTCCCTCAAAGGCAGAGCAGGCAAAATTCCCAAAGGTACTTAACCTCCTGGGGAAGGACGCTATCTGAGAAATAGGGACACAATTTCAAATTTTAAAGTATTTGGAAAGCAGATGGGATGCTTTCCAAATCTCTTGCAAAATTCTACTTGAAGTACGGGGGATACTGGTAGAAGAGCAATTAACTCGGACCATTCACCTGAATCCTACTCCTTCTCCTCCCCCTTTCAACCTTCTCAATTACAAACAGTTGTCCTAAAAATCTCTCCATGCCACAATTCTCTTCTATATATTGCACGAAATGCAGAAGTTACGGATTCTGTACAGCCGATCCATTTCCGAGTACAGTCTTTCTTTTCTAAACTTATTAACAGAGAATGCCAGAATTTGAAAATAAAGACAATCCGATAACCCTTCAAATTACCCTTTTTTAGCCAGTCAACTCTTTGTTTTAATATTTTTCACAAATAACTTCCACATATATTGCGAGCTTTTCAGAATTAACCTCATATTAAAAAAAAAAAAAAGACCAACTCAAAAGAAACTTGTGTCTGATCAACAATTATATTAAGCTTATTCTAGCAGATGAGAGTCTGCATTTATACTGATCTGTGCACCTACGCACAACATACACTCGCGTACACTCGCACACTGAAACTGTCACTGGGCAGAAGGTGAATCACCAAAATACTACTACCTGTGAAGTCTGACACCGGTCCAAATACGAAAGGCTTTTGTTGTAGAGGATAATCGCATTTGCATACTTTACGTCTATTGTATTTAAAAAGTATGCTACTGAAGAAAATATAGATGTGGTATTTTACTTTCAAGACCACTCAAAACCCCCTTACGGTACCCCTCAGTAACGCTACGGATGAAACAGGATTGTTCCAGGCACCAAAACCCAACACGCTGAAAAATTTCCATACGAAGGGTTTAGATTGCAACAAGTTGATGCACAGAAGAGACAACTTAGTTCTGACCTAACATGCAAAGCGCAAACAGTTTTACTGGTTTATTTGTATTTAACCTTCCTCAGCATATCTCCCTCAAAGCCAGAGTAACTCTGCCTTTTCCAACTACGCAAACTCACCTCTGAGGGCAGCCAACTACCCCTTTCCTCGCTGTCAGACCACAATCAATGGCTGCAGTCCACTGAGAGATGCTCGCGCAAGAGTCTTGGTCTTCAACACCGACCCATCAAGAATGCATGTGGCCTCTCTGAGAAACACCATGAGGCTTCTACTTTCTAATATAAATTTAATTTATTAAAGATCAATTGGATATGATAAGGAAAAGGGCTAATGGGAAGTAGTTTGCAAATAGCCAGATGTTTGCCAGTTCCATTTAGGAAGGAGAAAACAGAGAACAGCAAGGGAAGGCACATACTGCTACATGGGAAGAAGAACTTTGATGAACACTTAATCAACATTTTTTACTGAAATTAACTTTTCAAATTGGCAAAGTAGGTATTTCTCATGATCGGGCATAAATGAAAAGCTTTCTGTATTAATGACTGAAGTGTTCTGAACAGTTTTTGCTCAAACTAGTGTTTTTAATTTTCGTATCAAGATGTCTGTCATGAAAGAACCACTGTATAGGATACCTTCACCCTCTTTCCCTGAATACTGTTTCCTTCTTTGCCACTCATATATTCTGATAAGGTATTAAAATAAGATCTCAAATACCTGTATTTTCTTCGACCGTGTATATGATACCGGTTTTCATATATCATAACTGAGACACAGCGCATTCGTTCCTACTTGCACTACTCGTTATGCCACTACTCAACAACAACAACAACAATGACGCGCTTTCAGTGATGCACCATGTGGTTGTCTCTACTGTTGGAAAACAACAACTAAAATGAATCAGTGTTACACAGAGAGTGCATTGTTAAAAACACTGCAGGCCATGTAACAGATCGATACGGCTTCGAGGGGGGTATCTTTACACCCAAAATGAGACTCCGCCAACACCGCGTCCATACTCCTTTGGCAGCATGCAAAAGAAAAAGGACAGCGTTATAAGGCAAAGTCCTCCAGTAGAACAGGCCAGGTCGCCAGAGTAGAACAGGACGGAGAAACCACTGGGCAAACAACAGGGGAGGGAAAGGAAGAAGGGTGAGACCACAGGAACTAAAATAATAACAGTAACAGTAATTTATAAACCGCTACTGGGAACTGGGTGACTTGGGCAGGGCTTCAAAGCCCAAGTACATTAATTATGCAGTATTTTTCAATCGTGGAAAATATGCAATAATGCTTCTGCTTGAAAGATTTGGAAGCGACTTTGGTGATTCATGCATATAGCAGAAAGAAAGTTACTTTCAATAATTTTTCTGGCAACCTGATGACAGTAGGCCATTGCTGGATCCAGATGCCTAACACTACTCGGAGGCTGAAAATCCCACGGCTCTGTAGTATTCAAGCTACTGAATCCAGTAGAGGGCACCTTTCATTCCCCAAATAACTGTGCAAAGTGCATGCATCCCTTCAGCCAGCAATGACACGTACCCACATCCAAGCGAGAATTCAGAAGTTATAAGTGCACAACTACTCTACAAAACAATCAGAAAAGAAAATCTCTCTCTTTATGGCACGCTCGTAACTGTTTACTCTCTGTACGTTGAACGGCAAAACCAGGTCTAGCGGATTCACATCTGTTAAAATTGCAAGGGTGAAGTTACATCATGCCTCTGACCATAGGTAGGATTGGTTCTCCCAAATCCTTTCCATCCCAATTGAAAGAAATTAGAATTTTGAAACAATGGTCTAAAAAGACAGGCAACACAAAACCCCCCAAAAATACAGAATTCATATTTTTCTCATCTGACTTGTCTCATCCCTCTTACTATTGGTTTTCTTCCTTGTGCTCTTACAAATTATTTTTAAGAACTGTGTGACCTGAAAAGGCAAAACAAGCTGATGCCTTAGCAACGATATTTGTACTGCCTTTTCTTCTGGAAGATAGTAGTTCTTCAATCGTTACAGCAATTATTCTCTTTTTAAACATCCAAAATACGCAATGCAGGGCACTGCAAGAAGGTGAGCACTGTTAGTCATTCCACTGACTGGAGCACAATAACAAATATTTATTTTAAACCGCAGCTGTAACTCAAAAAAATTTTTGCAGTCGCGGTTTGCAGAAATGACAAAGCTTACTACTTTTTTAACTAACAGCAGAAAAAAAGCTTCTGACACTGGAATGGCTTTCGTGTAAGATACTTCATTTGCAGTGCGCTCTGTAATTGCTTATTTTTCACTTTTGTAATTGCAGCAATTGTTTTCATTTCGGCTATCCTGTTATCATTTTAAAATATCAGCATGCAACAGTGATTCAGATTTCTGGCTAGGATTTACTATTGCACTAAATATTTTCTACATATTTTCCAAAATACAAAGTGAATACTATAGAACTCCTTAATTTTTCCTAAGTAACTTTAAGCATATAGAAGATGACACTGAGCCACTCATATGGTTTAAAAAAAAGAAAAATCCTACTCTGAGTTATAGATATAACACATCGTCTGGATATGGTCCCTTGAAATTGCTCCTCCCCATCTTTTGGCACTGTACTGTCCCCGTTTGTCTTACCAAGGTCAAGTATTATCAGCTGGGCTCCAGCCTGTGCGTTTCCAACATCATTTTCTGCAATGCACTGATAGAATCCTTCGTCTGATTTCACCAGCCCCAAAACTTGCAGATTATGTTCTTTCTGAGGAGTAAAGGAAAAACACAACGCTTAAAAATGGGTTGCAATTGCAAAAACAACGGTGTTATTACGGCACATTACCGCGACAGGAGAAACTTCTGAATAGTAACATGGAAAAGTATATTTGGAGCTCCCATCTGATGCCATCTCTTTTGCACTGAATCCTCAAATTATACGGTATCAAAAAGCAGAAGCTCTTACTAATGGCTATCATTTTCTAGCATCACATATCACTGGCAAGTCATAACATTTCCAGAGCCATTTTTATGATATTTTAAGCACTGACTATAACCGCATAGCGCACTGTTACAATCCTACAACCTCAAGTATACCCAATTACACAACCATTAAGTT
The DNA here is from genome assembly GCF_028858705.1 of Grus americana. Taxonomy (NCBI): domain Eukaryota; kingdom Metazoa; phylum Chordata; class Aves; order Gruiformes; family Gruidae; genus Grus; species Grus americana. The sequence continues at coordinate 2,291,581 of NC_072861.1, read as the reverse complement.
CTCAACCGTGTCTCAAGAACGACTTTCGCTACATCTAAAATTTCCCTCTAGAAGTACCGGTGCACCAAAACGCACGATCCACATCTCGGTTGTACTGACATGGAAACTCCTGTTTGAAATTGCGATGCTCATCGATCACAGACGGCTGCAGAAAACACGGACAGTCAGAGTTCACAGCGAGCTTGTGCTTTAACAGGTTCAGCCAAAGTGCGTTTTGTCATTGCGTGCATCTGTGTCTCAGGGAAAATCTAAGCTATGAAGAAATCAACTCGGACAACAGAAGCGACACGCCTTAGCGCTTCAGTAAAACGACTGAATTACAGAGCACTAAAGGCTTCAAGGAACCATTTCTCTTCCAGGCCCCAATCAATGGTACAACGATCGGAAGCTGGGCCTACAAAAGAACCTAGCTTTCGTGCGTACGTGTCAGAGGCCTGACACAGACAGGTCAACAGCTTAAAAATCTGCAAAACGGACAATATACTTACAACGATTTTGAAATAGTCACTTGGGATCACCATGTCTCCATTCTTGACCCATTTCACAGTTGGAGTAGGTTTTCCAGTCACCTCACACTCAAACACGATGTCCATAGATTCATGAGCATAAATATTCGCAGGCCGCTTCAGAAATTCGGGAGGAACTTTAAATAAAACAGAAAAAAGACAAAAGACCGTTTTAGCGTCCCAAAAACCAGATCAGTTGTGCTCATACTCAAAACTACAGCAAGGCTCACCACCGAAAAAGATGGGACTCAAGCATGAGCAGTAGCAACGTTGGCAGAAATTTTCGGATCGGGGTTTGACAGAAGCTGATACAAGCTCCGTGCTATTTCAAAATTACATTTGGGCCAGTTAAACAGCCAGCCATTTTAATTTAAAATGACCTCTTGAGAATACATGAAAGAAGAAATCGAACCGAGATGTATAAAGTATCTGGTTAAAAAGTATTTTAAAAATCAAGAGACATAGATGCCATTTGGAAAAAAATATTTCCATGGTTGAAGAACACGTTGCGGTCTCTTATCTGCCGCAGGCGTGTTGCTGCACGCTAAAGAGACCGCGGCAGGCAGTGGATTTCAGGCATTATTCACGCTCTTCCTTCGCCCACTCGGAGCTCATCTGAGCGAATCACTTAGTGCTTAATTGCGCAACCGTTTCAAGCCCCTTTCACAAATAAAGAATCTTGCGGGATAAGCTCTCCAGCAAGACAACGCAAGGTTGTACAAAAGCCTTCCTGCAGCAAAGTTTATTAATTTCTAGAATGGAAAGATAGTAAGTTAGATTTGAAATGAAAAAGTCAGAACCTGATGAAAACGGCTGTCTAGAACTTTTTCAATAATCTACACTTCGACGCCCAGTCAGTCCAGCTGGAGCTCCGTAAACCACCGAACGGCGCAGCGCAGCCAGGCTACTTTATACAGGAGTGTATCGTGGTTAGCGACAATTTATTTATTCAGACAAAATTCTGCGGTTGACACAACAGACGTTTTTCAGAGAGTTCGTTGTACTCGCTGCTTGAAGTCAGGAGGTAACCAAAAGCTAAAATTATATTAAAAAGACTCTTTTAAATGAGCGGGCACAAAACTAAGATGAAACTTTCCTCGGGTACCATTGCCTCGTGTTTCTGTGAAAAAACTCAGCTTATCAAATCGACAGCACTGAATTTATCCATAGATTTTCCTCTCCGGTTTGCGTAAGCCCGAGAAACGCTACGTACAGGACTACCTGCACACGTTTGCACCGTATCGATAACGTACCACAGACAGGTACGACCAAAGACGTGCATCGCCTAACACAGTAAACCAGAAAGGCTCTGCATTTAAGACACGAACCAAAGTCGTTACCTCTGGCTCTCGGCTGCCTTTTTACGTGTCCTTACCTACTCAGAGCAAGATTAATTAAATGAAAGGTATTTTAAGTCCATAAAACCTCCGAGAAACAGAACTTTTTGGTAATACAAGCCCCAAAGCATCCGACATCATCTGTGAAGGAACGTGCCACTAAGCAGCACCCCGCTGCGTCCGAGGACTCTCCGCTGCTTTAGCTTAGCGGCAGAAAGAAGAGCTGTTTGCAGGCACGTACAATCGGAGTATCATCTGTTATGAAGAACGGTCACCTATTTATTTGTTTTTACTACACTCCCAGACCTAAGGACGATTCCAGGAAAGTCAAAAGCGGCCTTCTGCCCTTTAATATTTATCAAACAAAGTCAATACGGAAGGGCTGCAGAGTTTAGGCAAACATTTTACGCGCTTCACCTATCAATGGGATTTATTTCATGCGAGGGAATAAGGAATACTAGATCATGTTTTACTTCTGCCCGTGAAATGATTGTAAAGGTTTATAGGTGGATTTAATATTTTTTTAAAACAGATAGCTGGAGACAAGCAGCTCTCCAAAACCCCACCAGTTTTGGATTATAAATTAAACAAGAGAACATTAACATATGGAAATACTTATTTATAGAGTAAGAAGATGGTCTAACTCTCGGATAAGCATGTAAACCTATGCCGGAAACTACATAAAGATGTACATATATGTTCACTGCTCAGAGTCTCTCACATAGGAGCAAAAATCTGGATGGGGCCGAGTCTAGTTCCCTATGACTTCAGACATCCATTTCATAAAATCATTTCCATAAATTTACCAAAACTGCCATAAACTCCACCTTAAAATGATTTAGGTATTGTTGTACTTACTATCTGTATCAGATGGCCATTACAACCGTTAATAACTCTGACATTTGAAAGCTGCCTTCCGAATTTATTGGCGGCCAAATTGTGATTACTTATACTTTATGAAAACAGGGCCTTTTATTTTAAATTTTTATTCCTCCCTGGCATTTATCCTTGGCATTTTTATTTATCGTGAGCTGCACTATTTCTCCCCTCCCATACCCCAGCCTTTATTTTGGCAGGCTCAACGAGTCATGTTTGCTTAGTTCTGGTATGACAAGTCACCCTCCTCTCCCAGACCCTCTGTATTTGTTCTAGTTTGAATTAATCTTTGCAGCCTGCAGAGTTTCAATTATTTGCATCCAATTTCAGATGTGTCTCACCAGTGACTTGAAAAACGGCATAAATACAGCGTTATCGCTCCAGCAAATATCTTGCCCAATTCATTCTACTACTGTATTTGCCCTTTCCTAGATGCCATCGTACTGATGTGAGAGATCATTGCTCTCTCATCGTTAGCCATTTTTAACTAATGAGTCATTTTCTTCCAGTCTGCTTGATCAATAGTTTCCGTTCTCATTTCCTTTCAGTCTCTTTCTCCACGTGTATACCGACACATACCCCGATTGCTGAAGTGCTTGCATAGTTGAAAAAAGGGGACATAAAAATTGGAAACAGGAAAAGTTAGTTTTTCCATGAACGTACAACGATCCTATTTTCATAACATTCGTATTTAATTCCTTAGCCGTATATTAAACTTATTACAGGAATCCTAATAAACACAAGCCTATAACATTTGCTGTTAAAAGCACAAAATTTGTGTAAAAAACCCTCATCTGATGCCCTCAGAATACATCCCGGTTGCTGTACTGAGTCGCTACGGTGCCAAACCCCTGGATGAGAAAAGGGATACGCAAGAGAAGCTCAATGAAATCCCGAGAGGCTCTCGGCACGAAAAAATTGCTGCTCTGGGTTCAAGTCTGCCTTTGGCAAAGTTAGTTACTTAATCCAAAGAAGTATTACGATGCCATTTATCTTTAATCAAACCACATTTTCATCCAATTTCTCATTTAACTTCTCGGTGTTTAATGGTTCTCTCTTTCAAAAGCATATTTAGATGCCCTTTTCTGTTGGAAACGATGAGCATAAACACCGCAGAGGAGACACACCAGACCTTCCCTCAATCAGAGGAGCATCAGAACGGGCAAGTCCCTACTCCGCAGTGTACACGTGTTGTCTGCCCAGCACGGGCTGGGTGACGGGAGGATCCTATCGCAAAGTCCCGGAGACAGATGTCTCTGGTGGTATTCTGCATGTTTTCCTCTTTGAATATGTTGCCAGAAGTTCTGACATCCCTCAACATCCAACTACTGGGCAAGGGACTTCCATGATACCTAGCAGAAAATAGGAAGCAAACCAAAAACTGAGCCGCGGAAGAACGAACAGTAGTAATTTGGGAATGGCCGTTGCTCATCTCAAGGTTGAGAGAGGGTGAGGAGGAAGGAGCGGCACCGTACGGGAACTGATGGACCATCACATTTTTGATTTAGGAGATTAAGAATTTGAAACATATTATTTTTTTCAAAGTGACGTTGCTTTTCCAGCTTCCAGAGCAAATGCCAAGCTACTTACAAAGGGATAATAATATGAGAAGTGCTCACTTTATCATTTACTTTCCAGTTAATGAATTAAAAAATGCTTTTAAAATACACTTTTATAGTTTAACTGTGTCAATGTTTAGCATTCAAACAGATTAACACTATGCAAGTACAGATGTTTGTGGTGGAGAAGTTAAATTGATAACCAGAGAGCAAATGAGCCAATTACCATATAAAATAAGATTTTTAATGGAGGATTATGTGTTCCGTTACCAAACAGACAATTAAACTTCAAAGAAGACTTGGCAGCTCAGCCCACACTTCTATCCCTCTTAATGTTAGCACGAAAAAACAACTATTTAAACCGCAAGATGCTTGCACAGGATTTCACATGCGCTGCGGTACGCTTAGAGAGTCCCTATACAAGAGCATCTTTCATCCTTTTGTAGATTTAGAAGACAAAATATTTTGATCGCAACAGTGATCAAAAAAAAAAAAGGAAAAAAACCCCAACAATCTATGTCAGCAGTTGATTTTCTAAGCCAAATCCCAGTAAAGGTGAAATATTTGAAAAATAATATGCTTTTTTAGGCCAAGAGCTCTGAAATAATAGGAAGAGCTGAGGAGCTACGCATATGCAAGAGGAACTGCACCCGAGTTGAAGTGGGAAGGGATGTTGGGCATGGATCCCGGGCATGGATCCCGTTTCGTGAGTACTGCGATCAGAAGGAAATGAAAAACAAATTGCCCCAACTCTCGGCTCCTCCATCTCTTCAGGTGTAAGAGCGGCGAGAGGCACCACGCTACCAGACAGGACAAACCCTGATCTTCATCACCTTTGTGCACCAGCACGATCCAACACGGCGAATTCACAAAGAAAAACGTTGGTTTAGGATGCACGTTATCCGTGCGTTGTTTTTTTTAAATACGTGAGGGTTAGAAACCTTTGCATAGCTATGCGGGGAGTATTAAAGCAGCATCATTTATTCTGAACTTTACAGAATGACTGTTTCTTCAAATGTCTCTTCAGCGGTCAGTAGCTCTTGCCTGTTGTCTCTCATTAAGACAGAAACTTTGTGGCCTTCAGGGGTGTAGTCGAAAGAATCTATTTTCAATTCAGCCATCTGTACTGCTTCAAATGAGAGAGAAATTAATTACATTCAGTCCTCCTCTCCATCTCTTGAAGAGCTTTCCTTTCAGTCTTACAACCCCTGACCTAAGACCAAAGGTTTCTGGTTTCACAATCCCATTTCAAACCTGAAACATCAAGCTGAGCTATAACTAGACAAGAAAAGGAAAAATTCAAGTTCTGCACAAATAACCGATCAACAATAATAATCAAACCAGAACTTTCAACTTCCTTAGTTACAAGCACAGTGAACCTTCTCCTACAATAACCAAATCAAAATGCTGCTGTTCTAGAGAAGATCTCATTTTTATGCACGTTAACCTTTCCCAAAAGACAAATCCCCTCCACATTGCTCCCCAGGAGGAGGAAGGAAACCCTTAACGGTGGCAAAGCAGTGATTCCTGATAATCAGACTTGAGCAACAAAGAAAACCTTGCAGAGGCAAAGGAGTGATCTCAAGCAGGCAGGCAATTTAGCCCACCATAGTAAGACAAAAAATAATCTAAAAGTCTAAAATCTTTTTTTTAAAAAGTATCCAAAAATGAACTAAGCATTGTATGCCTAGCACTCGTCAAAGGACAGGTAGCTGCACCGTTATCTCACTTCCTTATATATTTAAAACACTGTCTGTCGTACATGAAGCGCATAATAGTCTCCTTTTGACGCAACAGAGACACAGACTGCAAACTAGACTTTAAAAAGACTTATTCTCTTCTTAAAAAGCATTAATAAATACAGCTGTTGGTCCGAGCACAGCATCAGACAAAAGCCAGCACATGCGTGATCAACTGTAAAAGGCAGATATCATCTCTCTTACGGCGCTCTGGCACTTCCCCACGTCCTCTGTCACCTTCTTCATTCTGTGCAGATGAATCACTCTCTTGCTCCCATCAATTCACCAATCTCCCGTAGACACGACTCTGCTCTTAACCGAGTCCCTCAAGAGCTACCGGTGTAACTGCAAGTTAAAACTCATTAGCACCACTAACCAAAGGAGTTTTGACTCGTCTGAACAGGTCTCTGGTAAGCGTAGGGTGGGGAAAAGCATCGTCTGTAAGTCAGGAGAACGTCCTCCACCTGTGATTGCTGGCCTAGCAATGAGAGACTCGAAGGAAAACCCAAGATCTCGCTCAGCAGTGTGGTGTCCCAAACCGACAAGACAGCTCGTACCAGGGTTATATTTCCTGGTTCAGCATGATGCATGTGTTGTGTCACCGGCTGTTTTCTATACCATGAACAAAGGATATGCATTCACCCCGCTGCAGGACTGCTCCTTCCCTCTGCACACTGAGACAGCGCGATAACTTCAACAGCCTCAGGCAGCCAAAGGACCGAAATGCAACAACTGAATTTCCAAAGAGAATTTATCAAGGACAAGACTGAAGATGCCATTTCTGCTTCCTCAGCCACCTACGAACACCCTCAATCCCCCAAAAAATCGGGAATGTGTTTTCCAAAATCAGACAATTCAATCATAGTTCTTGCCAACATCTCTTTATCCTCTTCCTTCTATACTGCTGTCCACAACAAATATTTCTCCATCGACCAACGCTGACCATTCAAATACAAAAGCATTTTCTAAATCCAAAAGTTCTTGCATACTCCACATAGCACATATAAAAACTAAGTCGACTGGATAATTTTTCATAGCATATCCCTGATTAATCACGGCTTGAGCATCCTTGGCCGAATGACTTCCATTTTATAACTACATTTCTGATGTACGCTCTGTGTAGAATCCCAGTCTTGCATTTCAGTTAACGACCAGGATTACCAATTGTATTTAATCTAAATCTACCTGTCGAGTGACAAACCCTTCTATTTTCCTAAGGCGTCTGACAGGATTTAAACATCTCTGAAGATCCTTCCCCTCCTGCCATTCCCACCAAAACACAGCTAAAATGCATAGAGTGATGTTCGACAGCAGAACTTTCAATTATCTTTTAATTCTATGCTACAGTCGTACAAATTAGCTGGTTTTCTTCAAGTGTATCCCGGAAAAAAAAAAAAAAAAAAAAAAGGAACTTACACTTTAAATGGAAATGGGGAATTACAATGACCTTCCTTTAAAATGGCAAAGGTATATGGATAAGTAGTCTGAAAAAAGAGATTTAAACCCCAAAACTATGTTGCGGGCAAGTCAAAAGTCTCCCCAACCTCTGAGCAGGGCTGTCACGTCCTTAAAACACACTTAATATGCAGCTGGGAAATTTGCATAGCAAACAAAAGCTGACAAAAAGGAATCTTTTTAGAAAAATATCCACAGACTAGAAAATTGTCAAATGAATATATAAAAAAACCCCCAGCGTACCCAGACACAAAAAGGTTATAAAAATATAAACTAGTACGTGCACAGCATTTTTTATTGCGCAAAACCCAAAGTTCCAGGTTATGAACAGAAACTGCAGTCAGAAGAGGAGTTTCTGTGGTAGCGACATAATATTATTCTTCTTACCTCGTAAGATAGTGACAGCACATGTCTGTTTTTAACAAGCAATTATTATTTTTTTTTACATTTCAGACGATTCAAGCTAACGTCCCTATAGATCAATGGTCCCTTGTCTGTGGCACCCTTGCCCACTTCTTTCACAGATGAAGCAGAGAAAGAGGGACTATTTGCATGTTCCGTTAATGGGGTCCCTAATAGACTACCTCGGACTAATTAGACTCTGCTCATCAGCTGAAAGGGCACAAACCAGCACTCAACGGTCTTCTACGCTTCTGCTGGCGGGGACTGTCTGGTGCTTTACGGCTTCCTCCCCAAACCCTGAAGTGTCTCCTGTACGCAGAGATGATTTCAGTGAAAAGCTTTCACTCAGAAATTGTTAAAGTATGAACTATTCTTCAAAGGCCAGCCCCTAAATAAACATTTCAGAAGCAGAAACTAAAAAAAATCAAACACTCAATGATATTACGACTACCAAGAAACCAGATAAGGATGAATAGCGCAGGACAATAATAAAGTAAAATTATATTGATCAATTAGAACAAAATGCCAGGATATAATTTAATAAATGTACGTTTCTGTTTCAGGGAGAAATAATTAACTGTACATTTACAGAATAGGAAGTAATAGCAATAAACTACGAAGGAAAAGGTCTGAGAAAACAAAGACTTTATTGGAGATCACAGATACGACCAGGACCTCCCCAGTATCACACTGGTGTGAAAAGAAGTGATGGCACAAGGAGGTACAACTGCAGCTCCTGAGACTCCTCTTCCATCCAACACACGCAATCGCCTCGGCTGACCGTGGCATTTGTGAACAACATGAACTCTGATTTACAAGAAAGCATTAAAAATGATCAACGACTCCAAAAATTGGCTCCAAAAGAAAAAGGGAAGCCCTGGATGCAGTGCTTTGAGCAAAGGCAAGATTAAGCAGCCACGCGATACGACCCCTCAAATAGGTAAGAGAGCTTAATACGTTAATTACTCACTGCGATAAAAAGAAAAAGCGTGCGTGTGTGCGTATATGTATCGTCCTTGCACAGGAAGAACTCCTACATAAGAGTAACATCTAGATTCTTGCCCTGTTCTGAAAAAAAAGATTAATATTCTAAACAATTAATTGCTCACTCTTCTACTTTGGTATGAAAATGGGTTCTTCTTTTCAGTACGAGCTTTAGCAAAATAAAGTGTTTTAAAACAACCGTTATGAACTTCTTGATATGCGGGAGACTCCACATTCAGCAAAAACTCTCATTAAAAGCCGTAAGCTGCTAGCTTCGCACATGGATTTGGATGGCAGACAACTCGAGGTCACGTCCACGTACCCACAAATGGAACTGCCTGGGAAATTTTCCCGGCGCAGAAACGTACAGCAAGTTCCCTGAGCATCCTATGTACTAGCAGTTGTTTTCTTTACGTTTTTCACTTGTGGGGTGCCTTAGCAGTTGCAGATTAATTCAGCACACTAATTGCATGCTGGCGTTAAACCTTTGGCAAGATTGCAACAGCGTCCACGCTTCCTTTAACCCTATCTATACAAAGGTAAGCGTAAAAAACGTCCCTTATTGTCAGCCAATCTGCTCAGCAACGGCGAGAAGCGTTTAGGGAAACCGCCTTATCTACCCCGTATCTGCTGAAGATGCAGCACCTTCTTTGCAGTGCTTTCACAATAACCATACCCCGACAGCCGGCGAACAAAGGTCACTTATCAGCAGGACACATCCAGGACCATAAAAACAGAGCGAAGGTTGCACGGTGCCACGCGGCAGCCAACTGCAGGGATCAAGGAGAGAAGAAAAGCAGAAAAGCGACGCATCGCCGTATATTCGAGCAACCCCTGGACGAGGGATTTCCTGAGAAAGAGGAGATACGTTTGTGTTTACTAGTCCCGGTTAGATTTTGCCTTTAAAAAGCTGTTCTCGCTGCTTTCTGGATCCAGGTAAACCTTCGGCAGCCCTAATGCTCACAGCAGTAAGTTCCACGCAATGCTCCCTGAGAAAACTCACCTTTTTCTGCATGTCTTTCAATCAGCCATGTGATGTCTCTTGGTTCTTGCGACTGAAGAGAAAAAAGCATTCATTTCCTAGTTGCTTTCCCCTTAACGCTCATAAGTTTACAGAAAACGAGTGTTTTCGATGCTCCACGTGTCTTTGATCATCCTCGTTACATTCTACCCCTTCTTTGGCTTTGCTACGTTTAAGAGGGGAGGGAACAAGAACTTCTGGCAGCATTCGATATATAGGACCATCCCGGATTTAGACAGCGCCACAACAATTTTTCCTTTCCTGACAATTCCTAACCTTTAATCTGATTTTTAAGATCATGCATTTTCCAAAGACCTACATATGACCACATCAATTTTTTACGCCCGTGCAAAACCCAGCAGTTCCGACACCACCGCTATATAAATTTACAGAGCTACGTTTAACCGTATCTATTACTTTATAGCACATTGACCTTCGCCTGCCGTTTCATTGCTTGTTTCTTACGCAACAAGGTGTTTCTGAGGCTCTTCACTCTCCGCGTTCATTCTCGCAACCTCAAGCAACCCAGAAACGGCAAATTTTGTCACCTTTTCCAGATAGATTACGAAAACGCTGAGCAGTGCCGACTCGGCTCCGCTGATGGAGCTAATTCCTCAGTCCCGCTGTAGTTTTCTGTCTGTTCAACAATTGATTTATTCTCTTTTATCTACACGAGGTCGTTCCCTCCGAGTCCAGAGCAGCGCCGTTTGGTGAGACACGTTGTTAACAGTGCTCTGGAAATGGAAGAGCCCCCCAACATCTCAGCAAATCCTTCAAAAGGTTCTCAGTAGTAAGAGGCGTCTCTTTTCCCCACAAAGTACGCACAAATAGATCCAATATGGGATATTTCCCATGCGTCTAACACCGCTATATTTTATTATAATTTTTGTCAATTTAACTGGTCCAGACATCAAGAGTTTCCCAGATTTCCCCCAACAGACTTTTAAAAAAGCCTCATGTCACATTGACCAAATATCTTTAGTCTGATTTGTTTTTTTCCTTAGTCTGATCAGCCAATTTAAGTGATAGGTTACACACCACACTTGGTAACTCAGGATTTCACACTTAAACTCGTTGAGAAATGTTGAGCGAATACCATCTGCTCCTGACGATTTCTTACTGTTCACTTTATGGATTTGTTTTGAAATACATTTTACTAGCTCTATAGCTTCAGGTAGGTCCCCCCACAAGCTCCCTCTATTTTAAAAAATAGAATATAATTTTTTAAAAAAGCTTCCAATTTTGCAGAGAACGTGGATATCAAGAATTCACTTTTCTGCTTCAGGCCATCTTCTCCGCCCTTCTCTTTAGGTTCCATCACCCGTTGACCCTATGCTTTCTCTGGCACACCTCCTGTCTCTGACAGGCTTGGAGAAAAACTATTAGAAGATTTTTGTGTTATCAGCAAATGGCTCCTCAAAAACTTTGTATTGTTTTACTTGCATATAAATATGAAAAAAAGAATTTCTTTACCTTGCTGTTAGATTTCTGGTTGGGTTTTTTTATCTTTCGGATATAACTTTTGATGAGTGTTAGGTATTTACCGTGAACATCACACCGTTCCTTAAACAAACGCCACTTGCCAAGTATTTAACCTTTTTGGCTGTGCTTTTTTGGTTTGTTTTCAGTAAACTTCCTCAACATTACATAGATCCCTAAACGCTGATGGTAATGATCGATGCCAGCACCCCAGAGATGCAATCAGTGGTACAGCTCTGATACTGCAGTTTTCATATTTAAGTCTGGAATCTTAATTTAAAGAGATTGTGTTAAAAATTTCAAACATGCCCAGTGTACCACCCCCTTCATGAAAACAAGGCATTACATCTCCTCTGATCTGTGTGAGCTTCTGGCAGTTGGACAGAGGTCGATGACGTCACGGGGAAAGAATGAACACCCCGGAACACAATGCTGCTAAGCCCAACTCACCAAGACGACCAAACAAGAGAGAGGTCGTGGTTGGGAAACTTCTACGCTCAAGCGTATCGCCAACCCCAACCCACCCAAAGACCACCCCGGCGAGCGGGTGCAGTAGAGCTCAGGGGAAACTCAGCTCTCCCTCTGACCAGTCTCCCTTGGGTTCTTCAGGAGCAGCTCGGCTCCAACACACAGTGGTTCCTCCTTGGGCACTCCGCTCCTACATAACACCTTCCCAGGCTCAACTATTCCAACTCGCCAGCCCGATAGTTGGGGTTTATCTCAGCTGATGAGACATGCATGAAAGCGCAAATGAAATACTTCCCCCAACGTGGCCTATCACTCACTTGGGCCTGCTTAATAAACTGAGCTTAGCAGTGTCACGTTGTCCAGTGGCAGGTGCCCATCACCCTCCGTGACACAAACTGGTGAAGAACATGGGCAAGCCTCCAGGGGCTTTTGGGACAGCCCACGTGGAAGAATCCGAGTTAAGTGTGCTGCAGGGCATCACGAGAGCAACAGAAAGAACTGGGAGCCTCATCCCACCTCACTGCGATAGGTAGGTGGGGTGCTTGGTCCCCGGTCGCACAGCGAAGGCCAGTGCTGCGGTGAGTCCATGCGCGTGTAAAAACCCGAAGCAACGCAATGGGGATCGCAACGCGGCTGGCAAAGGCTCCCTTTAGGACAGTACGCTATGGTGCCTGGCCGCAGATGAATATGGTAGAAAAGTAAATGTAATCCTTGCAAATATTTGTCAAAAGGATAAATAGTGGTCGATGCTTTTTATTGTTGTTTTACAGAATTTTCTGTATTCTGTATTCCCTGAAAAATCAGCTCGGCTGTCTGCGCAATTAGCAAGCCTGGGGTGAAAAAAACAACCCTCAAACAGATGGGCCGTCCTGTGGGGTGACGCTTTTGGCAATGGTCAAAGCCTGGGATTTGTTACCAATTGCTATTCGTATCTGGTTTTGCCTATACTGCCATTCTCCGCAAGCTGCCCTGTGCCTGGAAAGACCGTTCGCATAGGTGAACCACAACTAGAGGCCAACAGAGATGCAAGAGCAGGTTGCAGCAACAGCACAGCCCTCCTGTAGTTTTATTTCCACCGTGTCTTGAGATGAGGGACATAAGGCATGTGCTGCACAGCCACCGTGCTCTGATCCGTAGCATCCATACTGGATCAAGGGGTGGAACGTGGCAATAACCCCGACAGTCTGAGCAGAAGCTCCCCAGCTAGTCTTGCATGGCTGAAACACTGAACTTTTCACTGATCCTCGTACAAAGCCACGTTCTTAAGACTTCAGAGTATTAGGACCCACTAGCGAGTAAGTGCTTGCTCTATACTAACCTAAATTGTCATTGTTTTACACACAACAGGTGAACATACATATGAAAGCTTAAATTAGTTGTAGACTAATGAGCTACAGTGTAAGTGAATGAATAATTGTGCATACACACACAACCTGCACTTGGCAGGAGTCAGCAAGACCACGGTCTTGCTACCACTTGACTACCACGGCTTCACTCTGGACCAGAGGTGAGTCAAACAGAGAGGCTGAGCGTGATGAACCACAGCCAGGAGGACAAGGCAAACAAGAAGCAAGTGCGACGAGCCTTGGCGCAGCCCAGAGATCAACCCTGCACAGGAGAAGGTCACTGGAAACCGCAGGAAAGGCACGATATCATCATGGACTGATGCAACGGACAGCACCTGGCGAGAAAGACCCTCGGGCAGACATCCAAGCCCACAGAGCTGATGCCAAGGTGGAGCTGTCAGGCTGCGCAGTTGAGCTACTGCCCACGAGAGAGCTTGGCAGGGAGCTGGCAAGGGGCCGGTGGGGTTCCCAGGCTCACCGAGCGACAGCCAGGGCAGGTCTCCGTTGCTGGGTCAGTGGGTGTCCGCCTGTAGCTCTCCCTGGCGTGGCTTATCCCTGGTTTGCTTAATAAATCCAGCTTAGCAGCGTCGTGTTGTTGGGGTTCCCTCTCCCCCCACAAAGCTTGTTTCCCATTTTGTGCACCTGTTTCAGTCCAGCACTGACTAGATTTTCCCCACCCTTCTTCCTAATTGAGCTTTTCTAATTTCTCTTTCCTCTTATGTGATTTTTAATTTCAGATGCCAAAGATTTATTTCCTTTTGTGTATTTGTCCCTTTGCGCGTGGACACCCTCTGGGAAAACTTCCGACGGCAGTCTGGGATTAACGCGCTGTTATCAGGAGTGAACTTTGCAATTAAAGAAGAACTCGCGACAAAGAACAGGTGACAACAGATTTCTGTATTAAAATGAGATAACCAGATCATACGTAAAAGCTTATCAATCAGAAGAAATTAAGAGAGCTCACACACAATGCTTATCAGTGGATATTACTGATTATTATTCAAAGCAAGCCTTCTAAGCAACTTCTAGGATGGTTTTTAGAAGCAAAAACCTTAATCTAAGCATCAGTAACGTAAAAATGTTATGTTCATTATTTCCATGTTTTACTAAGCCCTCCTTCCCCCATCCGTCTAGGAGAAAGCAAGCCTGTTTGACCCTGAATCAACTCCAAGTACCATGGAAACATCTGAATAACAAGAACGCTCATCAAAATTTAAACTTCTTACAGCAGCGCCAAAGGCAATGAAAATTTTATTGAATTCCAGAGCCCTACTTTTCAACACAAAGAACACACGGTGCAGAGGCAGCAGAGCCCTCTGCAGCCTTTAGGCCCTCGCTTCCAATTTTCAGTGCCGAGCTTCTGCGAGTTGAAACCCTCTATTCCAGTTACTATCACGGCACCTTCTCGTAAGCGAAGCTGCAAGAGAAGCTTGGGAGATGATTCTGTTTAGATTCCCCCCCCCCGCCCCCCGCTCCTAAAATGCCACTGTCTAAAATAAAACACTCACACGGATCCTCCATCTTATTTAATGAAAGGATCTGCAGCGCCGCTTCAATCACCGTGGAAAATAAAAACCATGACTCTTGGCATTTACGGGTATTTATTCTGGATACGGGGATTTTTTCCGGAAAGGTATGGTTAAAGCAATTGCCAGCGTAGCAGGCGCGTGTTGTGACTTACAAGTTCAAGCACATCCACCAAAAACTTTTAGTCTTCAGTAAAATGTGTTACCACATGGTTTACCATTACTCATTTATTATTGCATAAAGACTTTTTAAAGATGATTAGCACGCTTAATGCATTTGTAAACACTGCGGTGTTACCCTAAAGCTAGGAAACGGTTATGACAGCTAAGGATGAGCCTTTCCAGCAGACTGAAAAGCAAAGGTTTGGTTATTTGCTGAACTAGTATCATGGGTAAAGCTAGTGCCTCCATCTACAGTGAATGACACCCAAGTGCCTTCATAAGAACAAGTGAATAATTTGCCAAAACGGGAACAAGGCAAATTTTCCACAGGTATTTTCTTCCTTGAATTGCGTTTTGCAAAAACTCAAATCATAAGTTTACAATTGTTCAGATCTTTTTCATCAGTGAAGGAAAGATTGGACTTACTTTCTTAAATTTTTCATTTTGGTCAGAGATGCACAAGAAAAGGGAGATGCCTGGAGAAAGGAGAGGGGACTGGAAAAGAGTAGGATGGGGCGAGAAAGCTGGGACGAGTGGGATCAATTCAGGCACAGACAAATACAGACGGAGGGAGATGGCATGGTAAGAGAAATGGCCCAGCTGGACAAAGATGGCAAGAGCAACGGGAGTGCTGACAGCACTACGGTTCGTGAAAGATCTCAGGAAGGAATCAGAGAAAAGGAGAGAGGTGGAGGAAAAAAAAAAACAAGAGAGTGAAAAGGCATGAACTGACTGAAGAGGCAGAGTCATACGGATGGAGGGAGTGAAGAGTAGGCATCCGAGGGACCCCAAACCTGATGAGTAGGATTTAGTAGAACATGAGAGGGAATAAGTACAGTATGAACGTAGCATACGAGAAAGGTCAGGGACAGACTGGGACATCAGAGAAAGGACAACGCTGGAAGAAATTCTGCAAGTGTTGCACCTTTCCCAGGCTGAGGTGGTCCGGGAAGTCCAGCCTTCCCTTCCCGTATCCTCGGCAAACGGGCATAAACCTCCCACTTCCAGGATGGCCGCTCTCCTCCCGGCTCGGGCAGCAGAGCTCGCCATGAACGCTTCCAACTCCAACTCGTTTACTGACGACGGCACCACGAGAAGGGAAGGAACGGTCAATCGGATGCCTTCCCTGTCTCTACCTCACTGGTGGCATTGGGGTGGACATTGAAAAAACAAATCCAGTTTTTGACAGGTGACTGCAACCCGTCAGCCTCGTGATCTGGGTCGGTGGCCACACAGAGCAGCAGAACCGCTCACCCTTCTCCGGTGCCTAACGCCAATCACAGCTCTAAAGGGACGTATTAAGAGACGTATATTCTGAAAAAAAAATCAATGTTTAAGTGTCTCAAACTGGGCACTAAAACAGCTGGATACATTTCATCTTAATTTTTCTGTGTCTCAGTCAATTTTTAAAATGGATTTGATACCACTTCATTTCAGCAGAGTGCAAAAATACATTCATTAGTGTTTACGGATGATTCAGATTCCGTGGTGCTGAATACCAAAACAGAAATAAATATGGATTTGAACTGAACATAATGAATAAATCATGGTACTATCCCCTGAATAATAAGAAAAAAATCAAATATTGAATATTTTCTCAATAAATTAGTACTATAAAGTTTGTGCACTGCACAAGGCAGTCAGATCCTGTGGAGAAACAGTAGGAGAACACATATTTTAAGATTTCCATAACTTCCTCCCATAACAAGGGGGAAGGAGGAGGTGACAAAGACAGCTAGCCTTGAAATTTCTTGGTTTTTTAATGTTTGTCTGCTTAGCCTTCACAATGGGGCGGTGTATTTGTGTGTCGGAGTCTGATAAGCTGACAAAGGCCAAAAAGAGCATAGATTTTTAAGATAATTTCAAATATTAAACCGTTTGTTCACTGAATACAGATTGCCTCAGATAACTTGGGGGGGAAAAAAAACCCAAAACCAAACTAGGGCTGCAAATAGTAAAAAGAATTGATTGGATCAACTGCTCCACCAAGCCCCTCTCATCTTTACCAAAGCACGATGTGAACTTCCAACAGCACGCTACTGCGGGAACCAGGCGTATCCCTACAGTAATCATCCACTAGGAAAAAACACTTCTTTTCCGATCAAGTAAAAAAAAAAATTTATGCTTTTCCTTTTTTTTTTTTTTTGTTTGTAACAACACAAATTCTGTAGGCTTGCTTTACGCATCAATTAAGAGTTATCCAATCGCTTTCATTTCCAGATCAATGAATGCAGGCCTAGCTTCACATCAAAGTCTCTTCTAATTTACAAATCCCCAAAATAACCTTAATTACAACCCACTTCAATAATAGCTGCTATATAAGGAACCAGCAAACAAGCTGGGAGTCTGCAGTCTGAAAAGAAACAACTGAAAGGGATACAATAAAGGCCTATAAAATCATGTCTGGTATAGTCAGGGAATAAGGACAGATTGCTTCAGCCTTTTCCCATGCAAGCTAGGAAAAGAAAAAAAAATAAAATAACGAGATTCGGTTCAAAACAAATAAAAAGAAGGTGCAGTTCCTCCCAGCGTCATGGGATGCTGCAAATACAAGATGCTTACGTGGGGGGGAAAGGGGAGAGGAGCGGGAGATGGATTAATAGAAACCTATTGAGGATTGCCAGATAACGTAGGAAAATGAGTGTAGCTCAGAAAATCCCCGATCTGCAAATGGCTAGAGAACCAGACATTACTCAAGGGAAGCAACAAATATTCTTGCCCTTTACTTAAATTCTCTCAGCCATCTGCTTTTGGACACCGTTAGGAACAAGATACCGAATCCACGAGCCTTTCGCTAGGTCTGGCGCAGCTACTGTTGTGCTGCCATGTTCACCCTGCTCACAAAAATCCGCGCATAATAAAACTAAACTGTCAGACACCTTTGTCTGCACAGTGTCACCGTTCAAATAAGAGGATTTTAAATGCACGGCCATGCTCCAGCCCTGACAGCAGACTCTTGTCGAGCATCCAGAGCCCCCAGTC
Organism: Grus americana; assembly: GCF_028858705.1. Lineage (NCBI taxonomy): Eukaryota > Metazoa > Chordata > Aves > Gruiformes > Gruidae > Grus > Grus americana. Next base: position 2,273,739 of record NC_072861.1, on the reverse strand, counting down.
CTGTCCATCGCGTGGGTCGCTCCACCGCTTCCTCTCCCCTTTCCTGGTCCCGTGTCAGCCAGGCTCCGGTTCATCGAAGCAAACAGGAGGACGACGACTCAGGGATCGGACCTGGTAGCGGCCACATCTTGCAAGAGGAGGTCTAACGCATATATACGATATGGATTAACGTGTCAGCTGAGTAAGGTCAAGACCACAGTGCCTTGGTCAGCAGATTTTTACCAAGGGAGAGCACTGGGAGACCTCTCCGGGTGGCATTACAGTAAATGTACTCCTAAAGCACAGTCTGCAACTAAAAGGAATAGATCCTTTTGCACCTTGGCTACTCTGCGTTACATCTGAGCCAGCACGGCAAACCTTAAAAAACATTTCGCTGTGCTAAAAGATCAAAAGTCTTACAAATTTAAATACATGTTGAGTTAGAGGCAGGATGGGTCCAGAGTATCAACTTCTCTATGACTGAGCAGAAACACCACGGCACTACAACACTGTGCTGTACCAAAGTATTACGTTCTGATTCCCCTTTTAAAATAAAATTTAAAAACCTTGGATCCTAACAATTTAAATATGTAAAGATAAAAAATGAACTGAAGGCAACCTTTGTACACTGTACGATTAGTGGCACAAAAGCGCATCTTCCAATTAATTTTTTACCTTTCTAGAATCACTGAAGTCGGAATTTGGGGATGCGTTTCATCACGCTGCGAGAATCAGCCTCAAACTGGCAGTCGAAATGAATACAGAGAAGTCCTGCTGTGCGTTACCCTGTCTGGCAGGGGGCTCGCTGAGAGCTGGCCACGACTCGCACAAAGTCCTCTACCAAGCCTGTTAAGCAGTCTGTGAGGTTTAAACCACAATAACTAAGTGCCAGGCTAACATTTTTCTGCACTTGCAAGAAATTTCTCTTTTACTTAGAAAGCAACGATCACCGATTACAACCCAACGTGAAACTAAAGAAACCCAGTTTAAGTTTTGCAAGAGAACCAGCTTAAGGTTTGAAGTCATGATATTTTGCCCAAGTACTCAAACTACTGATTTAACGTTACTGTATGATAATATGATGATGCAGAGCTTTACTAACAGAGAAAACAAGTCAATGGAAACCACTTCAGAGGCCTCAAAAAAGCTTTATTCTTGTATTCTATTGCACTTCCTCACGATCCAGCTACGTTTTACATAAGTTAATAGGTTAATTGTTTAAATCCTCAGTTCTCTTGCTTGTAATCCTCCGAGTTGATGTCTATAATATGCCAGTTATAATCAAAAGAAGTAGCAGGGAGATTAGCAACTCTGAAAAATCACTCTTATAATGGTTAATCACACTAATGATAATTTAAGCAAATTAGTAGAGCAATAAGCATGCAACGTTCCGATTAAGTATATGACTGGAAGGAAATGTACAGTCAGTGCCAAGGATAGAGATACCCAACAGTTCGTGAAACCTCAGAAGCCCGATCTTACACAGCAAAACCTCCTTTTTCATCTCCACAAAGCCTCCAGTGGTTATTTTCCCTTCCCACTCCATGCAAATTCTTGGACAGCTGTCCAAAAGAAAGTTCCAACTAATTATTAAAAGCACAACGTGGGCCTTACGGTTTTTTCCTGCAAAGAGAACGTAATAGGATAGTGCTCACACACTCCGTTCTTCTATTACCTTCTGGCTAGAACCACCTTCCTAAGATACGGTTTAGTCTCTCTATGTGGTGTTTTGTGATGTGCTAGAGTGGAAGCAAAAGAGAAATGCTATAAATCAGAGCTCCGTTATTGTTGACATTGTCAGTAAACAAAGTTATTAATTATACATATACTGGAAAAGCTGAAGAAAAACTATTTGCCCAAAGGGGACAGGAATGACAAAATTATATTTGAAAAATTCTCCCCAAAGCGTCACACACAGCTTACAGTAAAACATTTGAATTTACTGAAATGTATGTTTAACAGCATTGACTCAGCTCTGGGAAGCTATGAGCTGCTAAACTCATCTCAAAAGAGATTTTCATTACAAAAGACTGACATATTTTAAATTGCGCTTCTAGCCTCTGAGCTTCATCGCTACGCATAAAGCCTGCCTTCAGCTTCTCAAAAGACAGTATGCAGACTCGCAAACATGAAGCGCAGCATCCACTTCCTAAAAGATATTCCATTAGAATAAACAAAGAAAATTAATTTGAAGTTGGCGCTCCAAGATACTATTGAGCTCGATGAGTTATAGAGCGTGAAGCAGCACAATGATTTTCAAAAACCTGCCTATCTCCTTCAAGTACGATCCCGCTCTGCAACGCGCCTATACAAAAATACACCGTCCTACTCCAGTGAACGGCTCCTTGTGTTTACACGTCCCGGTCTTTACTGATTCCACGTCCTTTGGGGAAAGACTTTGCAACCGGCACGCTTACCACCATTGCAGGCAATACGTTTGTTCTTTACAATAAAGAGAAATCTTCCGTAAGCACAGGGTCTGTGTAGTAACGTGACAGTAAGGTTACAGTAGGCCTCTCGAGGCCCCCCCTACCTTGGGCCTTTCCAGTATTGTAACTTATGAGGAACTCAAACCCCTCGTACTTCAGTTGTATTTACGGAACAAAATACTTCGCTGAAACTAAAACCAGCTGATGTGAGTCAGAGGCACAAAACCTGTGGAATGCCACTTCTAGAGCACACGGGTGCTTTGAATTACCGTATCGTAGAGCAATTTACGTCCTCACTTGTAAAATACTTTGTTTAACACGATACTGGGACCACACACAACCTCCTAAGAATGCAAAAAAGAAAGACCATCAAAGAAATCTTTGAGCAAGACTAGCAGAGCTGCCAGAAATCAGGCCTGCTTCAAAAAATATGCAATATAAAACCATCCTCCTGCCATTGACTAACCATTAACTAGCCTGCTGCGAGCCTGGTTTCCTTCTATCTGCTCTCTCGCATCCTGTCCTATTTTCTCACGGGCCTCCTCCCAGCACCTTTCCGAAGGGAGAGCCTCAGAACCGTCACCGAAGAGCACGTAACAACTCCGTCACGCCTGCCTCAAAGGTCTTCACATCCACTACACAACAATATATCTAACTTAAACTGACGCTCTAAAGAAACTGTGTTTACTCGAGGAATCAAAACTCCATGGTGTTTTTCTTGTAAATTATTCTCATCATGAAGACAAACTAATTAACTGAAAGACTGCGTAGGGAATAAGTCACCGCAGATAACAGCCCGCCTCCTTACAACAAATTACTGAATTGTTTCGTCTTTGTAACTTTGGGATAAACCTCCCTGCCAAGGACTGTAGTTTTTATAATGAGATATCTAGTAACTGCGATAATCTAGCTCCCATTAGAGAAATAAATTATCCGGTGGTATGAGAGTCAGCTTAACTGTCTTAAAAATTTAACTTGAAAGAAAGTCTATGTATACTTTACGGTATGGTCTCTCCCTGGAGACTTATTTAAGTAATGCATGGTGTTCTTCAGCATTCCCATTTTAACATCACCCTCAGATTTCATCACAAAATTTGGTGGTGCAAAAACAATGCAAAAGTCTCCGTTGAAATGGAAAAAAAAAGCCCTTAAACCCCATAAATCCAAGAATCAAAACTTAAAGCTTGATTCAACCAATTAAACATGGAAGGATGACCCTGATATACAGTGAAAAATACTTGCCATTTAGGGCACAATTTCTATAAAAAGAGTTCTCACTTAGAGGAAGAAGGCATTTTAATGAGCTGCTTAGTTCACACATTCAAATTTCTTGGAAGGCTTCGGCATACGCAGCTTAAAAATTACTACTGATCTTTCAGCTTTTACTTTTTTAATTGAAATTCCAATAGTCATCTCTCTTTGACAGGAACAAAACCAATAATAAAACCCCCACAGTCTACCTCTAGTTTATGATTGCATCTACTAAATCCTCCAATCCTTCACCAGTATTCAAGAGCCCTTGGAACAACGGACCAGTTGGGCTACCCAACTGGCTTACCTTTCCTCCACTCCTGTAGGAAAAACACACGTCATTTATAAGAGCAGGTCAGTTGTGCAGAGGGTAAACTTTCCACCCAGTATTAATTATTCCTCCTGCCTAACTCACAAGAAACCTAATGGCACGCTTTGTATAGTGTACCGTGTATATTCAATGATATGACAAAATTCGTACAATTAGAGCTTTTTGGTCCAAACAATCACATCATCCAGAAACAAGCTGAAACTAGGTATGGAAAAGAGAGACAGCAAAATTAGGAATTCATCAACAATATTATTTTGGACAGGGATTTTAGTGCAAGAAAGCAGTCACTATGTAGCTGACTAAAAGCCTGGGAAAGGGAGCGGAAGGCTGCCTGGTGTGGGACTGACTGCCCTGAACTGCACCGGGCGTCTCTTCTCATCGGCAGCATCACATACTTTGTCGTGGTGTAACGGGTTTCAGAATCAAGGTCGTAAATCCTGTGGCAGGTAATCTTGCTCCAAAGGAAAAGCCGTATTTTTAGTTTGGAGACTACACAAAGATATCTAAATATGAAACTTAGGCAAAAAAAATGATTTTCTGAAACTGTCTAGGCCAAAGGTATTGATAGCAACCTTGGCTTATTTTTTAAGAGCCATTCTGTGGGAGAAAGCATTTCTTTCCATAAAGCAGCAGCTGGTTCAACCCCCCTTTAATATGGTCTTCATTTATTAGAAATTCTAGCCGAAAGAGAAACCAGCTTTTACAATTCCCTTAGTTCAATATCAGTTTCTGCACTGTAGATATTTAAGACACTGCTGCTTAATTTAGTAACGTTTTCATTATCCCCGAGGATTACTCAAGAACATTTACAAGGAAAACCATTTGTGTGAATTGTATGGGTTACTGATAATTTGGTTTTGTCTTTCTTAATGGTATTTTTTATATATATAAATAAATCACAAAGCTTTTTTTTTTTTTTTAAATTCAAAGTGAATCTCATCTTCCTCGCATGTGCGGTTCTGGCGACATTACCTCCCACCCCCCATGCAATTCAGTCATGGGCACTTAGCCAAAAGGATCTAATCTTTGTCCTCATTAACACTTAACCGTTTGGGGCTGTTTTGCAAATTTTTTCGGTGCCACAAAAATCTGTTTGAAAACTATGCGACACCCACAGAACACCAAGAAATCTTTTTTTCCCCAATATCATCAAATTGCCTAGCGAATTACAGACGTTGCGCGTGGAACAGCCTCACGATTAATGGTTGTCAGGCACTCAAATACTCTTTCAAGAGAAGCCAACCTTGCAACACTCTGATCTATGGGCCACCGTGGCTCCACCTGCACCGTTACCACTGTTGGGTTGCTCCTCCCCAGGACGGTGTCCAAGCCCAGAGAACTTCCCCATCCACAGTCCTTCCTGCCGGTTAACGGGAAGTCACCGCTGCTGGGAAGAGCACGTGCTGGGAGCTGATGTTTCTGGATGCAGCGGGGCCGTGAGAGTCACGGGCACAGCATGATCAAAGAGTGGGATTGATTTCAGGTTCCCAAACGGAGCCTTTCGCATCCTGTGCCAGAAGCTTTGGAGAGACGGTACACCCATTTCCAGTTCCTCATCCTGGTCTGTTGGTGGGTGGATATCACGCTCTGATAACTGAACATCCCACGCTCATACCTCTGCAGCGTAGTTTAAACCGAAAAACATCTGTTATTGTAACGAGTGCCTGGTCTGTGAAGCCTCCGCCCCACCTCACTGACCCGCGGACGGTTCGTAGCAGAGGGGACGCACCTCTGCAACGCACCCCCCCCCCTTGTCTTTACTCTCGGGTTTCAATAACCTTCTGTACTTGCCCTGACGACGGGAGTCGGGCTCTGCTCACACGCGCAGCACAAGGCACAGACGGCAGCCGTCTCTGCTCAGCCCTCACCCCGCTAAGGTCAGAAAATCACCCCAGCCCTAAGCTTCATGGAGTGTTTGCCCCCTTTGAACACCGAGAAACAAGAGGAAACCTCCGGGCAGCGATCGTTGCCTGTGAAAGCTGCCTGACGCTTCTCGCTACAACGATCAGTTTTTGTTGTTCCGTAACACCCCTGCTGAATTTCAAACATTTTTACTGCTACGAGGGAATCCTTCTGCAAAATTCTAGCAAAGCTCATTCGTAACGTGTGGAATCGTGGCAAGCTCTCTTCAACAAGCTTTATTGTCCTGGGCTTTTGAAATATGGCCAGAAGCGGACAAATGTTCTGCCTGCTCTTAGAAAAACATTAAGACGCACCAAAAAAAGTGTACAACGGTTCACTCACTACAGGGCAAGATTGAGAAACGGAGCAGCTACAAGCAGAGGCACAGAGGTTCTGCTGAGCCCGAGTCCTGTGTAATAGTAGTGGGCAACACAAATCAGATCACAGTATCTTCAAACACAACAGAAGTGTCATGTTTTGCATGACACAAAGAATGATTTCTTTTTGTGGAAGTTCACATGTAGTATTAAAAATTATGCATCTCGTGTCCAGGGGTATTTTTGGTCTCCAGGTAAAACCCGAGCAAGTGATGTCATCTTAAAATAATGCTACAATCTCCTTCCTCCCCATTCCACAAATGTTTCTGAATATTTGTTTATACCTTTGTCAGTAGTAACATCAACCTTTAACACCAATGTGACAGAGGCAAAAATTACTCAAAAAGTATCTATAAGCATATTTAGTTGAATTCACAAGTAAACTATACAACGCCACAAACATCAAATTACACTGAAGAGCAGCAGCAAGGACTATTAGGAAGTCTTTTCAGTAATACGGTGAAGTGCAACGGTGCTGCCCAAATCACAGCGAATTCCTCGCATCAGACTCCTCTGACTCACTGCGTTTCTTTTCTCTCACCGCGGAACAAAAGATCATTCCCAAAAGCCACGTTACAGTTTCAAGGGAAAAAACAAACGTGCACGAAGCTTAGGTCGTCTTTTTACTACTAACAGCTTCCCCCAACCAGAGTAGTTCTGAAAGAACCGGAAAAACCAATACTTTGTCCCAAGTAGGAGCCTTTGACAGCGTCAGGTTTAGTGTGGTATCTTCTGAATCTGTAATTGAAGTGCAGCCTATTATCAAGATACAGCACTGAGCTTAATTAGACACAGAAATCAATAATCTAGAAGGTATGAGAAAGGTTTTAGCAATTTTCAGCGTTGGTTCAAATTTCCCCCCTAGAATTGTTTCCAATAATAATGAAAGCTTAATGCAAAAATAAGAGTTACCCAGACATATTATTCTGGTGCTACAGGATTTAATGCGCTTTTCAAACATCTACAGTTTCCTGAGAAAGGACAGCATTAACTTTTATCAGAGCATCTGCCACAGATGAAGATCGGGTCGGATGTACTTTTGGAAGACGAGCCTAAAATTCTTCCCGCTAAAGGCTCTTCCTTCTAATGACTGTTTTGATTTTAAAGAAAGCCTTAACAAGTTTAACTCAGGCTGGTTGGTAAAGAAACCTGAACAAAACTGCTCTTTGTGCAAGACAAGGCAACTAAATGGGCAGGATTGAACCTCAATGGGAAAGACGGTCACCGGGACGGACGCAGATTCTAATGGTACAGTCAGCCTGTTCCCCGTGCAGCAAGTTTACAAACAGTTCTTTGTCAACAATTTTGAAATGTTTAAAAAAAATGTTTAAAATAATGCTGGGTGTTTTTGACTTACCTCACACTTGCTGGTACCTTTCCACCTTATTTTAATGAAGGAGGGAGCTATTCGACTAAAGTCCTGTTTCTCAATCACAGTGACAAGGGGAGCCATTTTTCAAACTCTTTTAAAGCTTTAAAACATTATCACCCCTAACCATAACCAACAGTTACTAAACCCATAAATAAAACCAGAAAAGAATTCATATATTAATAGCAGCATAATCACAGCTAGTTTTAAGCCAAGATCTTCAAATACAAAAAACTTAAAACAGTTCCCTGCCATCAACCCCCAAAGCGTTTTCTGTATTAGAAACGCCCCTTTTGGGTGCGCCAAACCTTGCTCCAAGTAGGAGAGTACAAGTACAAGTAGAAGTTTCACCATCTCGGATGGTTCTGCACGGACAACGCGTTAGGTGGGCTACACCAACAGCGGAACGTTCCTCCTGGTGTAGTCTAAACCACCAACCAACTTTGGTTCTGCTGCATCACAATAACATTATCTGGTCAAATCTGATTTATGTCACTGACTATTCATTTCAACAAAATATAGACTTTACCTCGCTTTCTTTTATTATCTGAATTACTACCCAGCCCTTGCATAGAAAGCACAAAAAATGTTTTCTTACTCTGCAGGACCAACATTGCAGTATTTGTATTTTTTACTAGAATAAGGATTTGCCGTTAGCAAAAGGCTTTTCAGCTATACTGAAAAAATATTTCCAGCGTTGCCTTTCAAAGCACAAAATTGATAATTTTATCAAAAAACCCACTACCACTGCATTTGGTTTTTTCCGTACAATTTGCTCTGGCAGCACAAATGAGGTAGTGATCACCTATTGCTGTGTGCAGCCTCTGATTTATCACTACGGATCCCCCAAAATAAAGCTTTCCTGTTTTATTTTTCATTTCAATACATTAACACAGCAAGGCATTTAATGCATTGTACTTCAGATACGTTATCAAACACTGAACGCTGTCCTAGATGACTCGAGAGCCAACCTTCTGCAATTCCAAAAAATATTGCAAGGTAATAACATAGACAACAAAGAAAGAGCAATTCTGACTCTTCTCACACAACCGCAGCGATGCATTTATTTGAGACTTCTGACCTGCCATATCAATTTCTAAGGAAAATCAAAATGGAAATTTTTTGGGGTTGTTATTTTCTGGTTCGGTATTAACTGCAGTAAATATTTCAACAGAAAGAGAAAACTCCCTCTAAACTCATTATCTACAACATAAGTACCAAGACAGGCGACAGGAAGCTCACGCAGTGATCTAACCCGCGTCACAGTGTTTGCAGAAATCCCAGGGGTGCTGGGCACAGTAATAAATTTGAAATATTTCCCAGATGAAGAATGAACTTAGAACCTTCTCCATATTTAACTGCCACTATGGCTCTTCCAGGTCGCAGGTTTTAGACTGAACAGCAGCCAGCCGAATACTTTTTAAATACATTTACTACTTGTTTCCCCAAGCTTTTCTTTCATCACTTTCCACTCTTATCTAACAGAAATACTACAGATTCTTTCACTGCTGGTGAGAGCAAAACAAATTTTTCCAGTGCTCTCAATTCATTACGTGCGTTGTAAATAAATCTGGTACCCAGCACCGTTCGTGCTGCTGACGGCAAGGGGAAGGAACGCCGTACCCAGGGTTTTCAGACACCTAACTATTGCCTCCCCTCACAGAAATAACCTGCCCTGGTAAAGGTGCTTGGCCTGCGACCGTGATGACATATGGTTTTTGCGTCCCAGATTAACTCAAGGAAAAGCGAGTAAGTACAAAGCTGTACACACATTTTAATCCAGGTGATATTTGTCCCTAAAGACAACCCCCGACGTGGATGGGCTTCAGAAATGTTAAGCTTTAGGGGCCGAGACTCTCTCAGCCGCAGATCTTCCCCCAGGACATTTCATGTTCTCTTCCACATTCAAACCGCTTCTCAAACGCGGGAGTCGGTGCGTGATATGTGGGTACGTGAAATCTCCAAGTTGCCCACACGTAACCAGAAACTTTTCTCTGATGTGGAGCAGTCTTCTGAGTTTGCTTCAAGGTGTCTCCTCGCTTTGTGGCAACGTGCATCTTCCCCTTTCCAAGGAAAAGGCCTGAAAATTGTGCTTCCAACAGACAGATCCATTGCTGAGCTGTTCAGGCAGTTGCTCCCTAACCCGTTTCAGTCAAAATGACCCAAGATAGCTTCAATCAGCCCAAAAAAAGCCTGGTTTAAGTTAACTAAAGTGCCTCAGAGTTCACAAAAAGCAGCTGAGCAAATCGATGAGAGAGGGACTGTGGAGAGAAGCCCATGCCCACCTTTCCGGCGGGCACGGCCACGCTAAGAGGAGAGCAGGAACAACTGGTGTCACCCGGCGGTACGTACAGAATTAATTCCAGGCGGCTGACAGAAGCTACACCAAAACCCATCGTCTTCCAAGGCGTACTTTAGATTTCTAGTATTTCAAATTCCCTGCGCGTTTCTCAAAAAACCCCTTTGTACCATATCAAAGAATAACCAGGTTTAGCAAAAGGTTGAAATTCAAAGATGTTTCACAGGTAAAGGTACAAAGAATGTTATTGATGACAAAAACAGGTATTCACTTATGATTCTTCCCTTTGCCCTCCTCAGAAATGTAGGCCACCAAAATTACACTTTCTCCTCTCCAAACCCACCTAAAATTTAAATTTCTCAACTAAACACACTTTCAATACCACTGTTTACTTCCACCAGTAGTAAAATACTATTTTTTCCTGTATTCTCAGAACCTGTACTGCATATCTTTTGCATATTCTTAGAACAGTCTTCATCAAACTATTCCATTCATTTTCCATCATCCTCTGAATAAAATTAAATTCTCGTAACTCTAGCTCCCACATACACGTCGTAGATAAAGAGACTGAGGAAATACATTTGCGTAATATTCTTCTGGACCCTTAAGTACCTTTAATTATAAAGGAGTACTTGACTAGAAAGCCATTTTTCCAGATTCAGTCTTTCTGCAATGTAGGTAGGGAAATTAAATCAAATAATTTCTTAAAACCAAACATTAGAGCAATAGAAGGCTCCTCTAGCACTTTTTTTTCTTGTGACACAGGGTAGCCTGTTCAACAGACTACCTCCAGGTACGTGAAACAGCTGATATCTTTAAGTGTCACCAACAGGATGTGAGTAAACTCCCTTAATTTATGGTAACATTTACCTAAATTAAAAACGGTGCAAAAATTAACAGGAAAAATAACCCCGCGAACTCCCAGAGTTGATCACTTTATATGCTCGTATGCAGTCGGAAATAAGCTTTCTTCAACTATCTCCCATGCGCCTTACGCAAACATCGCAGCAAAACGTAGATGTTCCTTGCCAGCCGAGCACGTCGCACCTCGGCGTGCGACACTTCACGGTACCCTGCCCTTTAACGAGGAAGGTCAGCATTTTCAGCCTTCCTGCCACGGAAGGACAGGTACCCAGGTCATCAGTCCAACGCAGCGGACGCACGGCAGCTTGCTGCCACCGGTGTCACATCAGAGAGAGAGCATGTCAGCTTCTAGGTTTTTATTAGATCCTTGTTAAAGAATATGGAAAAGCCGGTCTTGGAGCAAAATAACATTTAATGAGCATTCTTTTTATTCTGTGCACAATTTAAGCTTACAACTGGGTAAAGCGGGTTGTTTTTAACTACCTGCGAATTTCAGTCAATCCGTACCTGGCACTGCAGGGAAATCTCGGTTAAGAGGCACCAACGGGAACGCCAGTTCACGTTAACCGTCCTCACACTGTCGAATAATGCCCTCTTACCCCCACTGAGGTAGAGATTTCCAAATGTCTCACCGAATTGCCATTGTGAAATGTTAAAGGAAGGAGAAGATCGACTGCCTTGGTACAACCTCTAGTAGGCTCCTGAAATTGCCAAACAAAAAACCCCAGATGCTTCAAGAAAGAGATGCAGAAAAGTAGAGGAGACAAGGGAATTAAATACCCCAAAATGGATTTCTTGTACGAACTTCTGCAAGACTAACTTCTAAGAATGACAGAAGCAGCTTAAATTAAGCAAAATCATGCAAGTTATTAGGTGGGAAGAGATGACAATTTTTCTAGTCTAGAGGAAAATGATACAGTGATCAGGTAACAGCCACTCCAACTATTCAACCCTTTACCAAATTATAGTAATGCAGAAATACAATTACTCTCTCCAGTGACCTTTCAAAGGAAAGTAGAATTAAGATTAGAACTAAGAAGTAAAATCAGAAATGCAAGTTTCCAAAATGCATTCTGTATAATCTTTAATATATTTTAATACTCAAGCATTAAAAGAAATCCTTTTTTTTTTTGGCGCCAGGTGTATAAGAAAAATCAGGCATTAAAGAACCGGCAGAGCATATTCTACATCTTTACAAATAAAGAAATCACATTAGTTTAGATATGGAATGAAGAGTGATCTCAAGATCACTTTCATCCCTCGAGTGACCTGGTCATATATCCTACATTCAGGTTATAATCTCGGTGTTATCTATGACTTGCTTCGGTTGATTCCATCATATCATTAATATTATTAATTTCTGCCATTGCCCATAAAACTCAAAGCCTCATACCAATCCTGTAAAATAGATAGGTTGGAACCAAATTAAACACAGCATGTGGCAAGTTGCGTAAAACCATCATAAAGTGCTACGAGGCATCAGGCGTGTCAGATTTAAAAAGACAGAGCACCTATCTTTATTTTCTTGGCCCAAGAAATAAGGTAAGGAAAACATAGGGGGTTTCCGCATGACCAGAATTTGTTGGCTTTATATTAGTACAGCTATACTGCAGGAAAGCTAGCGGGGAATAAACTGCCAGGTGAAGCTTAAGCTACAAGTAGTAGGCAACGGCACAAAGTGAGTGCTGACAATGCACTCTCAAGGGAATATTCCCCCAAATGTTCGTAAACAAGTTCTGCTCCTTGTTCAGGTTGTTTTACACGGACATGGTTAAACAGAGCAGCGACGTAATGCGGAAAGGCTGTGGCTGTTAATATAAACCTTCTTTCGTACCCCGCTTTCCTAAAGAGGAAGACTTCAACTGTTCAATACTGAGCAGCTCAATGGTCAACTTGCTCTGAAAGCTTCTTGTCCTTTCTTAATATATACATATTTTGTATTTTTTTTAAACCCAACTGACCTTCTCCAGCTCTTCTATACCAGAAACACACCTGGAACTTCAGAAATACAGCCAGACGTGTAAAATGTATCACCTCAAGTACATACATCTCTTGAGCGCTAAAATTTGTATAACTTTCGTACCTTGTGTTGATAGAGAAGTAAGAACTCTGCTCGTGTGCCTTTACATAATGTTTCATGGTATAAGAATAGTTATCCCAGACGTAAAACAAGGTTTCACCTAGAGGTAAGCATTCCTTAATGGTTGTTCAGCGATTACATTTATCCCTTCAGCCACACTTTTAAGACAAACTTTCTAGTACCACAATCCATGACTTAAGTCAGTTAAGCTCTTCCGAGGATGCTGCATCTATGAACCACTCTTACATGCCAGTAAATTCTAGATGAAGAATTTTAAACTAATATTAAGATCCAATTAACAAGAGACACAGGTTTCCTCATGAAATGTAAGAAAGGTGAAGAAGCCAAACTTATCACCTTTTTTCCTGCTCCTTAACAAATGTGCAAATAAGGTAGAAATTAAATAAGCTGGTTTTATATCAATGTTACCAACATTTCAGTGCTGTTCCTACTAAAAATAGCTTTCAAGAGTAAGCAAGACACACACACAATAAATCAGGGTATTACTAAATATGTATCTTGGCTTTTATCTTCTGTCGAGCTCCTTGAACACAACAGTATATTTAAGGATTTTGAAAAATACTTTATAGATGTCCTTTTCAAGGAAAACCTCAGCAGGTTTTTTTCCCAGATGTGATTAGCCACACGGTCACCTTTGTCCTCCTTTAGAGAAGTATATGGCGTTGACCACATTTAATATTATATGAGCGCATACAGCAAATTCCTCATTTGAGTATTCATGAAACTATAAGCAGTTTGAATAAGAAGTCAGAGTAACACATAATACAATATAACAGAATTGGGGGGTTGGGGTGCTGGATTTTTTTGGGTTTGAGGTTTCACTTGATGTTTGTTGGTTTGTTTAAAACAGGGCACAAAAACCAACAGGGTCTTTAACTGATCACACAATAAAATGCTTACGAAAAGTCATCCGGAGACCTGTTCTCTCTGAAAATTAACTATTTGACCTACCTTGAACAGTAAGTTCTGCCTGAGCTTCAATCGTCTCGTTTCCGTTATCCGCTATGCAGGTATACGTTCCAACGTCCTCTTCCGTGATATCACTGAGCTCCAGACTGCCTCCCGCAAGCAGAAGAAATCTTTCATAGCTGTGCAAAACAGGACATACAGGTGATTTGATGGACAAATTGACTTAAATAAACTGTTACCAGAGAAGTACACGCAAGTCCTCGGCCTGAAATGCCTACAGAAAGGGAAAAAGTGCTTACATGTCATATTCCTGGGTGTCATTTACAGGGAGCCATGTTAGAGAGCAATTTTTAACTAGATGGTCAAACGGCATACGTTGGCTTCACATTTAAAATTAAATTCAACTCTATCAATTCCACAAGAGCAGCTCGTCTTTTTGTGCTTTCAGCTTCAAGTATTCTTAATTAAATGTGATCCAAGGTATTTAGACAACAGGAACTAAACTTTAAGAAAAATGAAATAACACAGCCACATCATTAAAAAAAGGCATTTTGCAGATACAGCTGGAACGACTTATTGCTTGAAAAATTAAGTGAACTATAATGTGCCAGACTTACGCCTGTACGACATAAGGAACAGCAATGTATATTGTATTACATACACTAATTGAATTTTTACAAAAAGACAGCCATTTCAGTAAGATGTAAGATTTCAGAGTAAGATACAGGTTAAAAACAAGCCAGAAGACAAAATTCGACACGTTGGCAAAGTTTCTGTACAGAATTTTCTCCCTCTGACTTGTAACGGGTGGGGGAGTGCTCATAATTCAGACCTGATAAACCATCTACTTTTTATGCTAAATGTAGTAGCTACATGTAGCATTTTATGCTGCATGGAGGACCCTCAGCATTCTTCTCCCATTGCAACCATCATTCCCCTTTATGTGATAGAAACTTGTACGAGAGTTGTCCAAAACCTTCATCACTCAACACGTGCACAATAAGATGCAGTAACATTACCAAAACACCCCCAAGCCGAGACAACGAATCACGACTGGATGCCGATCCAGAATGATACTACCATAACTGTTGATCAAATTTCTGATTCCATACATTTAAAATCTGAACAAACAAAATTATTGGAATTACGTGAAAGAAACCAATCTTAAAAGCATCCAGGGAGATGTCCTAATCGGGTATACCTTAAGGAAATGGATCCTGGTTCCATGATGTAGGAATAAGAGGACTACAAAAAGTCTATTTTGTAAGAAATGTAGGTAATTTGAACAAAGATATAAGTAAGTTTGAAAAACTGCATTAGGAGCTTTAAAAAGAAGAAAGCCTGAAGAAATATTAGAGGAGTATGTGAACAGCACTGCAAACAGGTTCTAGCTATGAGAAAACAGCAAAAAATTTCTCATTAAACCTTTTTTTGGAACCGCTCAACAGTGATTTAAGGACAGAAAGTAAAGAGATCAGAAGATATATCTCAGATTATTTTGATAGTATTTTATTGTCATTGCAGCAAAAAAAAAAACCAACCCAGAAGCCTCCTATCGTGGATCAGATGAAAAATTAGTATGTAGCAAAAAAATAGTAGCTTTAGCGGTAATCAAAGATAGCGAAGAATGATCTGTCTCCTACCTCAAGCAAGAAAAATCTGTACAAAGGAGATGTGAGCAGGAGCTGACAAAACTGTATCGCTTTTTTCCCCCCCTTTCTCGTATTCTATTTACCTGTACTGTATCCAGGTAAATTCATTAGATTTAAGCCACCCAAGTCTGTTGAAGTTAACACAAACTGAACCAAGGAGTCTTGGATTACACCACCTCCAAGGCAAACCTGACCGTCTATGGAAAGTTCTGAGACCACCTAAAAAGATCTAAGAAAACAATGCCCTTTGTGATTCTTGAATCTCTTGGTCTGCATATGGACATCCATGAACACAGAAGAGCTTTCCAAATCTTGTCAAGGTGAACAGAAATAAATGTCACAGAAGCTTATTGGCGAAAACGTCACGTTAGACATGTTAAGTCTGCACTAAAACCACGCCTAAAGAAAAATAAGTGAATGAGACAAGTCTGGACCTCGACGCTTCCATATATACAGTTTTGTATCATCTTTTATTATGTAAAATAGATTCTTTGATGATTTGTTCTAGCATTCATGGCAAATTGAATTAATCTGAGTAGCATATAATCTGCTGAAGGCTAAGACGAAAGCAGAAAGAAATGAAGCCAGTTGGTAAACGTGCCAGATTATCGGGGACAGTCGGGACACAAAACAGGAAGGAAGGCTGAGCAGAAAGAACTGACTGGATGCGAGAAGAAGAGACTAAAAATTGCAAAGAAATGATAAAAGGCTATACAGAATGTTAGTGTAATTTTGATGACACATAGTGCCTTTTTCCAGGTTGTGGTGGGTTGACCCTGGCTGAAGGCCAGGTGCCCACCAGAGCCGCTCTCTCACTCCCCTCATTCACCAAACAGGGGAGAAAAGGCATAACGAAATGCTTGTGGGTCGAGATAAGGACAGGGAGAGATCACTCACTAATCGTTGTCACGAGCAAAAGAGACCAAACTGAGAGAGGGAATTCATCTAATGTATTACTAGGCAAAACAGAGTAGAGCAATGAGAAAATAAAATCAACTCTTAAAACACTTTCCCCCCACCCCTCCCATCTTCCCGGGCTCAACTTCACTCCCGGCTTCAACCTTCCCCCCCTCAGCGGCACAGGGGGACGGGGAGTGGGGGTTGCGGTCAGTTCATCTCACGGTGTTTCTGCCGCTTCTTCAGCCTCAGGGGGAGGACTCCTCTCATCGTTCCCCTGCTCCAGCATGGAGTCCCTCTCACGGGGTGCAGACCTTCAGGAGCAAACTGCTCCAGCGTGGGGTCCCCCACGGGGTCACAAGTCCTGCCAGCAAACCTGCCCTGGCGTGGGCTCCCCTCTTCACGGGTCCACCGGTCCGGCCTGGAACTTGCTCCAGCATGGGCTTCCCATGGGCCACAGCCTCCTTCAGATGCCTCCACCTGCTCCGGCGTGGGGTCCTCCACGGGCTGCAGGTGGAATCTCTACACCCCCTCATCCTTCCTCCATGGGCTGCAGGGGGACAGCCTGCTTCACCATGGCCTTCACCACGGGCTGCAGGGGGATCTCTGCTCCGGCGCCTGGAGCTCCTCCTCCCCCTCCATCTGCACTGACCTTGGTGTCTGCAGAGTTTCTTACATCTTCTCACTCCTCTCTCCGGCTACAAAAGCTCTCTCTCTAAGTGTTTTTTCTTCTTCTTAAATATGTTATCACAGAGGCGCTGATTGGCTTGGCCTTGGCCAGCGGCGGGCCCGTCTTAGAGCCGGCTGGCATTGGCTCTATCAGACACAGGGGGAGCTTCTAGCAGCTTCTCACAGAAGCCACCCCTGTAGCCCCCCCGCCACCAAAACCCTGCCACGCAAACCCAACACACAGGTATCTGCCAAGTTCCATTGTTCTCCATCTAAAAAGCCACATGTGCCTTAGGATGCTCATTTTCCCACAGAAAAGTGACGCAGCAGAGTATCACAGTTACGAATTGGCAATTAAGAAGTTACTGAAATGATAAAAAAGATTCGGCTTTGTCCCATTAGGCAACAAAAGTTTGTCATATAGGATCTCACTTGCAATTACTTGCAACGTGGCAGCATTTACATGAACTCTCCTTTTTGTCAAGAAACAAGGTTATATAGTTTGCAGCCATCTACATTGCATGCCATGCTTTTATTCTCATTATTTTCCTCAAGAAAACCTAGAGTTGAGTTCAGAGTTTACCAATATGTGATCCAATACAAGTTCACCGCTGTTAAAACATGGAAGAAAACAATTAATCTGTCAGACTCCTTGGCAATTCCTTCTGTATGCATTAGCTGTGGAAGAATTCTGGGCTTAAAGCAAAACTGCTTTTGTAATAAAGTAAAAACATCTTAATTTTGTAAGGACAAGGAAGCATTTACACAAAAGAGTGAAGCAATCAGATTTCAGACACTGGAGACAAAGAATCAGCTTAATAGAAAAGTGATAACATAATTTAAAGTGTCATTAAAAACAACAAAGATTGATCATTCAAATGTCAGAGAATAGCAAAATCAAATTCAAGCCCTTTATATGCATTCCATACAGCCCTCAGTTACACACTCATAATATACAATTACTTCAGCTACTTTGAATACCTAACTCACGATGCTTTTTTATGTTCATTATCACAAAATATAGTGAGCCTTTATTAATTTACTGTATTCAAAGAGCCAGTTATACCCTGAGGTTTTGGCTTTTTTTTTTTTCCTTCTCTTTTAAATTACTATTCCCAAAACATCTTATAATCTATTTGCAGTCTTGGTAAAGTACAGCAGATAAAATTAGACAGTAAATTAGATTATTTTGTGGAATCTACTACCAGAAAAATCTCCATAATTACTCTGCTATGTTTAACCTTTACTGAGTTGGGCAAGTGTAATTCACTTAATACGAATCGCTCGGAGTGCCTGGCGAACAATAATATGTAATAATTAAAAATATCACACATTCGTGTGAAGCATTAAGGAAAAACCCCTGCGTTAGGAATGTGCACGTGAGCGTACAATTAAAGACTTCGTTTGAACGCATGCAGCAACAGCATAAAATTAACGCCGCACAGGCGTCCTCACCTTTGTCATCTCTTCGCTTTAGCCCCTGAACACATACTGACCCACGCACGGGAAAGGTTTCAAAGCAGAACAACATCTTCCAAACATTCGAAACTCTACAGGTCTCTCAAGCTCTGAAAATCCATCTTGGCAGCCTTCTCACCTGAAACTTCACTTTTCAACTTCAGAATCATCAAAAGCACAAAATTACTGCTGCATTCGCTACCAAACAGACCGTCATGCAGTGGGATCCTTAGCCAGATGCCACATTTATTAAAAAAAAAGAAAAAATTGTGAAAGGCTCAAAGGTGGCAAAATCTGAAAAATTATTCACCCTGTATATAACGTTTCTATGATAGCCTTTTGTATCAGGTACTATTGACGATAAAGCAGATTTCGCTTTGGAAAGCTTTCTGTAAAGGACATACGATTTATTCAAATAGCTTAACGCTCCAGAGGCTTTGCCTACTGCCTTCCATTTCTCTCAGTATTTGCTACATTCCTGGCAGAGATGTTCCTCGTTCTGAGGTCACGGAGGAAATCCAGCTGGAAAAGCAGAATGCATATTCGCATGGCCGAACCACGTGTATGATGGGGTGGGCATGCATGCGTAGGGCCAACCCTGAACTGAAGAACCCTGTATTACGAGATTATATAAACACGAATACATACAATGAGTTTGTTTCTTCTGCTTTGGTCTGAGTCTGGAGGCTCCCTTCGTATTTTGAAGGTCTAGTTTGGAGCTACAAGCACTGGCACTGTAAATCTTAACCTAAACCAGGGTTTAGCCTTTTCCTTGCTTTTCTAACAATGTGGTTTTGAGGAAATTATTACATATCATGAAAGTTATTAGCTTGTCAAGTAAGCCAATCCAATGAAAAGCTTTCATCACAAGTCAAATGCTGTTCCTGGTGACAGATTATCAAGTCCGATTTTCAACTGAGTGATTTTTTTTTTTTCCCCGCTCTGAAATTGTGAATACCGTACAAAAGGCCTCACAGGAGCAGACCAAAGCCAGAGAGAGCAATGCCTCGTGCGGATGGTGCACGCATACGGAGACCCTTCCTCCAAATAGTCCCATAGGCTTCGGCTTCCGAGGACTGAGATCTCCCCAAGACCTGGGTGGCACCTGGGTATTTCAGTCTTTGATGGACTTCTTTATGAGGAATCAAAAAGTCGGCAGTCTTACATATATCGCTTACATTTCTTTAAAATCTTTAAGTTAAAAAAGTTCTGAAAGGATTCCATGAAGTTGTAATGGTTTTACTACAATGGAAACTTTTAGCATTGCATTAACTTCACCAATTTCTCGCTCAACACTCAAAGCTTCCTCCTCTTTCACTCAAATTAGTTTGGAAAATATTTTATCACAGCAAACTAATTTCACAATATATTACATTACAGGCTGCTTGTTTGAACGACTGCCAAGACTGCTGTCATTAAAGTTTACTCATATTTAGCCATTAACATAAATTTTACTGCAGTCTTTGACAAATACCCCACTGAAATTAAACACCTTCCCTTTTTTCAGGCCTTCTAACAAATACTTCCTTCCAAAACCCCACCACTCCCAATCTATAAAAATAATCTATTTTTCCTATAAATACAGGCTCCTATACATATTCTTCTTAGCAATACAGCTTGAAAGGAAACCATTTCATTTTGTATTAGATTAATTGCCACAGTTAAAAAGACAAAAGTAAAAATAAGGTTGTGTGCCTAGACCAGTTAACAAGGGGTAAAAATTGGAGGCATACCTGACCATGCTATCTGAGTTTTGTTTCTAACCCTATACACGCACAGACAGGTATCGAGATATAGGTATATACACACGTGTAGGTACAACATCTAGGTATGATAAGGTCTGTAGTGTGTGTGTACAGGCAAAGCCCATGATTTAAGAGCTTTTCCCAGGCAGAATGTACACTGAAACCTGTCCGGATTAAAAGGATCTGTTTGTTCTTGGGATAAAGAAAAGCAATACTAATAAGGAAAGTCCTACTTTTATATCAAAAGGGGATTTTAATACAAATTAAATGTGATTTCATTTGTAATTAAAGTAACAGACCATGCAGAACAAGCTACGGTACCTATTTTGCAGCAGTCTAACTGCAGGCTTTACTCCAACAGAGCATCTTAATTTTTAGTTCTAGAGATTTTCCAGTTATTCTGTGCAAAAGACTAATACAGAGAGCTGTCGAGGTAAATGGAGTTTAAGAACTTTTTGTTGTCTGCTGTTTGAATCTCTTCTCTGTTAAGCCATGGTCACGAGTAGCAGACTTAAGAGTTTTGGCATAGCGTGATCACTTTGATGAACAATGAAGGAAGCTTATTCCTACAGAATGAAAAAAAAAAAACCCCACAAAAAAAAAACCAAAACCAAATTTTCTCTTTTACCTACCTTAAAAGTCTATACACTTCGCTAGCAAAAAAACTAAGTGTTGTAACAAGAAAATTATTTTTTTTTTTTAAATCAATTTCATCAGCAAGGTAACTTTACTCACTCATCTTCAGCCAGACCAGGAATGTTCTGTAAGTTAAAAGAAATAAGGATTTTGAACAATGAAAATCGTATTTACTCCTTTTTGGTTCTACCATTGAGCAGAAGGAACCGTTTCTTTCAAATGCAAGAGGAGTATTTCTTTGTCTTTTCAACTTCATCCTCCTTAGCGAATACATCTCCAGAGGACGCAACCAGCAGCAGGTTCAAGAACATCCAGGCTTTCAGTTGGGCGAGAGGCTTTCCTTGGGCTTGGCGGAGAACGAGCATAGCTCTGTTGTCGCAGGAGTAGAGAAGCGTTTAGACAAATCATGTCTGACAGTCTTGTGGCTCCTGCCTCACCGCACAGCATCCATGCGCTGATGGAAAGATGCTCGAGAAGAAGCGGCTTCAAGCACAGAGCTGGTGACAGCAGAGAGGAAGCGCTCTTCTGACTGCCCATACCGACAGCTTCGCACACAGCTCGCAGCGGGATTTGTACTCGCAGCAAAAATCCACCGGAATCCCTTCTTGTAACAAAGGGACATAACGCTAAAAACTAACGCTAAATATTCTGAAAGTCAGGTCCTGTGTGGTTCTGATTGCGCACATATAAAGATCAAATATGTTTACTAATGTTATGCCTCAAGTCTCCGATAAAATTTCTCACTCTGAATTTTGAAAAGAAAAAAAATATTTGTGAAGCCCTTGGAAGTTATCATGACAACCTGTATAGAAAAGCTCATAAGGGAATTAACAGCACTGTATTCAGAGCAGGATTTGAAAGTTTGGGCTCTATATCAAAAAATGAGAAGAAAACAAAGAGGAGAGCTCTTTAGTAAGTGAGCTTTAACCTCCTCGTGCACTGAACGTGACATAACCAAGAGACGGATGGAGCGGGGGGCAGCAAAAATTTCTAAAGATATGACATGACATCATTTGAGATACAAGCAAAATTAATTAAGATCTCACCAGGCACATTTATTCTGACACTTCATCGCATTTGATTGTGTAACTCTAATGAGTCTGTACCATTCTTCGTACGTGAATGATTTCCTATATTTACAAAAAGTGAATCTACATCATGTGCCATCAGATTGACATCAACACAATTTCTCAGAGGTATTAGCACTGCTAGTCATTACCCACAGAAGCTTGCATTTTCCAGATAAAGACAGTTCAAATTACAAGCCCCTGGATTTTTTAACTTAAGAGTTGACAAAAAAAATATTATTATTATTGGTACTGCAGAAAGACTTGCGTACTCCTTCAGCCGCTTTCTGGTGTCAGCCACATCACAATATAACTTTACCCCTCGTTGTTTCACAATTAACTTGTTTCTACATTAATCTCACCACCGACTTTGACGGACATTGAGAACACTCGAGTATCTGTTTGTAATTTCCTTGTTCTACTAAGTACGTTCATTAGGCAAAAAGATAGCTTGTCTTGATACGATTTGTTCTGCTTTCCTATACCTATTTTCTACCATGGTATTTTGAATGAATACACCAGCAATGACAAGGTATAATAGAGAAGTTTTCACTTAATGCATTCCTGAAAGCCCACAATTCTTTTTAATCATACCTAACATTTTAATATGCTGTTTTAATGAGAAATTACAAAATTCTGCTTTAAACACCTATTCTTAAATTCTTGTGGAACATTTAGAAGCATACTGACATCTTCATTGCAGAAAGAGTAATGCGAGTGCAGGGCTTTGCACATGTAACATGCCAACACAACAAAGTCTTAGCTTTTCTGCAGTGTCCCGATTCCCTTAATTGCTTTTTTTACTTCAGTGGCAATCTAAAAGTAATATATTCCTAATAACCTTCCTGCTTCAAATAAGATTTCTTGGTTTCAGGTGTCTGCAAAAAGAAAATACCACGAGATTGTTCCATGAGCCTCATGAACTACCTCACTTCTACCACTCAGTCTAGAAGCCCTCCGGCATTTGAAAACTAGCTTCTGTTCTCCTGGTTTCAAATTAAGTAGAAAGCAAGTTGTGCGCTCATCTAAAAATCATAACTCTGGCTGGATTCCTGCCGTGATATAAAAATATATACGTGAGCTATTACTCACCCTTCTGTGATAAGCTCTTCTTCATTTCTTGTCCACCGGATATACGGAGTTGGAAATCCCACAGCAACGCATGGAAAAACCGCGCTTTGCCCAGTAACTTTAGTAAGCGAAGAGGGCTGCCTCACAAACATCAAGTTCTGTGGCACCTCGGGATCTGCAAATATATTTTGTAAATGACACAGTTGTTACCAGATGCAGAATCAGAAGATGATCATTAAAAAAACCACAAATGAAATGTCCAAATTTCCTTCCTGCATCTTCACCGGATGCAGTCATCATCTTATCTACGTAAATGGCTTTCTGTAAGAGACTCTCCCAGCCCCCTACGTGAGCAGCTCTTTACCTCCAGACATGCAAACCGACTCGCCGCCGTTGGGATTCTGACTCCTCAAACTCCCTGGGAAATAATTTCAGCTAAAAACTGCAGCCCTGAAATTGCAACTTGCACCAGCTAGTAGAAATTTAGTGAAAAAAAAAAAAAAAAAAGGTACAGCTTTGACTTTGTCCAGCCAACCTCGGGCAATTACCTGACTTCATCAGGTCGCTGCCTAAGAAAGTGCTTTTACACACTGGAAAATGAAATTACTGCAGCAGAGCGTCAACCCTAAGTGAAATAAAATAACTAGATAATTTGCACACTGAAGTAACACAAGCTTTATACTAAAACAAAAAACCGTCATGGTTTTCCATCGTTATGGAAATGGTGACTCCTCTGAAGTAGTTGGAAAAGGGTTTGTTTCTTTTTTGTCCACCCCCCCCCCACTTAAGCAGCAGCACAAGCAAAGTGCCTATTTACTCAGTCTCTTACTACAGGAAAAGGCGATTTTTGACTGTGAGAATTGAAAACGTACCCACCAGTAAAGACTGTCCAACAATCTACTCTGAACTAAACCACTACAAATAAATATTCAGAACAAAAGGCTATTTTTCTACTTTACTAAAAATATCCGACTCTTCAAAACGTAACCTTAGGAAAAAGGTTCTAAACCCCAATTTTAACTAGAGCTGTAACCAGTTCATGATGGAGCCTCAGGAACACCTGGACAGAAGATGCAGTTTGGACCCTTTGTCTCTGCGGCAACTTCAGCGCGTGCCTGGCACCGTAATTACAGAAAAGGAGTTCCTACACTCCAGCTACAGCATTTCTGCTGTGTTAGTTATCGTAACTCTTCCCATCAACTGCTCAAACCCCCACTGTCTGTGCTGCATTAATCGCTGTATTCTCAATACTCCGATGTGCGTTTCCAAGTTGGATGACAAGCAAGCTCCAGAATCAGACAAGCTATTTTTGGTCCCTTAAACAGGGGCAGACTATCGTGTACCTACACTAACTTTGCTCACCGAAGCCCATTCTGTGCCTCTCACGCGCAGCATTTGGCCCCCGTCTCGCCTGGGACCTACGTGCTACTCACAGGAGCTTCTGGAAGTTGGTGGGTTTGGTGTTCTTCAGCTCAAAGTGCTAAAAATAATAACCGAGCGGTTACAGCGCTGTGCTAAGGGCATGCACGTGCTCCAAGGTATAACGTGATGAGGTTGCCAAGGTATCTGAGAACGCCAGGCCCGATGGAAATCACGTTTCAGAATTGTCCCAGGCAGAGGGAGCCAAAACTTAGAGCAATCCTGGTTCATACCATCTGTCTCAGGCCCACACGCAAACTATCGCAGCAGCTCTGCCCACGTTCCCTGTTCGAGGGAACTAGTCTGCTTGCTCCAGAAATAAGACCATGTGTGAACAGGCGGGTAACGCAGTGAGAGTGACCTGGAGTGGCATACGGAGCAAGTCAAGTTGCAAAAAATGGATCTAACAGATTGCCAGCAAGCAGTCTTTACACCAGGGAGAGGAGTCGGTACTACTTGCTGGCAACAGAACTCATTAATGCTCCAAGCTCACAAAAAGGACTTTAGTTCTCAGGCTAGTGGAAATCGGATGCAAAAATTACGTGATATTTTCCTCCCCTTGCATTCCTACATTTGAAAGCACCTGCTATTAAGTAGCAGAGCTCAGAAGCGCATCCTCCTGCTTGCTCAGTGGCAGATGAGAGGCAGACCAACCACTCGAAGGAAGCTCGCTATCAGAACAAGGAGAACACCGTCCGTGGATGCAGATCTGTGTGGTGCAAGTGCGCGCTGGGTGCATTGCAAAGACTTAGAAGCAGAGCAGTGGGATCGCTGTCAGGCACACATCAGATAACGATTTAAAAATGGAATTAAACAAATGAAGAACAGATTAATTCAAATCCTTCTTTCAAATGCATCTCAGACCAAACAATCAATTATGGGGCCTCTCAAGATTAAGAGAGCTTTCTGTGAAACAGTTTAATCCCATTTAAAAAAAAAAAAAAAAAAAAAAAAAGCCTGCTGGGAGAGATTTCACAAAACTTCACTATCAACACTGTCAGACTCATGACCAAGCAAGGAAACAGCATTATTTGTATTCCCTAATAGAGTTACCTTTAATCACCTTCAGCAAAACATGACAAAAGCTAGTAAACTATATCTGGAGCCAAAAGAATCCAAAAGGTCAACACAATATGGAAGTTTATCAGGAAATCTTCAATTGCCAAAAATGAGAAAAGTCTTCAGTGTTCGTTTGAGGGGCTACAGAAACATGAAGGCAAAACAAACTAAAATAATTAAGCATCTTTTCCAAAAGTGCTCCTCTGCAAAAACTGCATCCTTCGCTGAAGAAGAGATGAGCTCTTCTCTTCAGAATGTCTCAAGAACTTAATGAAGCCAATTCTTCCTTTAAGCATGCTTAATTTCCAAACCCTAGCAAACACCTCCATTTTAAAAGAGGGAAGGTTTAATCCTAACATTGGGGTATTCAAAAGTACAATCTTCGCATTTTAAACTGAAAAGTGACACAGTGGTGAGAAACAGAAGCATTGATTGAAAGGGACCTCTGAAGATGCCTAGCGCTACCCACCTGCTTGAAGGCCATTCGTTGCCAACACTAGGTCAGGCCAACCATCATATTGCCCAGCCTGGCCCTGAAAACCTCCGAAGATGGAAATTTAGCAACCCTCTCCCACAGTTCTCCAAGCAGTAAAAATTGTATCACAATTCCAACGTGAAGACTAATTCAGAAGAGACAGCATGAAGTTCTGGAAGTGATTAAGAAAACCCATACAAAACGCAGCCCGTATTTCCCTAGTTTGGGAAAGTGCGATCCACATTCCCGTCTTACCCTTGGTCAATTTTCCAAACTGCGTTAGAACATCTGGTGACACACAGCTCTGTGCAACAGCATCATTTGAAATGGAACGCAAAGTGTATAAACTGTTTATATCAGGACTGGACTTTTGTGCTTATTAAAAAAACTCTAAACATTTCAGCACAACAGGAATAGCTAAACCTTTCAAAATAAAAAGTCATTCCCCCTTTCTGGGGTCTGGAGACTAGAAATCCCCAAACATTTATACTCAAAGAAACAGTCAATACCCTCTTTGTAAGATGTCACAATCGAAGTGTATTACTAGTGACTTTTTAAAAAAAGAATCTTTCCCAAAAAGCCCTTAAAAGCTAAACCATTAAATACAGCAAAAAAAATGTGTCTCTGGCCTATCTCCAGCCATTGCCAAGAGCTCAGACACTGATAATTGATTTTGCTTTTCTGTTTCCCAACTGCAAGATACAGGTTAGTCTTCCCAAGGGCCAAAATCCTTTAGCTTAAGTGTCTGCCCTCATTTTAAACTACGAAGAAAAAACAACCCCCAAAAAACCCCCCAACCGCCAGCTTCCACAGCACGCATTACACTCAGTTCCACTTACAATAGACAAAAATGCAACAGAGCAGATTCTCACGTGTTCCCCTTTGTAAGCATTCTTGTTAGGTCCGTCCCCCCCCAATCGCTTGCCTGATGTTTTAATTTTTTTTTTTTTTTTTTTTTTTTTAAGAGAAAAACAGATTAATACCTGGAAGAATTTTGAGCTCTGCTTCGTCACTGTATTTGGGGGTCCCACCACTTTCAATGATGCAGCGATAGATTCCTCCATCCGTATCAGTAGCGTTGCTAATAATTAGAGCACCACTTGGTAATTTAAAGACACGATCATCCAGAAAGACCGGCTGACGATCCTGCTCCCACCTCACAAACGGTGCAAGGTCAACATTGACTTCACAGTTAAGGATTGCACTGTTTCCTTTATAGACAGATGATGATTCTGGTTGACTGGTGAACCTGGGAAGGCCTGCAATTAGGAAATAGAAAAGTTTAAAAAAGTAGCAAATTAGAGGAATTCTGAAGATGACACCAAAGCTTTGAAGTCCAAGTCAAGACTCATGAATGTAGTTTTTAAAATATTAAGCTGCTCTCCAACTCTTTAATAATCTTACCATTTGATAGCACAATGCTAAACATAGCTGGTGTAAAGGCAAATTAAAACAATAATAAAACCACTTTTGTTTTTAAATCAGTCATTTTAGAAAGGAGCAAATGTTGACAACAAAATAGAAGTCTTTGAAGTCCTCAGAAATAGGAGGAGACGCACCAATAACCTGCTCACTGCTCTGGTGTTGCTGCTGTCTTGAAGGAGTAAAGAGCACCGAAGAGACAAAAGTCAAGACAGTGTCTCTGCCTGGTACATCTGAATAAATGTGGTTCGAACCATATTCTGTAAGAGCTACTGATACACCTGCAGTGGAACACAGATGCCCTCTAGTACTCACTCAGGAGAGAGTAACAAGGAGAGGAGTTCTTGATGCCTTCCACATTCACATTTACAGTCTACACAGCATCTTAATTTACTGCCTAGAGAACTACTTATGGGTGGGGGTTTTTTCCTCATCAACTTTGAAGACTTAAAAATAGAAGTTTAGCAGTTGAGAATTTAAGCCAAAAAAGTCAAAAAGTATTTTGTCACCAACCATGTCCAAGGAAAGGTTTAGCTTCACAGGAATTTTACTAGACCATGGAAAGGAGCCTGAGGATGTTAAAGGACCAAATCTCACTGAAATTCAATGGAAATAGGACATCCCTTTGAAGATTTCAGCTACAAAAAGCTTTACATAGAGCACCATGAGGTAAAAATTGCATTTATTCATATGCAAATATTTCTCTCTCTCATGTGTACCTGAGAACTGAGTTTCTCCACAGCATAACACAAAGGTACCGCTGCCAAGCCGACCCGTGGCACAAAGAACATGTCACCTTCTGAGTAAAAACATTCTCCAGCAATACCCAAAGTCTACTGAACACCTTCACGTTTGTTTTGGGTGGCTGTGTCCCAGTGTCGGCATGGGGGGGAGCTGCCAGGGTGGCCTCTGTGAGAAGAGGTTGGGGGCACCCCGTGCCAGATGCCGTTGGGGCCAGCTGGTTCCACGGTGGCCCCACGGAGGCCACAGCTGAGCCAGCCAAAGCTGGTGGCACCACTGTGAAAGCGCACCCAAGAATACGCTGCACAGCAGAGAGGAAAGTGTGAGAAACAGCCCGGTCAAAGCAGGAGGAGAGGAGAAAGAGTAGCTCCAGGGGCCACCCTGGGGAGACCAGGATGGAGCAATTGGGGCTGAAGGAGGGGAGTCCAGCCTGGGAAATGGGAAGAGGGCAGCGAGAGATGTTAGAGTTTTTGTCTTTTTCTTACCACTTGGCTTTATTTTACTTGGCAAGAAATTAACTTTCCCCAAGTCAAGGTTGTTTTGCCCATTACAATAACCGGTGAGTGATCGCCCTGCCTAGACCCACAAAGCTTTTTTCCTCTTTTCTCCCCCTCCGTCCTGCTGAGGAACGGAGAGAGCGAGCAGCTGGGTGGGCAGCCGGCAGCCAGCCAAGGTCAACCCCCAAGTGTTTTGCACCACAACTTCCCCTGCCAGATCTTCCAAGAGAAATATCCTGTCTGCCATTACTGGTGTAAGCAAACGGTTCACTAAAGGCAACAGAACAGAGTAATGGGGAGGAAAGAGGACAAAGCACGGGACAGGAAAAGGAAAAACCTCCTCGCTCTCCATTTTCCATGGCGGTTAGCTATATTATCAGCTTTCCCTTTTGCAGCTTGCACGGTCCATACCCACACAGGGCATGGCACAGCTCGCTGCAGTAACTGTCTGAAAGGAAAATTTTCATTCTTTTTCATGCTTGCACTTAAAACTAATATTGTCATAGAAACAGCCTGTCAGTACTCTTGACACCTTACCTTTCCCTCTCAATAGCACACAGCTTCAAGTACATATTATGATTTTTTTCTTTAAAGTCAGTACAATGCATGCCTTCAACATAAAAGATGGAAAGCGGGACTCCGGGTTACACAAATTAAACCATCCTAGTGCAATTTTTCAAGCACGGGAATGGAGCCTGCTGGGAAGCGGTAGGTTCTGGTAACCTCCAATTCAACGCTACCACACACAGCCAAGACCCCAGATCAGAAAACACAAACACAAGCTCTCTTCACAGGCGATACCTCATAGTCATGATTAACCATCAAAGAGGCCGTGACTGTTTAGGTCAGCTCTCACCTTTTCCACTTCTTCTAGCAAGCCTAAGGGTGGAATCCCTTACCCATTATCTTCCATTTTCCAAAGTCTAACCTAATTAGAAAAATTCTCATTTAACTCTTGCGAAGATGATTCTTTTACATTGTTTCAAATACTCATTTCCAAACAGGTGAACTCAATATTTTTACAAGTGTCACTTAACAGGTATCTAACTGTTAAATTCTCAGTGCATTCCTGACCATCTGTCCAGTCTTTTTTATATTTATTTTTTTAAAGTATCTACTTCAGAGCTTTGCAATCCTTTCTTCCTTTAAAAAGGGAAAATAAACAATCACTCAGAGCAGGGACTTCAACTTGATGTTCAAGTATACAAAATACCTATGCATGAAAAATACTGCATGGCTCTTCAATGTGAAGGGGAGGAAAAGGGATGGACGAGTTATCTACCTCTTATGCCTCAATTTCCTGGAAAAGTATATTACCACGTTTCGCTTATTGGTTATACACCGGTGCCAAAACTCCATCTCCTCTCGGTTTTTTTGTCCATACTCACCATATCGCACTAAGAAAGAATCTAAAGCATGCATTGCTTCAGTTAAATGGTACTTTATAATTTACAGCTTGAATCCCTATTTACCTTCAAGAAAATCCCACAGGTTTTTTGTTTGATTTTCAAACTGTCTGATCTTTGCTATCCAATTTTTGTATAAATCTTTGGAGAAGCAGCAAGAAGCAACATCTGATTTCACATGTTCAGACTTTCCCTACTCGAATGAAAAACAACTTCACTTGGGCTGTAGAATTCTCCCTTATTAGCACCCACTTCGGTACAAATTTTAATACGTACTTCTCATAAAACTTTTCTATAAATTCCTCCCATAGAAAAATAAGCCTGAACCAGGCCAACAGCACCAACTCTGGTGCTCTGCAAAGCCAACCACATAAGAGGTTTATTTGAGCGAACCCACAAAACGCCATCTCCACGTCCTGTATTAAACATAAGACCTATAGCAAAAGGCCAAAACCCACAGACTATCACGTCTCTCTCACGTGAGAGATCAAGAATGTTAACGCAATGCGAACCTGCTCTCTAGTTGTGGCTATCCTCTGGTGCTGCAGAGAGAAAACAAACTGAATCTAAAACTTGAATGTAATTGGGGAGGGGGCGCAAAACCAGAGGCCTTCCCAATCCTGCCGAACAGCTGGACTGAATGCTAGCACATCACATTTCTAACATTTCCAGCTCACTTCTGCTCTGTCAAGTAATTCCTTCTATAACCTTGTACGGGTCCATCACCCACCGTTACATACGTTCCACCCGCTTGGATTCTACCTGGAGGCTCCTTTCACAACTTCATTCCTCTGAGAAGAAAGTTTCTTGTTTCCCCTCCCAACGTATTTACAAGCAACTTCTGGTCCTTTGATCTTGACCCTGTTTTGGTATTAATTACTTTGCATCTTTGATATTTATCCATTACTCACTCTCTCTAAGGTATTCATATGAATAAAAAACCCATATAGCTTCTTTCAACTTTCCTTCTGCTTAGTTAACGAAGCTACAATCTTTAGTTCCTTTTCCTCATTCCCCTAATCATCTATCCATCTTTAAAGACTCGGAATCATTTGGGTAGGGAGGAGCCCAGTCTGAGCAGAGTCAGCTACAAGGCCAGAGCAGGTGACTGAGCGACTCGTTCAGTCAGATCTTGAAAACCCCCGTGGATGGAGACTGTACAACCTCTTGGGCAACCTGTTCTACCACATGACTCTCTCCACGGTGAAGAACTTCCTCCTTAAACTCAGCCAGAACATATTTTGCTTCGACTGATAGCCAATGCCTCTTACTCTCCCACCATGCACCACTAGCAGAACAAAGAGACAACAGACAAATTGAAGTGCCTCTTGTAATTTAAGATCACAGACATCCACATAAACATAACAAAATTGCTTCTCTCTATCTAGTGAAAAGATCTTCCCACAAGCTTTAACAATCTCATTAGCTCTCTGCACACTGCCAGGTTACAGTCAATCCTATAATCCACCAACTAATCATCTTTTCTCTCATAAAATCACCAGTCCCTCTGTCCCAACTTACTACACCACCACCACCATCTCTGTACCCGCATGACTCTGCACACTGTGCTAATAAGTTTCACCATTCTCTATAGCATCATTTCATTCTTCCTCTAAGACCACTGAGGCCGGAGCAAGAGTAACAAGGTCTCCCAGATTTGCCACACTCGCTAATTTTGTAGGTATATACCTTGTTCCTATAGCAAAATGACTGATGAAGATGTTAAACATTCTCTTTCTAAAGTCTAGTCTCAGAGGCATCTTTCCATTCTGAAGATTTCCCTCTCAATATAATCCATTAAGTTTTCGTAATTACCTCAGATTCTTATCAATCTCAATGTTCTCATGGAAATTTCTATCATTTTGACCTTCAACAATTTCTAAGGGGGCAGCATATCAAGAGGCTGTGTTGCAGTATGCCCATCGTATTATAGTGCTCCGAGACATCAATTGCTTCATCGAGAAACTCAGATGCAAACAGCGGACAAAAGTCACGTTACAGTTTAGCCTTCTTTCCATTTTCCTCTGGCTTAATTACCCTCGCCTTCAAAATCCCTTTAAAAAGGGCACAGTGTTGGGATCAGACTAATTGGTCTATAATCATGCCTTGCCTTTTTGGACACACACTCTACATCAGTTATTCTTCAAGAAGAATGTTCCCACTCCTGAATTCAGAATTCATTAGAAATCTTCATTAACAGACCTGCATATTAAGGCAATTCTTTCACCGGCCGGGACAGGAGTCCTGGACCTCTCCTTTTCATGAGCACTAGGACTTCTGTTTTCACCGCAGCTCTTGTAGTCTCTCTACCCTGTACAACTACCGCTTGTACAAGGATTGTATCAGCCACTTACAGCATAACTGAGAATGTTACTGGAGGAGTAAAGCCTCATAATTTCTAACATAAAGCTCACCTATGCTTTAATTTAAATCCCTTACTAGAGCTATTCACTTTTTGGACAAGATAGGCATTGTATATTCTGGTGTGTGCAGGTGCTCCATTAAGGTTAAATAAGCTTTGGTTAAGATTGTTTCGTTACTCACTAGCAATGAAATTACAGTTCATTTTCCAAGTCATTCTAAATGCCGGTAAAACCTTCATTTGATCATAGTTCTGTGTGTTTTTAAAACATATATTTTAACCTAGGCTATAATTTTGTCCTAAAGAGTAATTTTCTCTTATTCTACGATTATTTGCAATTCGCACTGCTTAAAAGCCTCCATTGTGGAGGAGGACCCTTTTACTTTAGCCAACGGACAACCACAAAACAATCAGGATGTATTACAAAAGGCAGTCTAAATATAAGCCTTGATTACTATTAATTCCAAGACCTGTTTATAAATACAGACCCAGGTCTGAGAGCGCTGGCACACCTCCCGCAGCACAATACTACTAGAAAATACCCTTTCGGCTACCAGCCTAGGATCTTTCCATTACCGAGCTTCTCTTCTCCTCTTCAAATTGTCAATTGATTGACTTGTAAGCCTGCATTTCCTTAACTTTCTATAATAATTTTTAAATGCATTACCATGTAAGCAAATTCGATCTATTGAAACTAAAAACACACTTGAAACTATTTTTCAAAGTTAAATTTAAAAAAAAAAAATTGATACTTTTTTCCTCAATGGTTTGTATTTCCCAATCACTTCATTCACCAAGACTAAGCAAGACGATCTAACGAAAATTAGTTACATTTTTAATGAGCAAGCAGCACCCACTCTTCACTCACATGTTGCTAGACAATCAGTTGAAGATATTACCCCATCTTTTGCTAAATGAACGTAATGATAAATGATACTTTGGGGTTCTGATATTAAAGATAATTTTTTCATGTTTGTACGTACATTAATCATTCCATGGCAGCACAAATACATTATGTATCGATTTTAGGACACTGAAGGAAAATGCTACTGACCTAGCAGGAACACAGGTTAATAAACTCAATTTAGGAAGGATGATTTTCCACTTGGAATGTTCTCTAAACACTGGAAGGAGAACACGTTCTCACACGCATACAATAGGAATTAGATGCACCACAAACTTCAAATTTTCTCCTAGGACAATGCAAATCGGGGGGGGGGGAGGAAGTCAGCTCTGTCCCTATTTTCTCCTTCCCTTTTGTCTCTCCCCTCAAAGGGCCAGAGCAATGGTAGGAATGTGAATGAACAATCTCCTTAATGCAAATGCGTTCCATTCAGCCGGCATTCCCAGTCTCAGCATTACTGAGATTTGTGGCCCATTGTCTCACTTTTCTGAAAAAGCAAAGATGTGCCTAGAAGAGCAATAATTCCCATGCTCCTGGAAAACACAGATGGTAAAAATTCTGGCTGTAGCCCGCTGCCTTCAATGGAGCCAGTATTTCACCTCCCGGACTTTCCAGAAGAGGAGGAATTCATTGCACCGAGCCAGATGCTAATCCAGTTCGGCAGTCTCTCTGCAACCATGGTCGGTGCCAATCACATTCAGGAAGGCTCAAAGGAAAAAAAAAAAACCAACCCACCACACAAACCTTCCATAATCAACAAAGACTACATAACTTGCTCATATGACAATGTTCTAACTAACTGCAGAGTAGATGCTTGCTTTCTGCTCTAAATACTGACTGTCAGCAGTCACTGTAAATGCTTATTTTCATTAACATGAATGCTATTACCACACACACATTTAATCCTCTTTAGAATCCTACTAACGTTTTGGTTTCACTCTTGCCAAATCAAGACGGCAAACCAAACATAAGAAAGGAGACTAACTTCCTCATTTCAAGGACGACAGGCGGCTGCGCAGGAATTCGCTTTTTCCCCTGCCCATGGCAGGGTTGTGTCCCCTTAGTCCATGCTCACAAGCTTGTCAGATCAAGTCTTTGCGAGCATTTTTGTCATGTGCCCAAGTCTCCTCTAGCACTACTCCAGACAGGAATTTAACACAATACTTTAGTTATCTAATGCTTACCCAAATACACACACATATTACATGTTTATGCAGGTAACTGTTTCCCAAAGCTGGTTTCAGGCTTTTTTGTGGCATCTCAATGTGCTCAACAAATGTTTTTTCCCCTGATTATTTCTATTGCAGTAGGAAAAAAGTAAAACCCTGGAGCAGCTGACAGTTTTTCCCACCCTGTTGCCTCCTGTACACCAGCTATGAACACCCTGTTGCCCAACATTACTCTTACACAAGTTTCTCACCACTCACCCAAGTCTAAACGAACCTCAGCAGCATCACCGACGAACGCTGCCACCCCACAGCTTTCACTTTACAATCCTTCTGCATTAAACTGCTCTGTTCAAACACAAAGACACTGCGAATGATTACACAAACTGCTGATAATTTTAAGACACTTAAATTTTCCCCCCCATTCTTGTTTGCCTAATTGAATTTGAACTTCTGACAAATCCACAACTCTATTACTACTTTATTAAAACAGCCTCTTGGGGAGCATGAAGATTTTAGCAATGCAAGTAGGTAAAGGAGTATAGAAACACGATACCCTGTCGTTAAAATAGCTACAACATCTGTTATCCTTCAGTGAAGCAGCGGATCTTAAAGATGCTGCATATTTTGTTAGCACATCAGCTTCTCACCCGAACCCTGTTAAAAAATTAATAAGTCCAGCCATCTGTGGACACTTCATTAAATTATCGCAGCTCCTTTTCTTCTCCTTTGCCTGAACATTATTCAGCATCATTTGTCTGAGTGGCAGAGGTGTGAAACATGTTTTAAAATACAATTTTGTTAGTAAGACATATTTCATGAATCTCACTAGTGAATACATTAGACTTCATAATTACAAAACATTCAAGGAGAAGAGAAGTCCAGCATTACCTGAATTGAGATAAGGCCAGATGCTTCTAGTCATTTCTACAAAGGAGAAACACAAACTATCACAATTTTTTTCCCCCTTGCTTAGGCAAATTAGGAGAGAATGCAACCTGGCCTAAAATCCGGGCAGGAGACAACTAGTCAGGAGAGAGAGAATATTCTTAGAAGGATTATAACATGAAGAGAGGAAAACCTACCAAACAGCCTTGTTGGCTGAACTAAAGCAAGAAGTATGTGGAACACACAACGGGAATGAGAAATTTCAGTACATAATCAGAATTCTTTGTTAAACATAGACTTGGTAGCATAATTAGCACGGCCTACACTGATTTAAAAAGGTATCCCTTGATCAGAATTAAGAAACAGAGGAAGAGAATGTCATTGTACACATTGGTAATGCACACATTGATCTATCTACCTATACGCACATATTTACCGCACACAGAGTAACCTGGTATGACTCAGAGCTGGTTTGACCAGGCGATTGAACTAGAGATCTCCCAAGGCCCCTTCCAAGCTTGATTAGCCTCTGACGCTATGCTATGGGGAAGCTATAGAGAGAACTATGGAGAGATACAGCAAAATATTGCGCAGAATATTGTGCAAAGAGGAACAGAATTACATCTGTCAAAACAAATTTCTAGCAGGGAAAGCAAGAGCAAAACTGATCATGCCCTGGAGCACAGGGTCAGATTGCATGAATTTGAGGTTGCCACCATCCCCTCTCAGCCTTAGGATCTCAGCTTTGCCACAGAACCACAAATTAAACACAAAACAAAGAAACCACACATACAAAAAACATAAGAGGGTGTTTGGACTACTAAGACACATCAGAATATTCTAAAGTTTTACCTGGCAAAAATGTTTCTATTTTAAACAAAAGCATTTATATAGTTGTCCTCTACATACCGGTGGTAGACATTGCAAAGCCTGGAAGCCCAAACTGAAATACAACGGTGTAAGAACACAGCCATGTAGATGTCAGAAAAAAACCTCACAAATTGATGACATCAAATCTGGTAAGAGTATTACAGATCAATTCTGATTTTGAACCAGGACACAGAAAGCTCAGAGTACCTGTTGAACTTGGTCCATCAAGAAAAAAAGAGAGAGAGAAATCCTGATTACTTAAGAAACTTTGCTTAGCCTACAACTCAAAACATGACCCAATAATCCCATGTGAGCTTCTCGCAAACGCTTGATGAAAAGAAATGAGACAAAATTCAATAAGATAATCCTGATGAAATCTCTATACTGACAGCACAACATTGAGTAAGAGACAAGTCAAACACGTAGGAATAACTTTACAGTGCCACTTTGCCAAACACTACCTTTGCCAGAAGTCCCATGAATAACAAAGTGCTAAAACAGACCAAGAAATACCGAGCAGACCTGAGGTACATCCTGATGTTGTATCAGTTGGGCTATGGGTTCCTAACCAAAAAACCCTGGAACAGCCGAGCGGATGCTAGCTGTGCTTTGTGACATCCCGAGTCTGCAGCGATGATCCAGGCTTACAGCCTGACCAGCTGCGGCTCCAGGAGAAGCGGTAAACTCCTCTACCAAACATCTTTGTTTATGAACAAGTAAGATCGGCTCTGCAAAGGGATGAACGTCTGACGCCTGGTAAATCCAAAATGAAAGATAGGGAAAATAAAGAAACTGGACAATCGAATACTTTTGACTTGGAAGAAAAAAAAAGTAGGCTACCAGTGTGAGGAATTTCATATTGAAAACTAATTTACAATTGCTCAAATGTCTTCGTCCTTTCTGAGCTACGGAAGCGTATTTTAACAGCAGGTCACCACCACCAACGGAAATTTGCTCTTCAACTGCAGAATGTGCCCTGGCAGAATTTCTCATGAAGAAAACTGTATAGCTGCTCAAGCTAGGAGTGAAGCAGTTATGGAAAGCACTCTAGCATAATAGGGTTCAGCTACATTTAAAAAAAAATAAATAAAAATCTAAATGTAGAAGGAAGAAATACTGAGCAAGAAGTTAATCCAGCCTTCCTTGATGAAAGTAGCTCAGAAACCCTTTGGAGAAAACAACAGAGATCAGAAATGAAGAACTGATCTTTGGTAAGGTATTGAAAGTGTTGAAAAAGAAGGACAACAAGACTAGAGAACAGACCAAGGCTAAACAAACAAATCCAAATTCTCAGCAGGTGATATCAAGAAGAGAGCAATAAATTATTCCAGGAATGAAATGGGAACAAGAAAGGTGATTCAAGGAAGACCTTCAAAAATACAGAGGTCACTGATGACAGCCATAAACTACAATAAACATAATGGGGAGTGAGGTGGGGGGGTTTCATCCACGGCACAGTGGAAGGTCAGGCTAAGAAAGTGCAGCAAGAAATAGCACAAAATAATAATTCTGCTAACGGAGTAGGTGAAATAATAGTACCATTACAATCAGAGACGGGACTTGCAATTAAAGGGCCAAAGAACAGAAAGACTCCAGCATCAACAGCAGCAGTTCAAGGCAGCAAGGAAAGCTGCAGTAGCCACCATGAGTTTGATCTACACGCACACTGAGAAACATGCTAAGTAGGCATTTCTAATACCACAGAAAAAGGAACCGAGGGGGTGCAAGCTAGGGGAAAATTTATTTGGTGCTGTTGAAGATCACTCCAATAGCGAGGACAATGAAGAAAACACTGTGGGATTTTAAGAGAAGACCTTAAGATAAGGTATGCAGATTGCCTCATCATTTAAGAAACCTCAGGTCTTGATCAATAGACTGCCTAAAAAAAAAAAAGTACAGGCTCACAATTACTCTTTCTAAAACAAAATCAATAGCCATAACAAAAGAAGAATAAGATCCGAGTATTCTGGTGAAAGAAAAGAGCTTGACAGGTTAAATAATTTCAGATCCAGGCAAGGCTATCAATTACGAAAGCTCATGTGAACAAGCTATTCAAAAGAAGATTAATGCACAGAAGAGGACTGTCATGATAAATTTATCAAGAAACTGGAAGAAAGGAAAGATCAGAAAAACTTTTGCAGGCAACTCTACAGACAGCGACAAAGACAGCTGGTACCTGACGACCGACATTTAGAGATAGGAAATAACCTAAACAATCTCACAGAGAAATAATCAGAATCCATAAATAGCAAAGAAACCCCTCAAAAATGAAGTACTTGAAGACTGACATTAACAAGAGACATAAATGCAGCAGGAGAAAGGACTCTGAGACACAAACATTTAGCTGAAAAAGATGGTGGCTAGAGACAGTAAGGACACACGGCAGAGAGGATGAGAAACACTAAAAGGAGTAACTAGCAATTATTCGACAAAACTGTCCTTCGCTCAAAGGGATCTGCAGAAAAACAGCTAAGGTGTGGATCGTCGCACCTCTGACCCTCGAAGCATGGATAGTTGCCAGTAATTAAGCTCATCACATCACAGAGTTTTCTAAAGGTGTCTCCATAATGAAGCCTTTCTTGGTTTTCTTTTTAATGAGTCCAATTTCGGAGCAGTCACAAAGAGCAGACTGACAGGGCATCGAATCCAGGAACTCGACTTCAGAAGCTGTTAAAGAGGGGAGAGCAGCACCTTTACCGAAACCTATACATTATCTAGAGACATTTCCCCACGCTCACCTCCAAAACAGGCCTTTACATATGCAAATAAGCAGGAGTTGCTAAGTTTTAAAATAATTTTTAACATTTTTATTCCTAGGGTAGTTATGTGAATTAGGAGGCATGCCCTATGCTTTTAAGAATGTTACCAAGACCTAACCTCACTGAAATTGGTCGTAGCAAGTTTTAGAAATTAATTTTTCCTTATTAAAAATAATTTTTCTCCATTTTGTTTCCTTTTCAGTGTCATTGAACTTCCTCTTGAATTTTTTGTTATGAAAAAAAGAAAGAATTTATGATACTTCTTACCCTTACTGCCTTTGTGTCACCTTTCATTTGGGTAGGTGTGATAGTACAAGCTCTTCTAGTTTTCAAATGCAATATTCGGATGATCAAAAATCTAAACGATGCCAACGTGGAGACCCTTCACCGTCACCCTAAGTAAAGCTGAAATGTCTTATTGAATCCCACACTAGAAAACGCAGGAAGTTAAGGGTACAGGCGGTGTATGTAACCACCACTCGCCTGACAGTTTGGGATTTAGCGAGCAATCTATGCGCAAACTTGTCAAACAAAATTACAAAAGGGATTGCTGGTGCTGACACGCAGAACATAAGGAAAAATACATATTTGAGTGAAAATATTAACAAATGACAAAGCTAATCTAAACAGAGTTCATCCAACTTTCTTCTTTGGCAGTGTTGCTACATCATCAATACACTCTCGCTTTCTACTTGTATCACCATCTAGAACCACCCAGCAACAGATCATCTACTATAAACCCAAGTGATTTTAGAAATTTGGCGCTGAAGCTCCCCTTTCACAGAATTCATGCTTCTCTAGAGATTAACTATATTGCCTTCCATATTTTCAAAACCCAAATGTCAAGATTTGAATGTATATTGCAAAGAGTTTTCATTTTTTTATGATTTACAGGAAGTTTATATTATTTTCTGAAGTACATTAACATCAAGACAATTTTGTCCACTAACCAAACACACAAAGGATACTTACTTTGCTAATTACAAGGCTCAACAATTTCAGTTGCAAACTGGTAAACCTAATCTTTTTTGGTTTATAATGACATGGAATGTCGCACCTAAGAGAATGCCTAATTAAGAAAATCTTAACTTAATGAATGACTACAGGATTTAAACACTTCTTCCCGATTGTTAAACACAGCAGAGATTAGCTGCTACAACCATCTTAAACAAGATCTCACAGCAAGAAGGGAGATTGCCGCTGCAGGTAAATGGGATAGCTGGTAATGGACATCTGAGGTTTCACCACTTTGGATTTTTTTTCCTGCATTTTCCCATCCATAATCCCTTTCTGACCAGGCTCAGTAAGGGCCCTCTCATTACACTAAATATTAACTCCATTTCTAGCCAACACCTACTAGCAGGGGTTTTTTTTTTTTCTGAACAGTAATAGTAAATTGTTACTAAAGCCGAAAGTTCAGGCATGAGTGTTACAGATCTGCTTGTCCCCCTTTCCTATACCCACAGGACAGGATTCGTTACCCTCCAATGAGCACAAATAAGCTTGAATTAGATCGCTGACCCACGCAATTAGGGACAGGGATGGTATCAGTCAAAAAAGCCTGTTTGATTTTATTTGATATTAGGTGTAATAAACTTTAAACACAAATGCTTAAGAAAACATGCATTTTTAAATAGAAACAGTGGTTTTAGTATCATTCTACTAGCAAGTTAGAATCTCTCCACCTAGGCTATACCTTGATTATTAGATATCAATGAAGAGTTTAAAGACAAGCAGGTGTAAAATTCTCTTGTGGCGGGCTTTCACCCAGGATCAGAATAATCAATTCAGCTGCAGACAAACTGTACGGCTATCTGCTTCGGGTGCGGCAAGCAGCTGTCTGAGATTAAATCATACCTTGGCAGACTGCTTTCCAACAAGCTGCTGGAGACAACACAGCACTAAAAAGCAGGACAAATGAACTGGACAGACAAGGACTCAAAATCAGGCTCAAGGAATTACAGGAAGCAATCCGCAGCATGCACACCACTAAACAAGGGGGACAGACCCGTCGCTGCCCTGGAGGGAACAGATTCCAGATCAGAAGCAACACTTCTCCTCCTCCTAAGTCCACAGAAGTTACTAAGTCCATACCCTGCTGATCTCTCCAACGCTTCCGCTTCACATACAAAACGACACAGATTTAGTTTGATTAGATTTCTACTGATTCATTTTAAAAGAATTATTTCACCCATAAGCAATTGCGAGTCCTCTCCTGCCGTATCCCCTAAAAAGAGTTCAATTCAATTAAATTCTGGAAGAAAAATTGTACCCGAACTCTCTAACATCATGCGAGAGGTATACAGGTCATTCAAGACAAGAGTTAAGATATGAATATCGTTTTGTTTTGGCATTTGTTTGGCTTCTGTTGGAAAGGAAGGAGGAAATTACTTCAATCACTTTGGTTCCCATCTCCCAAATTGTCATCACTTTTCCTTTTGAACAGTAACTGTGCATCAAAGTCTACAAGCTACACTGACAATATTTGTAACAGTTCTGACTATGGACCTTTGCTTTCAGTCCAAGTACTAACATAGATCAGTCCAAGGGCTCACATAGATTTTTTTTTTCCCCCTACTTTGACTGGACAAATATGGATTTTAAGAATTTAGAATGGCATACAAGGTAGAATATTTATTGTCTTAAATGTCTAAACTCTCATGTTTTTAATAACAGCTGACAGAAAGTAACAAAACTGCAGTTTTGTTAAAACCACCATTCCCATTTCCTTGTCAACGACAAGAAATGCATTCTGAACTAAGCCAATTTATGAAAAATGCAGATACATTTTTCATGGAAAATGTATTTTTGCAAGGAAAATTTATCATCCACGTCACTTACTGGTTAAGCGCTCTTAAGTACTCTCCACTGAAGTACCTATGCTCTTAAGTTTTCCAGTTCCAAGGTACTGAAAGTTCTTTACTCGTGAAGATCAGATGAAGGTTTTTTTACCCCCCTTCGCTCTTACAGGCAATAGGCAATACCGAGTAACAAAGTAGTGTTATTTCTAACCTAACTGCACCTCCGAGGAGCTGGCGCATGCACATAGTTTGTTCTGCTCAGCCACTGAACTTCTCTTATCCTTTTGGGATGGCACAGACACACACACAGAGCCCGGTAAGAAATAAGACATTGTTCAGATGTAATCTTCAAAGTTGGGCAAACTTTGCAAGAGACATGTGATTCCAGAACCGTACAACCTGGCTGCTTTTATGCAGTTCTTAGTGGTTACAACTAAAAGCAGACCCAAAATTTCAACCCAAATTAATGTCTGAGCAAAATTCTTAACTATTTGCCATTGTTTATGTATTAATAAGTGATTTTGATATTAATAGCTAAATACTATAACATACCAGCAATTAAGTTCTCACAATCACAACGTACCTCTTTGACAACGTGCCTTGCAGAGATCTAGCTTTAATTGCAAGACTACATCCATCCAGGTCCGCCTCTCTCCCAACAAGCTCTGCTCAGGGAATAATCCTGTCCTGGATAATCATTTCTTGGCCACAACTTTGCCTACTGCATATCATCCAAAAAACCGTAATGGATACCAAATTACTCACTTCTACATGGTCTTCTCTCAGCATACTCATTTACAGCATCTTGGTACATTACAGAAAGTAATACTCTAAATTTATTGAAGAGAAATTCTTTATTGGCCCATTGAGAAAACAGCAAAGCACGGAAATCTTCTTGAGACCACATAATGAGCCTACAATAGAAGCAGGATTAGACATCAGCATCTCCTGGCTTGTAACTCACTACCTCCAAGCCACATTACACTAAATATCACAGTAGTCGCTCACCCAGGCCTCCTATAATTTCAGTGGCAGTTATACAGACAGCTCTTCTAGTCTTCAATTTGCAAGCCCAAAGCTAGATATATTCAAAAGGCAAGTAAATCTTAAGGCGGCAATCCAGTCAGCTAAAAATCGGAACAATTTCTCCAGTGAAGTTATTTCTCTACATCTGACGTATCCACAGCAAGTAAATCGCGTTGGTCGAACAACTCAAGGGCTTGCCATGCTCATCGAGAGGTTCTGTGCAATGTTCTGCAGCAGGTTAGAGAATACCGATCACAGCTCTCCTTCTCTGGTCTTAAGTCTCCTGCTTCCTAAGGAATCATCTTCACTTTCTGCAACTCCCTGACAAAGGGGTTACGTATCTTCCAAGCTCTGTGAGACCTGAGGGAGCAATATCACGGAGCATTTCTCTCACCACCCAACTCCAGCCCGTCTCCTGGCCCCCAAGTTTGATTCTGTCTGTGGATGGAGACAGGTCAGCAGAAGGAACGAAGCGATTGAGTACTGCACGTCATGTGGATGCAACCATGCTGTATACAAAGGGACAGGTAATTGCATCGTCACCACATTCTGACATTTAGCCTTCAGATGCCTCATTTCACACCAAAAAAAAAAAATACTGCAAAGGTTTTAAATGAAGTTTCCTAGCTTTTGAAAAGAAAACCAGAGAAGACCCAAAACAGTGAATTTTATTAATGAAACTGCAACAATTCTACCACTATGCAACAGCAGTAGGATCCGAAGCCAGCGCCTGAGCTATGTGATGAGCTGAACGAGCCAGCAGCAGGAGGAGGATTTATTCAGGTCAGACAAGCAGAGAATACAGAGAACACCGTGCCAAGGAGAACAGAGTGCTAGAGCATACCTGGAATTAAACTCCAAACCTTTCTTCCCAGTAGGTCTGTGACAGGTCTGAACCCCCCCCCAAGGCGCTCAAGTATTACTAGTTGTAAAGGGAAAACCAGGAAGCCTATTAAGGCTTTACTGTTTGTGTTTTCGACACAAAACA
The DNA here is from genome assembly GCF_028858705.1 of Grus americana. Taxonomy (NCBI): domain Eukaryota; kingdom Metazoa; phylum Chordata; class Aves; order Gruiformes; family Gruidae; genus Grus; species Grus americana. The sequence continues at coordinate 2,229,950 of NC_072861.1, read as the reverse complement.
ATACTTGAAACTTCACCCTGACAGTTTTCAGAATTGCTTTTCTGGAAGAAACAATGCTCATTCCCAATGGTGCTGCACCTGCAATGTTTTCAGATGCTTCCGAAAGAAATATTAAATTTTTTACTAAATACAAACCTGCCTTTCCTGATTATTGAGCCCTTTTAGATTTTGATACTACATGGCAGGAATATTTCTTAACAGAAGTGATTTAGCTGTACTTTCTCCGAACGTAATTACAAAATGAAGGTTTGAACATAAAGTTTCTATGAATAGTTAAATGAGAAATAATAATGTACGAAAATTATGTAATTCAGGTGGGAGAAAAAGAAGGCCATAAGTTACCACTAAGTGCTTTTTGAATTAATGAAACCCAGACATACCTAAAGTTAGTATCGAGGCAGCCATACAGCTACCTTCCCTCCAAGTACCTCATCACACCCAAGCAAATTACATATCCAAGCCAAGTATTGTCAAACGCAAAAGATAAGTGGAAGAAGAGGAAAAAAAACAGATGGATTCACTTGGGGAAAAAAGAAAACAAGAGGTGAAATAAATAATTTAGTCAATAGTCTTTAAATGGATATATAGAACTGATAAATCCTTATGCTGAAACTCAAGGCCACCGTCACGCTTTGGACCTTTTAGATTGTCATACCTCTGTTCTCTCAATAAAAGCTTTATGAAAGCTTTAACTAAGTAGTAGTAAATAGTGACTGGAAAAAAGATCATCTCAGGAATATTCTTAAACTACTATCATTATACTTTTTACTAAATACATACAAATTTATTCTTCCAAGATGAATTACAGACAGTTCCTCAAAATTTTGTACTTTTTTTTTTCCAATCTGTGTTCTGTAAGAGCTATTCCAACCCTTAACCCTTCTTAAGATCTAACTGGCACTCAAGTATCAAAGAGAGATTTGCATTTCAAAAGCCAATTAAAAAAACCATACTGTAGTAAAGCACTGATTAAAAAGTGTTGTGGCTTTACATAAATTAAGCAGTTCCTTTGACTTTCCCTAGTTCAAATCCATCATAATAATGACAAAAACTTATAAATTACACGGACTGTATGACCACCACAACATCTCCCTCCACTTCCCTGACGTTTGTGCAGTCTTATTCTGCTTTCAAAGAAAGCAAGCAAAACCACTTTTTAAAAGTAAAGAGAATTATTTCACAAATTCAGTCTAGAGCATGATAACACGATTAAGTTTGCACAGTGAGAGAATGCAAAGAAAGAAACACTGGAAACTACAATCTCAACCTTCATTTGGTAGAAGGAACCAAAATGTGGAAGCACACACTTAGTGGGAAAAAGAGATAAAAGTGTTCCAAATTTACTGATCATTAAAGAAAACTAACAAATTTCTTGCTGCTTGCAATTTCTACGAATCAGTGATTTACTACTAGAAGTCTAGTAGGACACTAAACTTAGCCTGAAGGTGCAGTAGCATACAACTTCAAGTTGCGGACAAGTTATGCTGATTTAAGTATTTTTCATAATGTCGTATTTTACCCTAACTTCTGACTTTTTTAAAATCACAAGAGAAAATAGATTAAAGCATGAAAAATCAACTTCTATTGGAGCCTCACAGTTGCCACAGAAACTTCGATTCTCGCACCCCACGAAGCCTGAAGAGTAAAGCCTTCTCATCTATTACCACGTATGGAAAAGGTTCTTTAAAAGCACATTGTCAAAGGCACTACAAACTTGCCAATCCATGCCATCATCAATTTTCCCCTGCCACGACACGTTTATAGCACTGTGTCAAAAACATAAATTGAAGCGAGAAACCAAGAAAGTAGGTCTCTAACAGAAAGCATTCAGTCACTGTCTGAACAGTCCACGCTCTGGTACCGAGTGCGTATTTTTGGTTTGATTTTTTTCATGCGACGGTTGGCTGAGCCCCTCTGTCACCTCGCGTTATCAACAGTCGTCATCTTGTGGCAATAAAAGAGTTTTGGTTTCTGACGCTCCAAGATTTTAGATCTGGCAAACTAATTTTTATAAAAGTCAAGAAGTTTATCAAAATTTATCAGCCTGTTAAACCTTTATGCAAGACTCGGTGCAGGCAGATTGCTCAGCATTCTCTCTCAGCTGTTCGGGAACGCAGTGCAGTTGTAGGATTAAACATGCCAAAACTTGATTTCATTCACATATACGATGTAACACAGCATGTTTTTACTGGGCTTTCTTCACCCTGGCCTACGTTATTCACCAGAATTTGTCCTTTTGAGGTAATGAAGTTATTTAATGAATAAGTAGCAGTTAAAACATGCAAGCTACGCTTCACAATGTTCTCCTTTAAAGAAATTAGGTGCATCGTGGTACAACATTCGCACACGCCGTACGAGTTCAGCATACCACTGCTCAATTAAGAGGAGAATTAGCTGCCTCCCACTGTTATCTTGAGGCCGAGGATACTATGCTAACCATCCCCACACTTACCGCAGCCTGAAAGCTTCCAATTAGAAGAAAGAGCGGGGGGAAGACATTAAAAACCACTGATAAAACTGAGGGATTCAAATGAGGTCAAGAAAAGCAATATAGTTAAACCCAAATTTAAATATTCCACCTCTCATTCCAAAGCCTTCAGCAACCAAAGCTACCCCTCCTCCCAACTAAAGGATTAAACTCCGTGTAGCCTTACACAGCTCTTGGCGCTTAACTGAGTTAGTAAATAGGTTTTCACACAGCTACAACTGACAAATCTTTTGGAGTCGTGGAACAACTTATGCACACTGCAGCCAGAGGATGCTCTTGTGCAGGTTTCTAACTTAACAGCAGGCCAGAAGGCAATGCAGAACAGGCGTCAAGAGCATTTCCTCTAGTTCTGAACAAAAAACCTTACAACTTTTATTGCATAGAATTTATCAATAATCTTTTCATACAACTGCAAGGCCAACATGAGACGAAGAGGCAATTATTTGTGCTGTAAATGTTCAGATTAGCTCGGGTTAGAGTACGTTCGTTCAGTTTTCTAGCAAAGATTTTTTTTGAAAACAAGTCTCACCGGAATTGTGTTGGGTTTGTGGGGTTTTTTAAATACTAAAAGGCTCTTTAGGATCCCATCAATTAAAATAGTATCTTCTACATTGATACAGGAAACACGAACCGGACATTTTGAAGACATTTTGGATTACCTTCGTTTTTAACCCCATTAACCTTACCTAATGATCATATAGACCAGAATGATAACAGAAGCAAGACGCTGAATGATCTCATGTGGAAAGCAGCAGAATTAATCACGACAGTAGCAGCGTAAGAAGGTGGTAATTGCCTGAGATAAGTGTGTGAGAACAGCTTTTATTGTCCTCATTGCCAACAAGCTTAGAAATCTATTTCTCATTGAGAGACTCTGAAAGTCACTCCTTTAAGGTATAAAACCCTGATTTTATTTTTTTTTTTAAATTTCTGACATTTCTGATGTTTCACAACAACGCTACAAGCTAACTTAATCGAAACAACATCAGAATGGAAATGACAGTAAGCAGCAGCTCTGGGAGATGCTGTAGCACTAGTCAGAAAGAATTCATTACCTCGAGACATTTATTAAGCAAAGAAAAAAAACTGTTTGAAAAAGGCTGGCAAACATCATTAGAGCAACAAAAGAAAATTGCTTCACAGGCTTCTTTCCTAGTTACATTGCCTTAGTTTACCTTTTTTGTTGGTTTTTGAAGTCTCACTCCTACAACATAATTATAAGCCTCTTCCAGCTATACAGTTCACAAAACACTTACAGTCTGACACTCCTGATCCCTGAGATAGAAGCAAATGACATTCTGAAAACAGATCATCTTCCCCGGTCAGATTCTGGTTTTTTACCTGCAAACTTCACCTACTTACTGCTTCCTACCCCCTAAATAAAAGCTCTTACCAAATCGCATTATGACTTGGGCTTCTTAATGTCTGTCAAGAAAGTTTTAAGCCTTTTATTGTTTGTTATTTTTCAAACCTCCTTGTTCATACCTGATACTCAAGAGGAATACAAAATCCCAGCACTCCTGTTTTCTCCGTCACTCTTTCAGTTCTTTAGGGATTGTACACATCGCCAGCTTTTGGGAGCTTCCCAAACGTTTCATGACAGAGAGCAGATAAATCTCAACATATAGGCAGCCAGAGAAACTTATTTTAAAGGATACATAAATAAAGTAGAACCCTACTCTTTTTTCCCCTTCTAAGCTGTGGTACATCTTCACTGTGATTAAACACACCTGACACTGTTTTAATCCATTCATTTCAGTTTTCCTGAAAAATACCCACACATTAAGCTGCTTAGATGAACATAATACATGACAACTTTCAGCTAGTAAAAAGAGAGATACAGTCCCAGTTTCACTGATAAGTGATGAAACTATCTCTTCCTTTCTTGGAAAGCATCTTCCTCTTTTTGCAAGGGCAGAATACACATCTACATTATCATGCTATTAGCTACACTTAAAAAAAAAAAATAAGAGAGAGACTTACCTGCTACTGTGAGCTTTGCTGTTCTGCTGACAATGGTCCCCAGGCTTTCCACAGTTGCCACACACTGGTAATATCCTTCATCAGGTTTATTATGCTTGGAATGCACCACACCGTTTATTAATAAAGATCCATCTGGTAGCAACTGCCGACGGTCATCTGACACCAAGTTTAGAAAAGTCCCGTCTTTTTTCCATTCAATTTTTGGAGAAGTTTCACAATAAGCTGAACAGTTCATTATGACAGACGCTCCGCGAACTGACAGAATGTCCATTGGCTCCACCAGAAAATAAAAAGGAGTGAAGGTTCTCACGAGGGATCCTGTAAAAGACAAATCACATCACACGGTTGCTGGGTTAGCCTTCTACATTTTTTTAAAATAAAATGCATCCTCATTTCAAAATACTGTAATGAGCCCAAGGGCTATCATTACTCGCAATATTGTCTCCTTGAATGTATTAGAAACAGCTTGGTCTACGTGACAGTATTTTCTGCTTCGACTATTTACACCAAATTCAAAGAAGTTTTCATCCCAAGAACGTATTCGTCTGCTTATAGTGGAACCAGCGTGGTTAAGAGCCCTGAGCAATCACTGCAGACAGAAGTCTGCCTCAAACTTATGCAAATTAATACACGTGCTCGAGTACCACATTTGTAACAAACGGCACGTACTCTTCGGACTCTCTTTTTGGCCTTTTGTGGTACGGCTGCCATACCACAGCAGTGCAGTAATTTGTTTTGTTTAACAAAGATTAAGAAACAGTACTAACAATTCGTCCCTCAAGAGAAAAAGAGTCGCCAATTCTGAGCTTAACTCATCACGCAAGTGCCATAAAACATTTTTTCACTTCTATTCTAGTTCAGGATAAACATGATTACTTTTCCATTTTAAGTATTCCCAAAAGACTTCTATAATTAACATCTACTTTCCATTAAGAAGTGAATTTTAATTACTGCATTTCTGGTGTATTTGGTCAAGCAGAAAGATTGTGTGTCAATATCGCTTTGATTTAACTTAATCATCCATAGAAAACCGAAGGAAGAAAAATTCTTTCAGGGAAGAATAGTTTTCCAAATCAGCATAATGTTGGGTTGAGAGAAAACGGGGTCTTTGTTTTTAAAGCCAAGCTTAGAAATAACATCAAGGCTCTGACAAACTCCACCTTGCTCCGCTTGGGGACTGGGAGTGGGATACACGTACAAAACATCATGGCAATATAAATTGAAATACCAACAGTCGTCTGCCAGCAAAACAAAACACCCAACAGTGCACAGCCTAAAAGGTTAATAGCGAGTCACTTCAACCCAGAGCTGCAACAATCCCTCCTATCTTCAGATAAAGCAAGCTGCAAAAGGAAACACTTAAAAATGCTGGCTGAAAAACACGCAAACTTACAAGGTCTTTTTGCAAGGCCTAGGAAATAGCTATTTTCCATAGACGCAACAGCTGAATGACAATCCTAATGAATAAAGCGTATTTTACAAGCACCGTGTCTCCTAACGTACCCTCAGCATGCAGTCACAGACTCGGACTCCCCTTGTCTAAAAATTTTAATAACAACTTTTTGAGGTCACAGGCTGGAAAGGAGATTTCACTGGTACCATTTTTTTTTTCTTTTAAAACCAATTCAAGTGGTTTGTCATTAAGCAATCTGTTAGCCTGTGCTCCAGAGCAAACATGGGGACAAACAGTTGGTCTTTAAAGCCTGTACCTAGTTCTTAACAGGGAGGGGAAAAAAAAAATCAAAACCAAAAATTCTTGAACTTGGGAGGAGTGAGTGTTGCCTCCAGTTACTACAGTCTCTAAGATGACTATTCAAACAATATAATAAAGCAGCGAAGACAGACCTGTCCTCCATTGTACTGCACAGGCAGATACTACATTATTTCAGTCTGACATCGGCGTAGCAAACCTACTCTCAGATCACGTAAGCAGTACACGATACAGTAAGAAGGTTTTTTCAAGAATCTCTCCTAAGAACGTGAAGGCAATCCATAACGCTTGTGAAAGGCATGGTTAGAAAAGGGTTGAAATGTAATAATTCACAAATACGTTAATATAAGTTTCTACCACACACATTAAACTCTTCAGAAAGGGTCATAACAACACTCATCTCAAAACTATTTAATCTTTCACAGTAAGGCCAATAATGAAATGCTGAAGTAGGTTAAAGACCACCTTGAAGAGACATTTGCATTTAATAACCAGATTTGTTTCATTAAGTCACAGAATAATTACGAAGCCTGTGTTCTGAGCAGTACAAACTTGGAGACCTTTACTTGTAAAGAAAGTCTGTCCTATAAGCATTTTAGCCTCTCCAATCACTCGGGGTTTTGTTTGGGTTTTTTTTAAAAATCGGATTTATCTTCTAAAATAGCCTTAATTAACAAATTGATACGATTCCCTCTATCACAGAATTGCACAGAAAGTCTCTCATCTCCAAAGACACACTACAGCTTCCCCCCGGAGAGGGACTCCAGCCGTCCTGCACAAAGCCTATTGTCTTTGCTACTCAGAATTCACAGAAACTTGAAGATAAGGCAGACGGAGTGATGCGAAAGAAACAACAGATAAATTACACTTTTGTAGGTTATAGCATTCAAATAGTCTTCTACCTTCAAGAATTCAAAGATGAAATAAGAAAAAAAAAGTATAGAAAAACTGAAGTTTCCCTAGCGACAGTAAGTCTCAGACAAGACTGGAGACCTGTTATGTTTGTAGCTAAATCCTTGTCTTTCCTGAGGGAAAAAAAAAAAATTTAAAAAATAGACAAGCACCTCCCCCCTCCCCCAAACAAAAACAAGAACAAATTACAAAATTTTTAGGTGCTGCTTATGTTATTTCTGTTTGTATAACCACACCTATGCGCAGATGTACTTGATTCTCCTGAGTTTCAGCTCTAATATACCAAATGGCAGAAAAGAAACGAGAGTCATGAACAACATTAAAATATTTAAACCTGTTAGTATAACTTCTTACATCACCCCAGAAACCTAAAAGGTCTTTTCTAAAATTAAAGATTCAGCTTTATTGTCCCTGAGTTTTCCAAAAGAAAGCATTCTACCCAAGCTATCAACCTTTCCCCTGCCTTGTTTACTAGTTTCTGTAAGTTGTACCAATATAGGTCCAGACCTCTACCAGAAGCATTACAAACACTCTTGAGTTTTGTTTTTTCTCTGCCCTTTCTTTCTGACTTCTCAAATAAAACCTAGGAAATCCCTGAAAGGGGGAGATTGGCTTCTTGTTTGCCTCATCTGGCTTTGATGCAGATCATCTTATCCCATCAATAAAATTGTTCTTATCCTGGAAGTAGCAAGGTGCCCAAGGAAGTATCATCGCAGAGTATAGAGCAGAGGATGTCAAGAGAGAGCACGTCAAGAAGAAACATCAGCACAGAAAGGGTTAGAGACTTTCGGGAAGAACGGGAAGCAGATTCTCAGCCAAGCACCCTGTGAAGACACTGTGCAGTCTGCTTCAACTTCAAGGGTACTGCCATGCTCCTGCACAGAAAGCAATGGATAAAAAAAAATAAAAGGGTTGGTAAAGAACAACATCCCATCTTGAAGGAAGTTAAACTAGAATTAAAGACCTTTCTAGCTCAGGAAGGTTTTGCCATTTTAGAGCTAGAGGTACTCTGGAGAAGTGCTGGTGGGCTGCATCCACGCTCCAGCCGCTTGAGTTCGTACGTCATTTAAGCCTCGATTCAGCATGAAAATGCTTTGTACAAGACCTTAATAAACTTCTATTTCTGTCAACAAGCCATTTCTTCCATGCCAACCTATTGATCATTCAAGTTAAATGACACCGCAATATTTAGGACAGAACCGGTGTATTTTACAGAGGGAGTCCTCCCTCTTTCCACGTACTTATCTTTGGGGAGGTGCGTACGTACATAGGTGTGTACGCATCAGTGGCTTCATCTCTGTTAATATTGACCCAAGAAACTATCTTCCTGCTCAGAAACAGTTGAATTTTGCTCATTCCCAGCAGATATTTATTCCACCACCCCCCCCAATCTCCTCTTGAAGACCAGTGATAGAGATCCAGCAGTTTCTACAGGTGTTCAGTTCAGCACTTCACACACTACTATTAGGACTATCGAGCAGTATCGCTGTGATTGAAACACATCTCTTATTGCCACTGTGGGCATGGAGAACAGGCTGTTCATCCTTCTCAAGATTCTTCTACATATCTGAGGGCTTAAATCCTTCTCCAGCCTTTTTTTAGGCTTAGCATTTCTAGTTTAGTACTAGGTAGAAAACCTAGTACTAGGTAGATAGTAGCGCTCTGATAATTAACTCTGAATCCTCTCCGTGTTCTTCCTGAAGCACTGCGCCCAAAACACACTGGAGTGCTCCAGCCGAGACAAGATCAATGTTAAGTGCAGGTACAGCGTCATTTCATGTGTTTTGGAGGCTCTCTAGCTCCTTTCTTCATCCCTCACAACACAGAGACATTAGGGTTTAGCGCAGAAGCGTAACGCTACCGACTACATCGATCTGTAATCCCTTCGCTACCGTAATCCCTAGATCCCCTTCTCGGAAACTGCCGTGAGGTTGGTTCTTTTCCATTTAATGTTTGACTAGCTGATTACTCCTGCCTAACTGTATTAACTTTCACTTGGCTCCTCCAAATCTTTCCTCCTACCAAAAGAGTTTACCAATTTTGAACTCTAACCGTGTCCTCTCTCTTGCAGCTTTAAGTCGTGTGAAAATTTAACAAATATAGCTTACTCCGTCATCCAAGCTGTGAGCAAAACACATCTAATAGAAGTTTACTCAGAATCCCACACAAAGCAGCCCTCAATATCATCATCATTACTTCTTCTCTCATCACTTATCCATCTCTTTTCATAGCCATGGTGTGTCAGTTAAGACCACGTTTCCCTATTTCCTTACAACAGTGTAATGGGACGGCAGCTGTTAAGGAAAGAATAAGAGAAAATGTTGTTTCATTATTTCTTTTTTTCTTCTATGAAACTTTTTAAACTAAGGAAATTAGGATGGTCTGAAAAGATTTCCTTGACAATTCCATACCAATTAACTCTCCTAACCGCATTATCTTCAGAAGAAATTAGAAAAACCCCCACATTTGTTCACTTACACCTCAGATTTTCCAGGAATTGAAGCTAAGCTGACTACTGTTATACATCCCTCACTCCTTCTCTCCTCCCATTTAAAGTATTTTCGGTTTTTTTAGTCCTCCTTGTACCTCATCTCTCCTCAAATTCTCAAAAATAACCAGCAGTTCTGAAATTGTTTCAGGCAAGTCCATCACACTCAACTGATCTGAAAATGTTTAACAATGAAATATTTTTAGCCTGTCCTTTGCTAAACCTAGCTGATCTTTCATCCTCGCGGTATTAGGACGAAGGACCATAAGCAGGTGACTCTTCTCACGGAAAAAGGACCAAAGAAAGCACATCTGAGGTATGACACCGAGTTCACAAAGTTAAGATGAACCTGCCTGAACTTCTCCTTATAGCATGCTTCCCCAAAGACCACAAAAAGGCTTTTAAACTCAAAAGAAGGAAGTTTTAATATAACACTCTCCAGCTACAAGAAATCTGAAAGCAGCTAGGTAAGGCAGAAAGAGCTCATCAATCACTCTTTCCAAATGCTGCATTTTCAAAGGGCAGTATATCTCAGTGGAAAAAAGAAATCCAAGGCTTCTCTCCGCCTTCTGCTACCATGCCTACAGAAGGACAGCTTTTATTTTTGTACGTTCTGCTAGCTGCGTCGCATTTTGTGTGGTGGTACATCTTTAACAAGGCTTCAGGTGAGGAAATGCCTAGAATAGTACATGCAAAGCAGCTGCTCAAGTGGGAAGAAGCTTCCCTTCGTTATCCAGTTAATTTCTGCAAGAGACAAGCATTCTGATATCGAACTTAAATCATTTAAATGTGTGCTTTAACAACTGCCTGACACGAGCTCTTCAGAAATTATGGCGTTCAGGAAAATAACTTCAGACAAACCCACTCTGATCTTAGCTCTACTTAGTGCATATAAATCATCTCAAACTGGTGCGTGGCAGTATGTGTCACAAGATTTCCCTACTACTAGTGCTATAGATTCAGCTTTAATCCACTCCTGCCACCAAACTATTCAGGAGTGATGTTCTCCTGATGACAACCGTCAACTGCATTCAAAACAGAGGACTAATACCAGATTTCACATAACTACTGGAAGGAAACTGCATTCCATTTTACAAGGACAAAATGCAATAACCATCCAGAAGGAAAATGTGAAGCCCGGGTATAATCTCAGAACCACTTTTTCCAAACAGAGCAGTAAGCGAAGGCAACCAAACACACCTTTCATCAGAAGTACCTGACTTTAGATTAGTAGTACACAAGGATTCGGTTATTGGAAGGAGTCATACAGGGTTTTGATGAAGAACGATTACTTACTTTCACGTGGTGAAGAAAGATGCATCAACTGAGGGGCACGATACTTGTCCTTTTAAGTGAGACTCCAAAGTGATTTAAGAGTACATATATAACACCCTTGAAAATCCACGTTTAAAATAGAAGCATTTGACAAAATCCTAATCAGACTGGCAGGAACTATTATAAAGCCCCTTTTTATGTATTGCAAGTCAATGATAAAAGATCCAAGCTCTCTTGCTGCAGCATTGAACTTTTAAAAGGCTTTTCACCAGAATTTAATTAACATTCCCAATGGCCCTTGTAATCCTAAAAACAGTATGTCATGCCCTTCCTAACCTAGATCATTAAAAAAGCTGTCTTCAGGAATTAGCCAAACGTATTTTAATTGAAGATGTTAAACACTATTCTTTGCAAGCTGCCAGCAAGAGCTCACAACAAACTTGTTTCGTGGTTTTGTTAAAATATTCATTGCTAAGGAGAGCATTATCTATATGGATAAATTGCTACATGCATATTAGCAGGTCGGTAATTATTTTTCCCTTGACAACATTGGAAACATTCTGCACTACACAATAAGCAACATTCATATGTGATATTACAATATACCACAGCAGACCAAATGTTCAAAGATATCTTTTCTGCTTAATATTGCATTTTTTCCCTTATAGGCAATATAGAAAATAGACCACCTGACCAAATTAAACTACGTATGATGGCAATATACATCAGCTAAAGATCTTTAGGACTTTTTTTTAAAGCCCAGCCTAAGCCCAATCATGTATACATGATGCTTTGCAAGTTCACTCGTACTGAAAAATCAAGGCCAAATTCTCTAAACTTCATTCTCTAAACGCCATTTCATTTCTTTCTTTGCAAAGACTCTACAATCTGTAAATTATGAGACAAAAATGACATTGCACTTAAGTATCACGAAGAAAAGGAAGAAGTCTAAGAGCTATCCCCGCCTGCAGATGTACAATATAAATCCTGCTGGTACTTTCATAATTCCAGTGGTAGGCTGACAGTGGAACCTAGGAGAGCAAGTGATGTAACGTTATAAAGTAAGTAATGCCACGTATAAATCTAGACTTTCCCAGACTTAGTAGATTCCTTTCTCCTTCAGCACAAGCAGATTTCCTCTTTTTATGATTTAATACACTATAACAAAGAGATACATCAAGAAGAGTAACTCATCTTCACGCCAGCGTCATCAGGCATTGTCAGCTGGCGACGATGCCCAAAGAACAATAAGGTGGCTCAGATCCGCCCCAGCCCGCACGGGAAGGGGCTGTGTTCCGAGATCCATAAGGGAGACCCACCCTTTTCTTGTGAAACGGGGAAATCAACCCGCGTAGAGCCCCTTTCCACTTTACTAAAAAGGGTTTATTCTGTGCTGCAGAAAGACAGGAAGAAATCTGCTTGTTCAAGCAAATTCTCCTGAAAGAGCAGCATAAAGCCGGATGCTTTTGTCCCTCTCTTCTCTTTAGTTGTCAATCCTGCGCGCAGGTGCCTTCTTACAATACAGACCAAGCCGACAATGCTGAGTGACTCAAGACTGAGTGAATATTAACAGCCTAGGATAGCACCAGAAAACCCGTACCCTCATTCTCCTCCATGCAATAGTAAGTTTAGAGAAATTATTCTTTATGGTCCATTGTGAAGAGCACTTAGCTGAATGCCAACAGGCCTACGTGCAGGCTGTCAGCAACACGGAGATGGCAGCTTCTGGTTATACGGAACTCCGCTCTGCCTTTTTGCCCCTGTGTTTTTCAAAAAGGCATCCACCTAAAAAGATGAAGTTGTGAAAAAGCTAAGTATTTTTGCATATTATTCTCTAATGGTTTAATGTTACTGAGTTGAGAAGGTTTTTGGCACTGTGTACTAACAAGAACATGAAAGTCAAGATACTCAACATCACAGGAATTACTGTAACACAGAAAGAAAGCATATGTTTCAAGACTTTGTCTTTGGTAACTCAGGAGTATCCCTGCCTTTCAGACAGCACAGTCAATAAACGAAGAACAAATTCAAGCAAAGCAAGCTACATTTTGCAGCGATGCTTTTACAGCTTTGTTTCTACTCTCAGTTACCTTTCACTTGTTGCTAACAAATTATTGTTGGCTTATCTTAACTGCCCTTCCTGACAGACCTCAAGCACAAAATTATATTTAAAAAAACCAGTCCATTAAAAAAATATGCAGAAATAGAATAAGAAAAGAGTATCCAACGAGTGTACAGTGTGCCTGCAGTAGAACACTGAAAAGTAAGCATCCATGCATTTACTCTAACCACTCTTTCTGTTAAGTGATACCATCTCCTCATATATTATTAAATAATGGGAAGGAAAACAAGATAATGATCAACAGCAAAATCCAAACACAGATTGTAATCTCAAATATCAAACATCTTAGGAGATGCATTTATGTCTGGTGTTTAGCTGCACAGCCTTTCTAACACCTCTAGGGAGTTAGAAATTTTTACCTGAATTTTGAACACATGGAAGTGACTTTCCTATTTACAGTGTTGCTGCTTTTAATTGTCAAAAGTTCCGTGACCACGTCTCCCTTAACCAGGCAGCTAACAAGTGCTGCTGTGCTGAGTCACAACCCTTGTGCCCCTTACTAAGGGGCTACAGATCCATTAAGCTTGGAAAACCAAAGGAGAAAAGATGCGACCTGTCCAGAAAGAAATCCCCACTGAGGAGACAATCCTGTCCGGTCCAGAGTTCCGCTGTTAAACCGTTACCTTCTGACAAAGATTTCTTGATCTGCCTTAAACCTAGACTCAAGCCTAGAAAAATGTCAACCAGCCACGCTTCCATAACAAGTTCTGTTGGACTTTTTATTCTTCCTGGTGTGCAAGGAAAAAGAATCCTTTATAACCACTAAGACCAAAAATCTGGATTTCTTTTGAGCTGCTTAAAAACAGCCCTTGGGTTTTATAGAACTCGCTTCTAGGAACCGAGTCCCACAAACCTCTCGCCTTCTGCAAGGAACATCCTTTTGAAGAGATTTT